>NW_028288684.1:16404938-16715558 GCF_059628265.1 Tinamus guttatus
AAAAAAAAAAATTGTACACGTAAGGTTTTTGTTCATGAAATAAATTACAGCTATCTATTCAAAATAGCATTGCTGTCAGTGATACCTAGGAAGCAAACGAGTGCCTTACCCGGTTGTTTTCAGCTGCCCACAGCAGCAGTTTCTCCGGATTTTTTTCCATCTTTTTTTCTTGCATTTCATACCATTCCTCACTCTTTTCTTGTTCGTCTTCCTCATCTTCCGACTGTCCCGACCAACAGCTCTGAGTCCCCACAGGAATCAGGTGCCGGTGCGTTTCAAGCAGTTCCAGCTGGTTAAAGCTCTCCGTGAAGTCCGATAACTGCTCGCTCTCATCCTCCTCATCCACACGCTGGCTCGCGCTCATTTTTGGCTAGCACCTGGAGCAACCAGACATACAATATTGATTTCCCCCCTCTTCTGCTGCTATCACAATTCTTTCTGCATCATTTCACATTTTTCCCTCTTAAACGCAAAGCTGCTCTCGATTTTTCCCCTGTTGAACAGCAAGGCTCGAGAAGCCCCCGTCTTTTCTCCTCCTGGATATCGCCAACGCTGATTTTCCCAGGTTTCCCCCTCACACAAACCCACCTCCCACCACAGCGGCGCTGCCGCCTGCGCCCGGCGGAAATGACGCAGCAGCTACGGGGCAGGGCCCGCTCCCCGCCGCCCAATCACAGCACCGCTCCGCGCCCAGGCGGGCGGGAGGGCGCCCGCGCGCTTTGAGCTGAGCGGCTCTCGCGAGAGTCCCGCGCGGTTCCCGCCGCCCTCCTGGGTGTCATGGAAACGCCGCGCGGGAGCAGCCGGCGGGTGAGGGACGGGCCCGGGTCCGCGTTAGGGGGCGGCTGCGCGTTGCGGCCGTTGGGGCCTCGCGTGGGGGCGGGCTCTGCACCGCGCCCGCGGCTGAGCTTACTTTCTGCAGCCGAGCTTGGTTTCTGTTTAGTTTCTCCAGGCGAGCTTGGTTTCTGTTCTCTTTTCTAATCGTTATTTATTTATTTTTTAAGGAGTACTTACTCTACCTGTACTATTAAAGCACTATTTAAATAATCCGTTCACGCTTTCTCTCCGGGCACTCTCCAGCATCGGTGAAGCTCGCCGCGCGCTCCCCGGCCTGACCCGCTAAGGCGCAGTGGCTGGAGCCCCTGCGAGGAGCCCTGGCAGGAAGATGAGCGTCGCCAGCTCGCAGTAAGTGCCGGGGGTTCCGTGCGCTGGCGTGGAGCCTCCGGCCTTTCGCGTGTCCTCTTAAGAGGAGCTCACGTTCGCACCCGGGTTCTCTTCCGAGTCCTTACGCTCATCCCACCTTCCTCTGTGTGTGCGCGTGTTGCAGTGCAAGCAGAGGGCTTGTGTCATTGCTCCTAATCTTATTAGAGACAGAAAACATCAAGGATTTTCTAATTTTTCTTGTTAATTCTTCATTTTGAAAGCATTACGGGAAAGAAGATTGTGCAGACATTTTTTAACAAATACTTCTGTGTGTTTAATGACTTCAGATGGAAACAGCTTATCTAAATCAGTTCTGTGCTGGAATTCTGAAGTGTTTCGTTCTCTAACACCAACTTTGCTTTTTTACTCAGGGATGACGAGGATGCTTTTAAAATACTAATTGCAACTGATATCCATCTTGGGTATTTGGAGAAGGACCCAGTACGTGGAAATGATACCTTTGTAACTTTTAATGAGATCTTGGAGCAAGCTCAGAAAAATGAAGTAAGTAGTACTTTTTGGAAAATAAAGCAGTGAGATCATAAAAAGTCCATTAGAACCCACTAGAATGTGCTAGTCCTGGTGCAACCTTAGTAATAACAAACTAAATTTAGTTATTTATTGCAGCCAGTTACATTTATGTTAGTAAAAAAGAAATACTTATTCTCTTGAGAGTGATTTTAAATTAAAATTTTGGTAATGATAACAGTGATTTTTAGCATGTCATCTCCAGTTCCAGGGGAAGGGAAAATAATAGGGAAGAGTGAGGGTAACGATAAAAGTCTTCAGACACCTCAGAAAACAGGAATCAATTAAATTAATTTTCAATCAATTAAAAAATTTTCCAGTGTTTTCACTGTTCTTAAGAATTGCTTGTGTTTTAGTGAAATGCACAATTTCCCATAGTCTTGATGCACTTTTCATGCCTGTTTCTGAAACTAAGTTTATTCAGAAAATAAAACTAATATCCACTCAAAGTAATGCAGATATAGGTACCAATATCCTCTAACTAGTATCGCAGCAATGCAAGGATATGCATCTCCTCTTGACTGTCAAGTAAAATATTCAGGAACTAATTTGGGACCATTATTAAGACACTTCATTTAAAAAAAAAAAAAAAAAAAACTTTGCTGCTCTGCCCTATATATATTCTCTGGAGATCTTCAAAACCCGCTTGGATGCAGTCCTGTGCCACGTGCTCTAGGTGACCCTGCGTGTGCAGGGGGGTTGGACTAGATGATCTCTAGAGGTCCCTTCCAATCCTAAGCATTCTATGATTCTATGACATTACTATTTTAATTTGTTTATTTCATTAAATAAGGTGCAGAATATCTGCAGCTATGAACTATTGTTTTACCTGTAAGTCAGGTATGATGAGAAAGGTGGGGCTCCTTAAAAGACGTAACGTAAACCATTTGTTAGCAAGTCTTTTTAAGGAAATACAAAATGCTGTATTAAAATAATGGAGCTTCTTGTTGCATGCAGGTGGACTTTGTTTTATTAGGTGGGGACCTTTTTCATGAAAACAAACCTTCCAGAAGAACAGTACACTGCTGTCTAGAGTCACTAAGGAAATACTGCATGGGTGATCGTCCTGTTCACTTTGAAATTTTGAGTGATCAAGCAGTTAATTTTCATTTTAGCAAGTAAGTATTTTTCTGTATATTTTGGTGGGACTTATTAGCCTTGCTTATGGGTTCATGTTTTGTGGATTTATTATTTCAATCTCTCTGAATAGAATCTTAACGTTTTAGGCCTGTGTGGGACTATTTGTAGCATCATCTTATCCGTGATCTTTTATGATCTAAGTCCATAAATGGCTATGCATGATTTTTTGACAGACTTCTAAATGGGTTATAACCCTTTGTACTTAGGTTCCACCCTGTCAGTATGATATGAAAAAAAATATGTGAAATGCTGTGTTAAAATCAGTGGAGTTCTGTGTGCGTAAACAAAGATTGCACAGTGCAGTCTGTTCTTGCGCATACCACAGTGTGTTTCACATTTTTTCCCATAATTGTGTCCAAAAAAAAAAAAAAAAAGAAAACCTCTCTCTTTTACCCTACTGTTAGTGGGACGCTCCATTCCAGACTGTGGATAAGAATAGTCTTACACTGTGCAGCGTATACTTGTAAGCATTTAGTATTCATTTATGCCACTCTCATGATGTATTTATGATACTGATTTGAAGAGAATATTGGCAATTGTTTGTAAACAAATGTGTGGATAAAAAATTAATTTCTTTCCTCCTTCCTGATCAGGTTTCCATGGGCGAACTATCAGGATGGAAATCTCAACATTTCTATTCCGATTTTTAGTATTCATGGCAATCATGATGATCCCACGGGGGTAATTATCACAGTTGTACCATATTGAAATATTACATGAATATTATTATAAAAATACAGACTTTGTTCTTTGAGAACAGACTACCTGCAGTCTGTTTCACTCTTCACTTAACTTTCTGTAAGTTTTTAAGAGCTCTCTTAGTGGCCACGCCTTGAATGTGACATTAAAAAACAAAAGGAAGGAGGGAAATTAAGGGGTCTGTATGGGCTACATTTAATTTACTACAATTAATTTAATTTGCACAGAATTCTGTCATTTAGAATGCCATTCTTATGTCAAAAAAGGTAGACCTCCATATGGTTTCTAAAAGAAGTTACGTTTATAGGTTTATAGACTGTAAGTCTTTTTTTAAGGAAAGTAACTTGTTGATTTGTTCCTAGGTAGTGCATATCATGGTTTCATTTCTTCCATTAAATGACTGTATATTTTCAAGGAAGCTAACTTAATTAGGATCAAGGAATTATTTGAAAGTCAGCAACTAGAAGTAATCAGGAAAAAAAATGTATGTTCTGCATCACTAGTTATGCATGTGGTATCTAATAGTTACTAATATTACCAGCATATCATAGAGAGGAGTGTTTTAACAATGAACGTTTAACTTTGGAGCTACTGCTAAATAGTTAATTTAATTAGGTTCTTTTTTTGTAGTATTTGAGAATATTTTTGTAGTATTTTACAGTCTCTGTAAATGTTCTGTTGAAGACTTATATTTGTTTCTTACTATTTTCTATAGGTAGATGCACTGTGTGCATTGGATATTTTAAGCTGTGCAGGGTTGCTGAACCACTTTGGACGTTCATCTTCTGTAGAGAAAATAGATATTAGCCCCATTTTATTGCGTAAAGGCAGAACAAAAATTGCACTCTATGGCCTAGGTAAGTGTCACTGCTGCGATGAGGTTAGACTCATTTCATGTTGCTGAAGTTCAGTAGGTCCAAATGAAAGTGGAACAAATACAGTGCTGCAGTAAATACAGACGTCATCTAAATAATGCTGAAGTTAAATGTGTCAGTTAATACGGAATTTAAGCTCATCAATTCTATGTGAGTGTTCTTGTTCAGAGAAGTACATGCCCTGGCTCTGCCTTTATTTTGTGACTTTGCAACAGGGCTGTTGTGTTAATTAGATTTCTGCCTTCATTTTTGCAGGTCCCCCAATATTTGGTGTCTCTTATCAATTTGGATGGTCTGAGAAATGGCAGCTCTTCCCCTTTGCTGCAATTTCACTGTCAGCCACAGAGCTTTGTTCTTATAAATCCTTTAATAACTGTATTTCTGTCCTTGTAGTCTTAAGTGGACGCTGTTTAAGTTAGCCACAGTGCCTGTTCATTGAGTCAAGCCAATTACACTCTTTAATTTCTCACTTTCTTTGTATTACACTTACTCTCTTCTTTCCAGGTAAAACTTTAATACTGAATATTTATGTGCTGTTTTGTGAGTTTTTCTTTCTTTCTTTCTTTTTGAAAGCCTAAACTGTCTGAGCAGAAATTTAAGGTCTGACCTGCCTTCTAATTCTAATATCACAGTATAAAGTATTGAAAAGCATCTGAACTCTAATGCTGAGAACTGCTACCGGGAAATGTAACAACTTGCTTAAAAGATGCATCTAAGTGTACATTCACAAAATATTTTTTGAGCTTTTGACAGGATTGTGGATCTTCCTGATCTTCTCTGATTTAGAGAGCATTTGTTTTTGTCCAAGCAGTATAAGCTCTGTGCAGGATGTTATGGAAGTGCATTGTAAAAGCTGAGTGTGCAAATTCCCTAGGTGGGAATTTGTTTGTTCTACCCGCCTTGTTAAAAAAAAAAAAAAAAAAAAGGGGAAACGGACAGTTGCATGTTGTGCAGTAAAGCACAGGCTTCTCAATAATCATGGTTTCTTTTTTATTTTGTAAGAGAATTTCAAAGTGAGTTTGAGATCACTGTGTCTAGTTGGTTGTATCTTTTTGGAATCATCTGTGCAACAAAATATCCTTTTTACTCTGTAAATCAAACAAAAAGCGCATATTCAGCTGTTCTGCACAGATGATGGTGAGAAGTCTCGAAGTAGAAGTAGTTAATGCAAATGCTTCTGGCAGTTATTTAAGGAAGATATCATCTTAGGCCACTAAAAAAGATGACATTCTATCTAGTAAAATAACTGATTTAAACTTTGATCTGCTCAAATTAATAATTGCATACCTGACTTATTGATCTCATTTTGCCACAAGGTTTTGTTATCTATGCTCTAATTAATACAGTTGCTGGTAAAGATGCTATAAAATGAAAAGTTGCTTTACCAAATAAAAATAATTTAACACTCTGTATTTTATTTTTATTTACTCTAGGAGCCATTCCAGATGAGAGGTTGTATCGTATGTTTGTCAATAAACAAGTAACCATGCTGAGGCCAAAGGAAGAGGAGGATAGTTGGTTTAACTTGTTTGTGATTCACCAAAATAGGTAGCAATATTGCTTGAATTACAATGACTTTTAAGTTCACTGTATTGTTTCATTAAACTGCCTTTAAAAGAATCTGAAAGAGAGCCAGATATGCTGAATGCTACTTGTACCATTGAGTTGCTCAGTTTTTTTTTTTTCCTCAATAGCCTATTTCGGATTTTTTCCCCCAAAATAAAACCATTCAAAATAAAACCATTATTTTACAGCGGTTCTTGCTATAAAATGATCGTAAAGCAGTTACGGATGTTGGAAAATTGCTGCCTTGACCTTCGTATTTGAAGTTAAGGCCAGATTTGTATTATAAAAGGAATAAAACTAATTTTTAGTCTACATGTTGGAGGTGAAAAGAAAGCCAGCTGTAGATGCAGTTACATGGAGTTTGCTGTGTTAGTTTGAGCTATAATTTGACAAGTAGCAAATCTGTATTTGCCCTTCACAGTTCACAGTTCCTAAAAGATTGGTGAAGTTTTACAACATTTTGTGCGATTTGGCCCTCCATGTTCTTTCATACAGCTTTTCCTGAATGAATAAGAGTGCAGCCCTTGTGTGAGAGGTGATGGTGAGGCAGAACGGCTGAGGAAGCACCGTGTGCTGCTCCCTGCCCAGTAATCTGAAGGACTTTCTCTTTTCCTATGTTAGGAGAGCTACCTGCTAGTTATGGAATAATAAAGATGAAAAGGAGGGGGCCATGGAGGCTGTCTTATGTCTTTTTAAATTGGCCTTTTTGACCTCACTGGTTTTAACCAAAGAGAAGGAGAAAGAGTTGAGGTGCTATAAGCCATTCATACAGAGAAAAACTGAAGATCATGCAAAGGAGGAAGGAAGGAGATCCAAATGAAAGGCTGGAGATAGAAAAACCTCCATTTAGAATAGAAAAATGCTAAGGAAAACTCCTTGTGTAAGTTGAATATTTTTCTGACTTGAATCAGCATACATTGCCCTTTTGTTAATCAAACACTTTAATAATTCATACTTGCATGGGAAATAAAGAGTACTTGATGTGAAATGTCAAATATCCTTACTGGGATGTCCGTATCACTTTACATCATGCTTACATGATTTATGTTGTGATTATACTCCATCCCTTCCTCCGCTCACCCCCATGATTATACGTATTCTCGTTATTTTTCTCTTCTTTTGAACAGGAGCAAACATGGACCCACCAACTACATTCCAGAACAATTTTTAGATGACTTTCTTCATCTTGTTATATGGGGTCATGAACATGAGTGTAAAATAGCTCCCACCCAAAATGAACAGCAGCGTTTCTATGTTTCTCAGCCTGGAAGTTCAGTGGTGACATCTCTGTCCCCTGGAGAAGCTGTGAAGAAGTGGGTAATTTCTTTTTGTTGGCTGATTTTGCTCCTGTTTATATCTTGCCATGTTTCTTTTCTGTATTGTTTTGGTAAGGACATTTACATAGCCAAGAATAATACTTCTACAAAGTATGTACCTTCAGAATGTAACTGAATAACTGAAGCAGAATAGGAGCCTATAGCAACTTTGCTTAGGATATACTTGGGATTACATCTAATATTTCACAAATTCAGCCCAACTCATCCATGAGTTGGGTTCATCCTTGAACTACGAGACGCTGTTTATATGTGCCAGTATGTGGAACAAGCACAATATAACTTTTAGAATAGTTTGGGAGTCAACCATTAAATACAGATTTGAGGCCTTCCTACAGCTTTTATATTTTTGTCTCTGTGAAACAGACATGAACCTAGAACAAACTTTTTTGTACCTTAATTTAGTTAGTTTTTTCTTATAGTAAGTTATGCTTCTCTTTGCAGGCACATTGGTTTATTGCATGTTAAAGGGAAAAGTATGAAAATGGAGAAGATTCCTCTAGAGACAGTGCGAAGTTTCCACATGGAGGATGTTGTTCTAGCTGATTATCCGGATCTTTTTAATCCAGACAATCCTAAAGTAACTCAGGCAATACAAGCATTCTGCATGGAGAAGGTAATTACTGTGCTCTCAGCATATGGGTAGGAATGTTCTGTGGCTAGTTTAAAATTAGAAGATAGAAATCTTATTTCTTGCCCTGTGGATCTGAGTTTGACCGAGGCTGTGTTTCCATAGGAACCCAATTTTGTGCTGTTCCTTGCAGCCTTGGTGGCAGTGCTGACCTCCTGAGGTGAGCTGTGTAACCCCACCTGAGCGTGGGGCAGCGGGGCCCACGTTGTCTGGAACCAGCACAAAGACACCCAGCAAAATCCTGCTAGCCAGAGTGTGCAGGGTGCCATGGCCTAGGTGACTAGGGCAGCGTTCAGGCTGCTCTTGGTTCTTTGGGTCTGGATTAGTCTCTTGTTGCTTTTCTGAAGAACCACTGGTTCAACTAAAATGCTGTAAAATAAGAGAGTATGAATGGTGTAGGTACTGCTGGGCTAACTGTCTGAAAGATAAACCTTTTGTTGTGGGGTTTCTTCCCCCATTCCTATGGCTTTTGGCTGTATCTTTATAGGTAGGTGTGTACAGGATTCAAGGCCTGTTATGTAGTTCTTTATTTTTATAGCCTTGCTCCTCGCTTCACTCTCAAGCCTAATTTTGAATTGGATTTATTTGATCTATACTGGATATATTTTTAAGTTATATTTGAAGGATTCAGACATCTTCAAAAGAATAAAATAAAAATGAAGACTTTGTTTGGTTTCGTAGGTTGAAATGATGCTGGATAACGCAGAAAGGGATCGTCTGGGAAATCCACGCCAACCAGAGAAGCCTCTTATAAGATTACGAGTAAGACAGTGTTCAGTGTGGGTTGATTTGTTCCAAAAAGTTACTGTGGCATGTTTAAGTAAAGTCATGCTGTATGCTTAAAATTATAATATGTACAATCTCATACTGTTTACAAGCAAATATACAGTCTTTATCCCACAGGCAGGTTAGCCTGTTTTGTAACTAATGTTTTATAGTAAAAGATGAGATCGTAAGTGTCTTTCACTGCTACCTTTCTGATTGAGGGTTGATCTGATCAAATGGTTATTTGCAGAGTGGTGCTTTTTGTTTACTTGTTTTTTGTCATATTGTTGTGTTTGTTCATAACATCTGTAAAGGCTAGGAAAGGAAACTAGCTGGCAAGAGGTTGGGAATCGGGGATTTGACTAGCTATTCTACATAGTATGGTAAAGCATTAATTCTTATATGTGTATATATATATATATATTTACATAAATTTTGCCTTTGAAGGGTGAAAAAAAATTCTTGGTCTATGTGACTTCTCTGGTTTTTTCATCTTTATTATTTTTCTTTCCTCTCTCAGGTTGATTATACGGGAGGCTTTGAACCGTTCAGCGTCCATCGTTTTAGCCAGAAGTATGTGGATAGGGTAGCTAACCCGAAAGACATCATACACTTTTTCAGGCATCGTGAACAAAAAGAGAAGAACGGTAATTAGGAAGGAAAGAACCACTGACTTTCCTTGACTTTTAATTTCCCCCCATTTCATATTTTTGGAATTTTTGTTTGTTTAAGAAAAACACATTTAAAAAAGCTTTGTGTCTGCCACCTTATTTCTTGTAAGAAGAATAGAGATGTAACTTGACTCAAGTATAAATATTGCACACAGATTCCTCTTCTGTTTCTTGGGTTAGGCTTAATTTTTCATATTTGGTGCACCGCCTTCTGACAGTTGTTCATAAATAATTCCCTTTTTTCCCTCCCAAATCTTAGTGAGTTGTTTACAGTACTGCCTATAGCCCCCGATAGGCAGAAGTCTCTTCCTAACTGAATTATTCTGTGATTCTATAAGTAACATGAAGGGCATTAAACACCCCATTTCGGGGATTTTCAGCATGACATGGTTGACTTTAGGGCACCCTATAAGAAAAAAAGAAGTCTTGTGCTCTTCCCCTCCACTTCTTTTCTTTTTTTTTCATTTTTATTGGTTTAGTAAATAATTAGTTTATGCCAAAAATAACAGTAAAGGGAATGTGCCTCAGTGACCTTTTCATTAAAAGATAGACAGCTCCAATATGCAGCAGCGTTTTGTTTGCCCTAATTAATCATGGGTATGAGATGCCTTTTAGCTTGCTTTTTCTACAAAATAAATAGTAGATGCTATAATACCTCTCCCTGTGCCTAGAATTTTAAAGAAATGTTTAATGAACATTGACAGCTTTGCCCTAGTGCTGGATCAGGAGTTACTAATGCATATGCAGCTTGGTGAGAACACACAGAGGAACTGTTAATATGGCACATTAGAGTTTATGTACTCCAGTTACATTGGCAGTTTTGCTTAAACTGACACTTCTGTGAAGCTCAAAACATTGCATACTGTAAACAAAAACTGCATTTTTAGTGAAGCTTTAGCAGTTTTAATTTTTTGTTGTATTACTCTCTATTTTATGGGTTTCTCTTTTTTAACCTCTACATAGTTTTCTTAACATGTTCAGAGTGTGGGTAGCCATCACACGTTTTGTTGGTCAATGCATTTTCATTTGTCTATTTTCTGTATCTCACCTTGTGTTCACCTTTATAATACAAGCTAGATAACTAGTAAAGCAATCACCATTCCTTGAATGTTTGCCTAACACTGTGACTTGATACAGGAAGATGCTACAACTTTTTTTAGTAGTCCAGAAGGTTTTGCTGTTTCTTTTGTCATTAAAAAAACAGAGCTAACAAAATATTCTGTTTTATGTTTGCATGTAACAAGTGTCTAGACACAGCCTGGTCCTTTTATATTATTTTGCATGGTAAACAGCACCTCCAATTGATTATCACCATTCTCCGTGCCTGGAAGGTGGGGGCAACCTCAGTGAACTATGAACCTCTCCTCTCCTATATCAATAAGCATGCTTCAAAAGAAACTATAACAAGAGTTACACATGTAAAATTCCTCTGGTTGGATGGGTCCCTTAATTTTCTCCCAGTTGTGGTCTGTTAGAGTTCAGCTTTAATAACCTTCAAGACATAGTGTTCTGTTTCTAAATCTAGATACCTTAGAGTTTGAAGAATTTTATTGTGTTAATCTATCTCATTTATCCTGCGTTAACCGTTTTGCCTATGATTGTTGGAGGGTGATGCTGACTAAAAGCTGCTCTTGAACAGCTTTTGAACAGTCAATGATAATGCAAATATGCTTTTCTGTCCTAGAGAGTGATCTTAATTTTGGAAAACTGGTTAGGAGACCTTCTGAAGGGATGACACTGAGAGTGGAGGACCTTGTAAAGCAGTACTTCCAGACAGCAGAGAAGGTACCTTTATATCTTTTATGAGTATGTTTCTGCTATATAGTGTTTTCATCATCTTTGAACATATTACTTTATTAATGAAAGCAGCATGGCCTGAAAGCAGCGTGGCCTGGACATACACCCCAACCAATTTCCTTTCTAAATGTATCTGTATTCCTTTATAAAGCACATATCTGACAGGATAACAAGTAGGTACTGTGTGTAGAGTATGTGAATTTGTGCTGTTTTGGCTCTTAAAATCTCTTCGTATGAGCTTGCAGGATCTGCCCTGTATTAAATTATATGTCATGGCCTTACCAGAGGAAAATTCAGCATTCTCTGAGAGAGAAGCAACTGTAATTTACCTAGGAGCAGTGTGTGGCTGTAGCAGTTTTTATTATTAGCTGACTTGAAGTAACCTGTTACCTTGCAGAACTTTGCTTACAGTTGTGCCATCAGGCGTACTGTAGTTCCACGTTATATTTAAAATGGAGGGAGTAAGACGAAGAAAAAGTGCTTATTTAGGTGGTCATTTTATTATTTGTTGTTAAATTCTTGTTTTTGTGATAATTAGAATTTGTTCTTCCACTGAGCATTTTTTATCAGGGAAGGCTCATCTCCTGATGTAGCTCACAAAACAGTTCCTAGGAGGCACCTAGAAGGATCAGAAGTATTTAATAAGCATATGTACTACTTATTGCCAAAAACTTATCTGTAATGTAGTTTACAAACAAACCAGAATGCAGCTCGAGCAGGAGTATCCACATATCTCTCCCCTTAATGTGCTGGGGAAGGAGGGCAGAGGAGAGAAGAGGGAATGGCAGTGAAACAGCACTTGTAGCATCTACTGCTTTGACTAACTGGCATCCATAGTAATACCTAGATGAATGAATAAAAACTACAGGTGCTTCCAGAGCTACATCTCAGTAGAGCAGATTTCTGCTCAATAAATCTTGATGCTTCAAAATACAAGTTTGCACAGTTCTGAAACTGCTACTTTTTGATATTAGAACTTGACAATAATTTCAAGTAACTTGTCTTTTCTCTGTATTCCATTATTAATAATTCAGTGTCTGTTTTTAAGGATTTTTTTTTGCAAGTTAATCTTTCTTTAGTTTTAAAAAAAAAAGAGGAGACTAGAAAAGAACATAGCTTACCTTCTCGCCTTCTTCAGTAATACCTTTGAGGCAAATTATTTTACATATGTAAATTGTCATTCATGAGGATTGTAATTTCTTCACTTTTCATGAAATATTTTTCTGTGACTAACCTGGAAAACATTAAGTGTAACATGCTATTAGCAGGACGTTTGTAACTATACTATAAACAACTATCTGTTTGTTTTTTTTTTCTGTGCTATTCTTTGATCGAAATCTTCAGTTCATAGTTGGTTCAAGTTTTCTTGAACCAACTTAATGTAATATTTATCAGAAACGGTAGGAATACTACCTGTTTATTCTAATGGTAGATGTTTCTCAACAATATATATATATTTTTTTCCTTTTATAAAGAAAGTGCAGCTTTCACTTCTAACTGAAAGAGGAATGGGAGAAGCAGTGCAGGAGTTTGTGGACAAAGAAGAAAAAGATGCCATAGAAGAGTTGGTGAAATTTCAACTGGAAAAAACACAGAGGTTTCTTAAGGAGCGTCGCACTGATGCAGAAGAAGAAAAAATAGATGAGGAGGTAGGATACAGTGTAAATCTTAATTCTTTAGAAGAGGCCTACCCAGACAATAGAAACATTAGTATTCAAAACTGCTTTAAGGGCTATGCCTAGCAGGAAAGTGGGTCTTGTTTGTGGTCAGTTACTTTTATTCTGGAGCTAATGTGTTGGTGATGAAGTTTAAATAGATATTTAAAAGCTTGAATTAAAACTGTATATGAATACATAGAATTTGCTTGCTGGCTATTACACTGTTATCTTAGATACAAAGAACCATTCACTCTAATCTTTCCCTGAAGGACTTGAGTCTAAATGACAAAATATATCATCTAGGTAACTAGTACCTTTCTTGCAGTAGATAGAATTGTGTAAAATGATGATATAAGCATATGATATGTTCATGTGTTACTGTTAGAACACACGTCTTGAAAGTGTTAGCTTTGGCATCTAAGGGCATGTCGTACTGCGATAGACCAAAGCGCTCTCAAGACCAGCGTGCAGTCTCCAGCTTCATGTGCTTAAAAGATTAATCTGTCCTTAGCTTTTCCATCGTGGCTTAGGAAAGAGCACATGGACAGGGCACTGTCCCTCAGGCGATCTGCTACCTCCCAGCTGCTTGCACCTTGAGATTGTCTGCTGCCAAAACTCCTTTCTGTGTGTCTGCTCACCCTTCATAGGCTTCCTCATCACCTTCTTGAGCTTCCACTTGAACCTGTGTAAAGCACAGTGTAACAAGGAGATCTGCAGCTCAACCGCGTGCCATGTAAAGGACCCCTTGGGTGTGGTGGGGTGGGGGAGAAGGTTGCGTCTTCTTGCTTCTTGTTTTAACTCTTGAGAGGTTGAAAGAAGCCATGAATAATCAGTGCCTTCAAGTTTTTCTGTGCCACTTTGGTGGTTTTTTTTTTCCTCTTTTGGACTAATATCATCTTTCCTTGTCATATCTTTTCCTGTACTTGATAAGCTGAACTTTTTTAGTCTTACATACATTGCAATCTCTGTCTCCTCACAATTTAATTTCCTTCTGATTTGCTTCTACATCTCAACCCCCTCTTTTCTACTTATTGGTATTTCATTATCTGTTATTGCTTAATTACCTATATTCTGCTCCTCTTGAAAAGAGTCTCCTACTTTTCATCACGTAATTATCTATTTCATCATTCTTCCCCCTCAGTGAGGTAGTGACAAGAGAGCTAACAATTAACATGCAAGATTCTTAAACAGCCTATAGTGTAGTTATGGAAAGGAAGCAGAAAAAAAAGGCTATTGACAAAATGTTCAACTATTACTACACTTCAGTTGTCCTGCTTGAGAAGCTTCTTGAGGATTGGGGAGGACAGAATTTTAACTTCTTAGCAAGTATTATGACTTTTGAGTCTGTGTGTGCTCTAGACCTTTGCATTTGCTTTGGTCCAGAATCTTAATTCAAGTTACTTTGTACTACTTTCACTTGACCTTTTAATGGCAGAGTATTTAGGTCCTTTCTGTGTCTCCCGAAGTAGGAGCTTACACTCCACTTGGGAATGGAGCTGTTGCTCTGTTCTCTTCAAAACTTGCTTTTCAGAATAGTTACCATTCTGCTTCCATTCAGAACAAATCTGCAGTGAAGGTGCTTTATTTACATCTCCAGCAGCAAGTCAATTGAGCTTCAATTAATATTTCAGAGAACAAGACTTCTCACTTTCAGTGGTTGAGACGCGTATGAAATAAACTACTACTTTCATGAGACTTTTTTTTTTAATTCAGGTGCGAAAATTTAGGGAGAGTAGAAGAAAGAATGCTGAAGAAGAGGATGAGGAAGTCCGCGAGGTAAGTCCTTTGAATTGTGAGTGTAGGGTATGGAATGGATTGGTGACTTTGGCATATGAATGAAATTGCTTAATAGTACTAGAACGTGATCCTTGGTGAAAAAGTGCTAATCTGCCTAGAAAAGATTAGCAACTTGTTGAAATCATTCTTGGTAATGATATGTGCCTAAGCTACTGCTTGATTTGGCTTCTAAAGTCTTTTGTGGGTAAATTCTTTTGAGCTGAATGTCCAGTAGTCAGGTGCCCTTCAGGGATCTCTTTCAGTTTAAACTGTTTGTGATTCCATCACTAGTGGAGGTGTGGATGGGTCCTATTGAGTGATGTGACTGGAAGAAATGAGTTTTTATGGCCCTTTAGTGCTGTGTTCTTTCTCAACAACCCAGATCTTTAGTCTCCCAGAGATTTAGTTTTCAGTGGTAGATGTCTTTCCAAAGAGAACTCCCAACCACCAACCTCGCTGGTTCCTTTGCTTCGCAAGCTGTTTGAGACTTCAGCTGTGTTACGGACTTCAGGAGGGCCAACTTTAGCCTCTTCAGAGACCTCCTCGGAAGAATCCCATGGGCTAGTGCTCTAGAAGGAAGGGGGACCCAGGAGAGCTGGTCAGTATTCAAGCAGCCCTTCCCCCACGCCCAGCAACACTGCATCCCTGTGTGTAAGAAGTCAGGCAGAGGGGGCAGGAGACCTACGTGGATGAGCAAGGAGCTTGTGGCAATGCTCAAGCAGAAGGCAGCGGTATACAGAATGTGGAAAAAGGACAGACCCCCTGGGAGAAATACAGGAACGTAGTCACGGAATGCAGAGATGCGACAAGGAAAGGTAAGGCACGTTTGGAACGCAGTCTGGCAAGGGATGTTAAAAATCACAAGAAAAACTTCTTCAAATATATTAACAGCAAAAAGGAAGATCAGGGAAAACGTGGGTCCGCTGGCAGACGGGATGGGCACCCTGGTTACAAATAACACAGAAAAAGCAGAGTTGCTCAATGCCTTCTTTGCTTCGGTGTTTACCAAGGGCAGCCCTTTAGAGTCCCAGGCCCTAGGGACAAGAGAAGAAGCTGGTGGAGAGGAAGACTTGCCCTGGGTAGAGGAAGATTGGGTCAGAGAGCACCTAAGGAAACTCGATACCCACAAATCCATGGGCCCTGATGGGATGCACCCCAGAGTTCTGTGTGAGCTGGCGGATGTCATAGCTAAGCTGCTCTCCATCATCTTTGAAAGATCATGGAGAACGGGGGAGGTGCCGGAAGACTGGAAGAAGGCCAATGTCACACCAGTTTTCAAAAAAGGCAAGAAGGAGGACCCAGGCAACTACAGGCCAGTCAGCCTCACCTCCGTCCCCGGAAAAGTGATGGAACGGCTCATACTGGCTGTTGTCTCCAGGCACATGGAGGACAAGAAGGTGCTCAAGAGTAGTCAGCATGGATTCACCAAGGGGAAATCTTGCCTGACTAATCTGATAGCCTTGTATGATGAAATGACCGGCTGGATAGACGAGGGGAGAGCGGTGGATGTCGTCTATCTCGACTTCACCAAGGCTTTTGACACCGTCCCTCACAACATCCTCCTGGGCAAGCTCCAGAAGTGTGGGATAGATGAGAGCACAGTGAGGTGGATTAGGAACTGGCTGGATGGCAGAGCTCAGAGGGTGGTGATCAGCGGTGCAGAGTGCAGTTGGAGGCCTGTAGCTAGCGGGCTCCCCCAGGGGTCAGTCCTTGGTCCAGTCCTGTTCAATTTATTCATCAATGACCTGGATGAAGGCACAGAGTGCTCCCTCAGCAAGTTTGCTGATGATACCAAACTGGGAGGAGTAGCTGATACCCCAGAGGGCTGTGCCGCCATCCAGAGGGACCTGGACAGACTGGACAACTGGACGCTGAAAAACCTCATGCAATTCAACAAGGCCAAGTGCAAGGTTCTGCACCTGGGGAGGAATATCCCCAGACACCAGTACAGGCTGGGGACCGACCTTCTGGAGAGCAGCTCTGCAGAGGAAGACCTGGGTGTCATGGTGGACGACAAGTTGACCATGAGGCAGCAGTGTGCCCTCGTGGCCAAGAAGGCCAATGGGATCCTGGGGTGCGTTAAGAAGAGCGTCTCCAGCAGATCGAGGGAGGTGATCCTGCCCCTCTACTCAGCCCTGGTGAGGCCGCATCTGGAGTGTTGTGTCCAGTTCTGGGCTCCACAGTACAAGAGGGATGTGGAGCTGCTGGAGAGAGTCCAGCGCAGGGCCACAAGGATGATCAGGGGCCTGGAACATCTGCCCTGTGAGGAGAGGCTGAGGGAGCTGGGCCTGTTCAGCCTGGAGAAGAGAAGGCTGAGAGGGGATCTAACCAGTGTCTACAAGTACCTCCAGGGAGGCAGTGAGGAGGATGGTGCTGATCTCTCTTCACTGGTGGCCACCAACAGAACTAGAGGAAATGGCCAGAAACTGAAGTATCAAAAGTTCCATAGGAACTTAAGGAAACATTTCTTGACAGTGAGGGTGAGTTGACAGAGCACTGGAACAGGCTGCCCAGAGAGGTTGTGGAGTCTCCTTCTCTGGAGATCTTCCAAACCCACTTGGATACAGTCCTGTGCCATGTGCTCTAGGTGACCCTGCGTGTGCAGGGACGTTGGACTAGATGATCTCTAGAGGTCCTTTCCAACCGTAAGCATTCTGTGATTCTATGACTGCAGTGAAATTTTGAGGAAAACGTTGGCACTTGGGATGAGATTCAACTCTTCTAAATTGCTCTAGTTCACACCAAAACACCTAATGGTACCAGTGAAGATCTACATATGCCAGATGCACATACCTGGCATAAGATGGTCTGAATTCTTAGCTGAACTTCACTGACCATAATCTGTTAACCAGTTCCATTCTGAATGAGGGCTTAGGTAACTACTTCACATATACACATCAAAATCAAATAAGATTAATATTGACCCCACGTTTTGATAGATTTCCTTGCCTTTTGTGGAACTGTGGCTTTGAGTCTTCAAAGTCTGAACTGTATAAAAATATATATTGCAGCTAGGATTTAACCTTGCTGTATTTCATCTTTTAAGATTCTTTTCCTATATCACTTACTGTTCCCTTTCAGGCAATGACCAGGGCTAGAGCGCACAGGTCTGAGGATACAATTCTTGCCTCTGCCTCAAGTGATGAGGAACTCATGGATACCGGGATCAAAGCCCCTGGAGATTCAGATGATGGCCTCCCTTCAACCGCGAGTCGAGGAAGGGGTCGGGGAAGAGGTAGGGCAAGAGGTGCAAGAGGACAAGCTTCAGCAGCAAGAGGATCATCTCAAAGGAGAAGAGGTAAGAAAAATCTCATTTCCCTTAAAGGAGGAGATTCTCTTCTGATGCTTCCATGAAGTGCAAATTTGTTGTTTAAGAGCTCCTACTGAAAAATTCTGCACAACTCTTTTTAGTACCAAACAATATATGATTGACTGTTGTATAAAGCTTAGGTTGTGACTTTTTCCATAGTTTGATAGGATCTTCATTCCCTGTCCAGGAAACTTAGAAGGCTCGTAAGAGTTAAGAAATGTACTGTTGGGACATTCTGTCCTGCAAAATGCATGGATATACTGTTCCTCTGCTAACAGTAATGCAGCAATATGCTTCTTATAAAGAGGAGGTACAGATTGACTCTGTCCCAACACATGTGACGTCACTGACTGGTGATGGAGAAAATGGGGAGTGTTTCCTTGGCAAAACAAATTGACTCCTTGGCTGTATACAGTTATGTACTTTACAGTGATTGTGCCATGTCTGTTATGGAGGCCAACTTAAAAAATAAATTAAAGGTAATTTGGGGTCTTGCAATAATATTCTTCTTTGGCTTGTCTCAGCAAGATGTACAAATTCTGAAAGTGAGAAATTGAGGAGCAGGATGAGCTGAAACAAAGACAGTTCTCTCAAGAACTGATCATGTATGTCTTGAAACTATTTTTATAAGCATATGAGCCAACACAGTTGTGATGCAGTGAGTGTGCTTGCATGCAGGACAGCTTGAACTGAAGGGAAGGAAGAAGAATGTAGGTTAAGTGACAGACTAAAGAAAAAAAAACAAAACAAACCCCTTCTGAACAGAACTGCATACTGCTTATTGTTCCTACAGGAAACACTAGCCAAGAACCAGCTACTAGTAGCAGAACATACAAGCCTGTGTCTGTGCCTGCTAAGAACATGTCTATCGTGGATGGTATGTCTACAGTCTGTCCATTGATTTACTCTCAAATTGTAAAGAAACTGCCTGGTTTATGGTGAAGTCTCTTAATTGTCTTTGTTTCTGTTAGTCAGATTCAGCTAAGAGATTCTTTTGGCTCCGGTGAAATGGGATAGCAGAATGTGAGAGACACAGTTGACTCTCTGGTTAGACTTTCTAAAATATAGGAGTGACATTTAACTCTGTAACCAGCTGGCAATAAAATGCAGTCAGAATGGTATCTTCAGAAATGAAGGGCCATGTGTGATCAGCAGGTTCTGGCTTTATGAAGAATTACTTTGTTACAAGAATGGAGGAGGTTAATTGGAGGTGATCAGGATGGTGAAAAAACAGAATTTGGAGAATACAAATAACAAATGCAGATCTGTTTCTTTTTCATAGTGTAAGAAAAATGGAAGATAATGTAGCAATGATTAAGAATGAAGATAGGTTCTGGTGTGGTTTGCTTGCATAAATCTTGAATGATTCACCACAAAAAAGTAAACTCATTCACTCATTGTTGCTTCATAAAAGCAGCTGCATTTGGAAGTTATCTTTATCACCTGGTCTTTAAATGGCCTCTTTGCATATGGGTAAAAGTACATACACTAACTCAAAAGATCTCTTCAGGAAAATACCATGGCTTTTGGATAACCTGAGGTTCTAGTCTTGATTTCCTGAAGCTCATATATTAGAGTGCAGCTTGTCAGGAAGCTTGTGATGTTGATACTGTGGAGTCATTGTCATCAGGGCTATGCTATCAGTGCTGTATAACACATATCACGTGTGTTATATTGCTGAATTCTTTGCCCATTCTTTTCTGTCATAGAAACAGGCACTTGCACGTATAGGTGTTTGCTCTTGGCAAAAGCAGATAGAGCAGAGTTGCATCTGTAGATTAGTCTTACACATTGCAGGTCATGGCAAGGCAAACTGTGTATGTTAACCTACATGTGATACTTGCCCAAATCCCTAATCCTGAACATACCAGGGTTTACAGACTCTTCTCCTCAATTCATTGCTGACTCCTTTATATGGGCCATTGTCATAGTTCTGACACTGCTTCTCAACTCTTTGGCTACCTTCACAGACCATAATGTTCATATGCCAGTTTGTTTTCTTGACTGTAAATTATTACAATCTCCAAAAGAATATTTTCAGAGGTCTGGGTCTGAAGTTGTCAAACTGCAACATTAAACTAAATGCCAGATGGAGAAACAGAGATGCAGGCATATAGAGAGTCCTCTGGTTTCGAGACCTTTCAGTCCTGTCTGCACTCAAGTATCCTGTTCTTGGAAAGGAAAGAAGCAGCTGTCTCTAACCTTCACACACGTTTTTTCAAAAAAAAATAGTAAAAGAGGGGTTGCAATAGTATGATGAGGATTTTAACTAAAGCATCCGCTAAATGAGTTGCTAGCAAGTTGTGTGTGTGTGTGTGTGTGTGTGTGTGTGTGTGTGTGTGTGTGTGTGTGTGTGTGTGTGTGTGTGTGTTGTGTGTTTGTTTTAGAGGCTGATTAGCTCCTTAAAGATCTGCGTGCAACCTACAGTCAGGTGTTTCTGGTTCCTAATTCCAGTCAGATGTTCCTGACACAATTTTTTACCTCTTGTGACAGTAGGGCATAACTATTCATTTTCTTTGGCATCTATTACAAAATTCACGCTTAAAAGCCTCAGTAAATGACCTAAAATACTGCACAGAAATCAAGAAATTTATCGAATGTGGGAATGTGTAAACTAAATGATAAACATACTTTTCATCTTAACCAAAGCTTCCTCCCCCGCCTTCCCCTCCCCTATTTTGGCAAGTACCTGCTGATGCCTGGGGGGCTTCTGAGCCTTTGAGTTGCAGATTCTAGGAAGAGCTTAACTTAGGCTTTATCTGGCAAGGAGCTGTGCTTGGCTTCAGGTTCTCTGCAGAAGAAATGCATGTTAAGCGGGTTTTAGTGTGAAAGGATCTGCATAACATTGTTTGCCTTTTATTATGTGAACACTTAAAAATATTACCTTTGTTTTTACTCTTTAGCCTTTAGGTCTGTGAAACCTCAGTCCTCCTGGAATTCCTCTAAGTCTTATTCAGAGGTGAGAAACATCTTGTGGGAGTGAAGCTGTGTAACTACTGCCTTTTGCAGCCTTCTGATTTAAAATAAATATCTGGTCAGAGCTTTTGTCTAAACCAATGCAAGTTCCCAAGCTATTGGTTGCAACAATAAGGTTTTGGGTGTTAATTTGTAAATTTTGTGTGTGTGTGTGTATTGGGTCTTTCAGAAAAATACAAAGACTGTGTTTTACCTGTGAAGAGTCCATAGTCTAAGGTATGAAGAGAAGGTGCCTGAGGGTTTTTTTGGGTATTCACAAGATCAAGGCGAAGGCTTGTGTTGTAGTTGCACATTGTACAGTTGCAGCCTGGAGCCCTCTGGACTGGGTGTTTTAATGTTATAACTAAGTAGGTATTTAGTTAAAATTATCTCTGTAAGAATGCAAAAAGTTTTATACAAACTTTATAAATGGTCTTTTTTTTGTTTTCAGGACATTATAGATCTTGACTCTGATGAAGAAGAAGCTTCAATTGCTCCTTTTTCCAAAGGAAATCAAAGGTTGGTACATGTATTTTGTTAAGTCCACCATGACTGCCGTATTTCTGATTGGGAATCAGCAGAATTCAGGGTTCTGGTTCACTAACTGCAAAAACAGATTAGAAAAAAAATGAAGTGTTTACAGAACTTATGTACCCTTTGTTACTTCCTGATGTGGATGACCTTCGTATGACAGAAGGTCTACTGACTGAGAAAACCTAAGGCAGAGTTTCATAGTCAGAATTCGTAAGTGTATTTAAAAATTTGGATCATTTATCTCACTGTTATTTCTGTTATTCTCAATTTCTGTATTGATGAACCAGAGCTGAGTTAAAGGGCGAGTTGCTGCAATGCCTGGTATTTGAGAACGCACGTGTAACTTCCCCCTTTCTTTATCTTTGCATATTTTAAGGTTGTCGACTCCATCTTCACTTAGTAAAAGGAGTTCACAGAGCCAGATATCTAGAGGAGTTGACTTTGACTCAGATGAGGTATGTGGTATAGTGGTCTTCTACAACATAAAGTATACCAGAATAAAATTGAGTTTGGGAGTTTTTTTCACTAACAGTACTACATTATTGCAACCAGTTTTAAATTAAAACATATTCATAATCATCAAAAAGTCGTCAAGAAAATATCTAGTTGGTTTCCTTTCCGTCCCCTCACTTTGTTCTTGATATTCAGTTGTCACTCCTGAAAAGTGTGAAATAGGGTGAATACATGCTATAAGGTTACCTGTACTAGTACATAGTTCTGTCCTTGGAGTTATTAATCTATTTTAATTTTGCCAAACCAAGAATTTTACTTTTTGCATTTTTAAAAAAATGTTAATCTCCTACCATTCTTAAGCATTACAAATCATATAAATACTTAAAAGAATTCCAAAATTTCACATGTCTTTTCTTGCTGTATATGTTTGAGGTGCTAGGAAGAAGCTACTTTGTAATAAGTAAACAAGTAGAATTTACTTTATTTTCAGCTTTACACTGAATACAATAAACAAAATATCAAGAACTATGCTGTATTTACCTCCCAGACTCTCTGTTGTTATATATGGTCAGATTCCTACCTTAAGGATGTCAGACATTGGCTACTTCAGGCCAAAAAAATGTAAAAATTATCCTTTCTCTCCACTATACTACTTTCTACTATACTCTTTTGGTACCAGAAATACAAACCTGCATGTCTTCCTGAATGTGCAAAAGATAGTGTTTTCGATTCTTGCATTTCTCCTTAAATTATGATGGGTGATGTATAGGCAGATATAACTTTATTTGAAGTATCTTCTGCTCATAATGATGATATTTTTCCTGATCATATCTGGAATCCATTTTTTTTCCTGATTTCCAGGCAGCTATTCTGATCATACTGACTTAAGTTTACTTTCTGTTTTCTGCACCCTTGTAAGTTGGACTTCAAATTCATGGGTAGTCCCCTGCATACTGAAAACAACAAACATGGGTCTGTCAGGAAGCATGGTATAAAGTAATGCACCTTCGTAGTTTAATCTAAAGACAGTCTCACTTTTTGTGGCTCAGAATGCATGGCTGTTTTAGGGATCTGTATCTCTTTACAAATTGCAGGATGAATTCGACCCATTCAAGAGCACTACAACATCAAGAAGAACTAAATGATTTCAGGCTCACTACATGAGAGAGGCTGCTAAGGAAAATGGAGAACTATGCAAAGCATGCGCTGTAAAGGATGGTTTGCCTTAAATCTTCACTTCTTTGAAATGTTTTATTTTAGTGGTACTGAATTCAGAATGGTCAGTGTGTCGCATTACTTGATGCAGAGCATATCTAATATTTACACACTTTTCAAAGAAGTACTGCCTGAAATTGCTAATTCTTTCCAAAAATTCTAAAAGTCCATTTTCTTTCTAAGGTGGTAATGTAAATAAGACATATGTTTCCTATTAAACTTCATTCTTTTGGGACTTGAATTTTTCGGAGGAGTAGATTTAGGGTAATACGCAGGTATGGAAATGGGCATGGATTTGGCCAGAGCAGTGAACTTTGTATTTATTTGTAGTTTTGATGCAGTTACAGTTAAAGCCATAAAGAGTAGTAATTTGACCCAAAGATACAGCTCTCAATGTTAACCCTGGAAAATGCTGTAATGCTTTCAGCATACTAGGAGGAACAGATCTATTATTGTGTGATTAAACGTCACAGGATACAGGAATGACTTCTGCTTCCTAACTACAGGAGAGCCAAAGACTTCAGGTCAAATTGCATTGTCAGCTTCTTACCTTTTTAAATAAGATGTAGGGCCTAGACCCCTGCAGCTGTGTGAGGAACGTGGTTTCAAGAATAAAGGAATTGTGCCAGTAAAGGCAAGACGTTGCCTCTTGCTTTTTCTTAATTGATATTTTAGTAACTCTCCCGAAATGTCTTTGTTGTTTTTCAAAATATTCCTCCAAATTAGGCATTTAAAACAGAATACAGTGAGGAAAACTCCTGCTATGGAAGGAGCCAAGGCCTAGACCTGTTCCTTCTTTGTCTTTTCCATCACTAGATATCTCTTCATGACCCCTTTTATCCCTAAAAAAAAAACCACAGAAGTGCTGAGCTGTCATAGCTTCAGCTTTCCAGGCAAGAAAGGGGCCAGAAGGATTTATCAGCAAAGCCCCCAGCACATGAGAGACCCGCTGTGCTCACTGAGTAGCAGCAGCCTCCCTTGTGCATTTATTTTCCCCTTCTCCCTCCAAGATGCGGGGTTGGCAGGTGGCTCTCGTTGCATGTGGCTGTTGTTAGGCACACATATACTGCATAAGGGACTTAAATGAGCATTGAACTTCCGGAGGGCTTCCATAAGAGCAATCAAGACATTTGAATTTCTAGTGTGCAGCTCAGTAGCAGTTTACAGAGCAGTATGCTCTCACTGAAGGTGTCGGGGCATAGTTTGGTAGTCCCTGTCTTCATTAAGAGCTCTTAAAGCTATTATGATGTTACCTATGCAATAGACAGGCTGCTGTAAAATCCCTTCAAGAGAAGGGCTGTTTGTTTTTTGTTTCTGTTATTTTTTTTTTTTTTAGCCTTTGGGTTAAATGGTGAATATCACATGTATGGACTATGTTGAATCAGAGGGATTAAGAATTTAATACGCTTTGCTTCTTTATGTTGCTATGCAAAATAAACCTGTTTTCTTATAAAGATTTGAGAAAAAAATAGCTCGTTTTTGTTTCCTGAAAGATTTAAGGGGAGTCCTTTTTATAATGCTGCGGGCTCATCCTGGTCAAAGATTTTCAGCAGACGTATGCAGGATGAACCGAAGTCACTTCAGAGTCTGTGTGGTGGTTCTTCACTTTAACACTAGGGTTTTTTTTCAGTCAACTGTCACATTCAGAAAAGATAGGTTTATGCTGTTTAAACTGCAGCAGTTGGCAAATTGTCTTTGATGAGACAATGATAGCATCTTTAATTTCAGAGAGAAAAGCTGGGGAGCATAGAAAGATAGTTCTAAGGATCAAGGTGCTTGTACAAGGACAAGACACTTGATCTGTGTTTCTCTCACACAGTAGGAGCACAGTGGTCAATATATGGGAAAGAGACATTTCTCATTCATGTAACTTACAACCCACCTTCCCCCAGGGAGCTCTCTGGGCCTGGGGACGGTGTTAGACAGTGGCAGGAGGACAGGACTCTGCTGTGCGGAGGCCACCAGGGAGCAGCTGAGACAGGACGTGGTGGCCTCAGGAAGCCTGTGTGGGCTGGGAGAGGAGACTGCCCTCCCACCCGGCACAGCAGCTCCCCAGCCACCATCGAGGGGCTCCGGGGGCGAGGACACAGTGATACTGCAGGAGACTGTCCCCTGTGCCTGCCTGCAGAGTGACACAGCAGCCTTGGCCTCATGTCACCGCTGCAGTGGGTCACAGGGGCCTCCGCGGCAGTGCCAGGAGCTCCTGGCTGGGCCCTGCACTCTTTGGGTGACCAAGGAGGCGTGAGGTGGTGAGGGCTGCTCTGCAGCCTGAGACATGGGGCAGAGCTTTCACCACTTGCCTTTTCCCTTTGGAACTGATGCCTCAGAGCCTGCGGTTTGAGTCCTCATCACAGCTGTGCTGTGTAGGGAAGGGTGAAGAAACAACTTCCCCAAGAGCAACTGGTTCCAGCTCGCGGAGAGACGCTGGTGTGAGGGACTAGACTGCAAGGGCACAGGGCCTGCTGCTCTGCTTGGGGATGCAGCAGCTGCCTTGGCCTCTTCCACGCTGCCTTGGACAGGAGGATGTCCTGCTGTGTGCAGCCAGCTCGGAAGGTGAGGCCTAACTGGCTGAGGCACCTGGCTGTGCATCCTCGGCAGGTCCTGTGCTGGTGGGAACGGGGCTGGCAGCGCTCCCTGCGCAGCCGGGGCTGCTGCCCTTGGCAGAGGAGGGCAGCCGAGCTGGGAGAGGTGTCACAGGGACAGGTGCTGTAGCAGCCACAGCCCCAGGGAAGATGTGTGGCTTCTCCAGAAGGTGCATGCGCTGCTTGGAGTCGAGCTGGGAAGTGGGATCGGGAGCCGGGCTGGGGCTGAGGGGCCCCCATTCCGGGGCTGTGCTTCGCCGTCTGCTCGAGCTTGCCTCTCTCCTGGCTCTCTGCAGGGCCGGCTCTGCTCAGCCCTTCACCTCCATGTACTCGGGGGCGGCAGGAGCTGAGCTGAGTCCCCCACAGTGGGGACTGCAGTGCTCGCTGTGGTGCCCCTCAGAGGTGGCCTGAGCATCGCCTTCACTCCTGTCCCCTGCCTCGCTCTGCGCCTCTGCACAGCGGCCCACGGGCCACCCACAGGCCTCATGGAGGAGCAAGGGGGCGACGGCATCTCCAGCCCAGCCACCCATCCCCGGGAGCAGGACAGCCCCATCGCAGAGCTTCCAGCTGGCCCCCTGTGGACACCTGCATCCTCCTCAGCAAGGCGCAGAGCCACAGAGGCCAAGGCACAGGATCCCCTCCCAGGCAGCCGCTGCTGCTGTCCCCAACATCCCTGGCCCATGAAGGAGCGAGGCAGCAGGCAGCATTATCCCAAAAGGAGACGAGGTGGGAAGCAGTTGGCAGGAGCAGCTGGGGAAGGGTCCCCAGTGCCTCCCGTCAGTGCAGCAGCAGCAGCAGCCTGGAAGGCAGCAGATGAACAACAGGCGCTCACTGCCCGGGTCCAGCCGCAGCTCTCCTGGCCCTGTGCACGGCCCTGAGCCTGCATCCCCGCTAGCCCGGCGCAGGAGCAGAGCTCCAACAGGGAAGAGCCTCAGGCAGCCGCATCCCCAGGGCAGCCTCAACCAGCATCTCAGAACTCTTCTTCTGCTCTTAGCCCCTGCTCTTCTTGGGGAATCCTTGGCTTGGGTCATTTTCTTTGGCAGCAACAGGAGAAGGCTGAGCTGTCTGAACCTGTGCAGATGATGAGCAGGATGAGGCAGCCGGAGAAGGGCAGCCCAGCGCTGGCTGCCCCCAGCCCTGGAGGCCAGCGCAGCTGGAGGTGGGACCTGAGGAGGCCGTGAGTGCAGAGCTGCTCAGGGCGGCCTGCGCGGGCCTTGGCCTGTGCCAGAGGCAACACCCGGCCTGCAAAGGGCACCTCGCAGCGCCCCAGGGCACGGGGAGGGAGCCCTGAACCACTGTTGCGTTGCCCACACCGTTCTGGGGATGGAGGGGACATCGTGTCTCTGGCAAAACACTGGTGGCTGCTTCAGGTCCTCTGCAGGGCCTTCCCAGACCTCCTGGTGGATGAGCAGCCACCCTGCAAGCACCCGCTGCCTTCCAACTGTCGAAGCGCAGGAGGGGCCAAAAGCAAAAGGCTCTGACTTGAACTATTTGTTGCTGATAGCACCTGCCTCTTGCCCTTGCCTGCACCAGCCTGGAGGTGCTTGTCTCCCTGTGGAACATTGTATTTGTGGCTCTTGGGCTCCCACTGTCTTACATTTCCTAATGCTTTGCAAGAAAAGGGCCTGGGAATAAACACGCTGCAGGGCTCTGAAGAGCTTGACATGCAGCATGCGGCTGCTCGTGGCTGTGGATATTGCATTCCCCAGCCCGGGTCAGCCCTTCCAGTCCTCCTTTCCTTATAATCCCCTGTTTGTGACTACTACTGTATTTCTACAAAACCTAGATTGTACCATTTAGGATCTATTTTTTATTCCATTGGCCAAGAGACAATCCCTGCCAAACGAAAGCCTAGATATTTTTCTCTTTATGTGTGGAGAAAAGATCTTCGGAAAAAATAATGCAAACCATGATTCACCCTGACTTTTCACATGGATATAATAAGCGTTTTTAATAAGGGCTTCAGCAAAATCATTTATGAGTCAGGTGGCATTTTCTTTTGCTACAAGAATGAGAGGAAAGCTTCCAAATGCAGTAAAGCATCTTGTTATTCTCAGGTCATCTGTTGGCATACGCCTATTTCTATGCTAGTTAGTAAATGTTGCTGTGTTGTCCTGCTGCTATTGATGAGCTGCAGTGTTGTTGTGCTGCTAGTGATGAGCTGCAGCTTTCCTGACGGAGCTTTAACAGTGAACTTTAATTTGGAATTTCTCCTGGAAGATAACAGGCTGCCACACGCAGTGCTGGTTTATAAACGAGACAGAATTTGCACGAACTCAGTGACGGCTGTTGGCAGTGAAGAAGGATGCTGGATTGGAAAGAGCGGTTTTGTCTTTCTCCTAGAGAGCAGATGAGATTGCCCTGCGGGAGTGCAATTGTGCATAAAACGAGCACGTCACAACAGCAATATTATGCAGCCCAATGGGCAGAGATCCTTGCTCAGAGCATGTGTAGGATGGGAGCTTGCTGAAGATATAAAAGTAGCCAGAAGCGGAGAGGGAAGCACACGGTGAGCGCGCAGCAGAGCGGTGCTGCGTCTGGCAGCCGTGCCGGCTGCGCCACCGACGCCGTGATCCTGACTCGGGAGGACGGGGCAGCCTTGCAGAAATGCGGCTCCATCTTGTCTGTCTCTCTCTGCCTAGTTAGTGCCTTTGCGACATCAGGAATGTTTCCCCTTAACAGAAGTTTGGAGGAGCCTTTTGAGATTCTCAACATTTCCAGTTTCTTTTCCTGGGATAACTACAGCCTGGCTGACTGGCAGAGCTTCGTGGGCAGGAGCCGGTATGGGGCCGAATTGCAGAACCTCACGGCAAAAGCCCTGCTCATCGCAGCCTACTCCTTCATCATCATCTTCTCACTTTTTGGCAACGTGCTCGTCTGCCACGTCGTGATCAAGAACAAAAGGATGCACTCAGCCACCAGCCTGTTCATCATGAACCTGGCCGTAGCCGACATCATGATCACGCTCCTCAACACGCCTTTTACGCTGGTAAGAGCGGGACCGAGACTCTTCCCTCTCCTTTTTTGTTCGAAGTGTGAAGTTTACTAAAGGAGAGTTGTAGAAACAGCTCGTCACAAGGAACTGCGCTGCTGGGAAGTGGCAAGTGACACTGCAGTGAGGGAAAAGAGGCAGCTGGAGCTGTCAAACTGCCATAAAGACAATTCAGGCACCTTCCTCTCCTTACCCTGTTGTAGGCAATGCATGAATATCTTACAGGCATCTTTCCAGTCCCAACTATAGTGATTAGAGGGCTCTTGGGAAAACTCACTATGTCCTTTTTTCTCTAATTATTACCTAGTTGAAGATCTGATACTGTCTATCTGTTGAAAGTGGTCCTGGTAGCACCTGGTACCAGGTATTGTCCAGGTATTGTAGGACAATAAAAATCTCGTAGGGATTTCTTGGTGCCTTAGCATATGGTCTTTTTTCCCCTTTGTCTGAAATATTTCCAATATAATACTGTGAATGATCATTTTACAAGCTGTGTGGAAAACCTGTAGCTTGCTTGGAGCTGAAATGAGGCATAGAGGTGAGCCATATCCTAGAAGGAAATCTTATGAGGGGAAAATTGATGGATTTGGTGACTAAACTGTTGAGAGAAATATTGTGAATGGAGCAGAACAAACATCTTAGATGCTGCTTTGCTGCATTGTCCTGGAGCCACTAGCCACTGTTCAGGGTTCAGCAGGCAGCAAATCTTACGAAGTAGTAAGAGGGAGACTGAAAGAAATGGGGGATGCACTTACATGAGTTGGGACCTGCTATTTTAGAGAAGCTACTAGATAGTATAAGGAATTTTGTGCTACAGGTGTCTCTCATAAGCATGTCTATGGTTGGCTGGGGTGTGGGGTGCACAAAAGCTAACAGTGTTCTAGTTTTAGGCTCGTTTTGTGAACAGTACCTGGATATTTGGGAAGGGGATGTGCCACGTCAGTAGATTTGCACAGTACTGCTCCCTCCACGTCTCTGCCCTGACCCTCACAGCCATCGCCGTGGACAGGCACCAGGTGAGAGCTCTCTGAAGGAGACGGCTCGAAGTTCAGAAGCACTTCCATTAAGTGAGAAAGTGTGATTCCATTTCATTCAGTTCTCAGTTCTCAGATTAATGCAAGATGCATGAAAAATTGTCAGTGTAAGGGAGATATTGCTCTCAGAGCATGGTAGATACGTTAATACCATGGCCCACTTGACATGCAGTCCTCTGGAGCCTAGCAGAGCACTGTATAGACATCTATGCATATGCAGTACTCACATTATCCAGGTTTCCTTTGCTCTCTGGGATCTCTCACCCCTTACTGCTCTGAATGATGGAGAGCTCACTGAACCCAAGTTGTGCCAGCTTGGTGCAAATACTGCAATGCAAGCATAGGGCTGGGATTTGATTTACCATTTGTATGGAGAAAACTTTCAGGCTTTCATGCCTGAAAGCAGCTTAATGTCAGTGGCACCTGGGTGAAGACAGCACACCTTGCCTGCTAAATTTCTATTTAAATATTTAAGGCTGCAAGATAATATGAAAAAAATAGTGTATTTATTTCCTGAACCAGTATCACTCTGAATACTGATTTATTTTGCACAGGTTATAATGCACCCTCTGAAACCTCGCATATCTACTGCAAAAGGTGTCATCTACATCTTTGTAATTTGGATTATGGCAGCTTGTTTTTCCCTCCCACATGCTATCTACCAAAAACTCTTTACTTTTGAATACAGGTAAGGGTGTTCTCTGTTCTCTACTTTCCATCTACAGTCTCCCTGGGAATCAAATTCTCAGTGGGGATTTGTTGACATCTTATATTAAAAACCCAAGCTTATGTATAGGTCAATCAGCTATGGATCCGGTCTGATTCACATCAGGTGCCTTTTACAGTAGCTGATACCATGCTCTTGTTTCCACTTTTTTATTCTTTTATCCTTATTCTGTTGCACTAATCACATGGAAGAGGATAACAAGTCAGAGGACCTGGCATGGATCCTGAATCTCTATAAAACTGTCAACTTACACTATGTACAAATCCAATGTATTTGGGTAGACCAGGAATGGGGCAAAAAGTAACAAGTTTTAATCCACTCTTTAGCCCTGGAGGAGTGACGGAATCTGCCTATCGGCTGCTTGTTCTATGCAAAGCTGTTGTCAGCTTTGGTGTTTGGAAAGCAGTTGAATGGCCCTTCGTATGTGCAGAGACGGTTTCTGTTTGTAAAAGGACATTTGCCAAAAGGCAGCAAATAAAAACTAGCTTCTGTGCAGCTGATAATTTTGTAATTAATGACATTCGCAAGACTACCCTAATGACGTGAATGCCAATGGGATATTATCATCTCACTGCTCACAGGCTGCTCCATGGTTCAAATCCGTGGGCATTAGAGCTTCACTTAACCATACCAAATCTCCCTAAGTGAAGGGTCGGCCTCAAGGCTTTTTGACACAAGCCTCCTCCTCCTGTTTCTGTTTTGCTCCTCCTGCAGTGCCCTGGCATATGTACACTCACCTGTGTCTGATATCTTCAATTGCAGTGAGGAAGTCACCCGCTGCCTCTGCCTCCCCGATTTCCCTGAGCCAGCTGACCTCTTTTGGAAGTACCTGGACTTAACAACCTTCATTTTGCTCTACGTCCTGCCCCTTTTGATCATCTCTGCTGCCTACATGACAGTAGCCAAGAAACTCTGGCTGCGCAATGTCATTGGGGATGTCACCGCTGAGCAGTATTTTGCCCTTCGCAAAAAGAATAAGAAGACTATAAAGATGCTGATGCTTGTAGTCGTCCTCTTTGCAGTCTGCTGGTTTCCCTTAAATTGCTACGTTGTCCTCCTCTCCAGCCAGACCATCCGCACCAACAATGCCTTGTACTTTGCCTTCCACTGGCTCGCAATGAGCAGCACCTGCTACAACCCTTTCATCTACTGCTGGCTCAACGAGAGCTTCCGATCAGAACTGAAGGCTTTGCTCCACATGTGCAGAAAATCTCCCGGGCCTAGAGAACACGGGCTTCCCTCCAAAGTGTCATCCTGCCAGCTAGCATGGCCGGAAAACAGCAACTTCAAGAAATTGTGTGTGCCCCATGTCCATCCATCAGCCTCCAGTATTCAGTCGGGAAAGACAGACATCTCTTCAGTGGAGCCAATAGTCTCTGTGAGCTAGACAGTGCCCTGGGAAAGCTATAAGGGCTGTAGCCAGGTTTGACTAGAGCTAAAACAGTGGGGAGAGGCTGAGCCCTAAACTACTACTAGTGACAATACTAGTAGACATGTTTGATGCAGATTGATAATGAAAGGGAAGAGAGCAAACTCTTGCTAGCAAGGAAGGTTTCCTATGTTTCTCAAATTGCCTTCGGATCTCTTTGCAGGAAGGGGTTCTCTGCATGCATGTCACTATGTTATCTGCATGACTAAGACATTTTTATCAATGTGTTTTGCTGGTATTTAAATACTAACATGATAATTTAGTCACATGAAGGGCCCTGCCTCTTCTTAAAGCCTCTTAGTAACAACATGGGCAGCCCAGTACAATTGGTTATGAAGCCTTCTCTCCTGAAATGGGAGCTGGCAGATCAAGATCTTGTTGGATGTTGTCTATCTTGACCTCAGCAAGGCTTTTGACACTGTCTCCCATAATATCCTCATGGGGAAGCTCAGGAAGTGTGGGTTGGATGAGGGGACAGTGAGGTGGATTGAGAACTGGCTGGATGGCAGAGCCCAGAGGGTGGTGATAAATGGGGCCGAGTCTGGTTGGAGGCCTGTGGCCAGGGTGTCCCCCAGGGACCAGTACTGGACTTAGTGCTCTTCAACTTGTTCATCAGTGACTTGGACAAGGGCACAGAGGGCACCCTCAGCAAGTTTGCAGATGACACCAAGCTGGGAGGAGTGGCCGACACTCCCGAGGGCTGTGCTGCCATTCAGAGGGACCAAGACAGGATGGAGAGTTGGGCAGAAAGGAACCTCATGAGGTTCAACAAGGATGAGTGCAGGGTCCTGCACCTGGGGAGGAGTAACCCTAGGCACAAGGACGGATTAGGGGTTGACTGCTGGAAAGCAGCTCCGCGAAGAAGGATTTGGGAATCCTGGTTGACAACAAGTTGACCATGAGGCAGCAATGCGCCCTCGTGGCCAAGAAGGCCAATGGGATCCTGGCCTGCATCAGGAGGAGCGTTGCCAGCAGGTCGAGAGAGGGGATCCTGCCCCTCTACTCAGCTCTGGTGAGCCACGAAGATGATTGAGGGCTTGGAGCATCTATCATATGAGGAAAGATTAAGCAAGCTGGGCCTGTTTAGCCTGGAGAAGAGAAGGCTGAGAGGGGATCTGATCAACATGTACAAGTACCTGAGGGGAGAATGTAGGGAGGATGGGGCCAAACTCTTCTCTGTGATGGCCAGTGACAGGACAAGGGGTAATGGGTACAAAACACAGGAAGCTCCATCTCCATGCGAGGGAGAACTTCTTTCCTGTGAGGGTGCCAGAGCCCTGGAACAGGCTGCCCAGAGAGGCTGTGGAGTCTCCTTCTCTGGAGATCTTCCAAACCCGCTTGTGCCCTGTGGTCTAGGTGTCCCTGCTTGAGCAAGGGGGTTGGACAAGATGATCTCTAGAGGTCCCTTCCAACCTCAACCATTCTGTGATTCTGTGAAGATCTATTCAGAATGAATGAACAGATCTGTTTTGCAGGTTTTTCTTTCCTGGCAACACCCTCAGAGAGACGAACCGTTAGAAAAGCACTGAAAAACAGAGCAGTCTTTTACATCATAAACACTCTTTCTACTGTAGAGCTGGAAAACATGCGAGAAGTCATGCCTATTCTTTGCACAAATAGATGTTGAACACCAGCTTGTTACTACAGCATCTTTTGGCACTGTTACCTCACACAGACTTTTTTTCTTTCACAAAATAGCCATGAATACTGAGAAAGATTTTCTTCAAAGAGGACTAAAACCCTCAAACTGCTTTTGAAGGTGTTGGACTGTCTACAGTTAGAACAATGCTGGTTAAAAACTATTTGGAGTTTGGATTAGAAGCTTTGGATCAGGGTATCTCTGTGTTACTCATAAGTGACAGCATAGGAATCCCCCAGTTGGACTTCTTAATTTGCCTTTGCAAGTTGCTCTTTTACCTGCAAAGCACCTGGGTGCTGCTCAGATCAGACAACTGAGACATTGCATCCCCACTAAGACGCAGGCTGTCTGCAATCAGTGCATAAATGAACTGCCTGCAGAGAGCAGATGATATCTATGACAGCAAGTAATAAAAGAAGAACAGTTTTCTGCAGGATACTGACTGATGAGTGAACAATTCTGGTGCATTAAAAGACGATGAAGATGTGTCCTTCATTGAACCACTAGGTTAAGAAATTAATATGCTGTCTAGAGTAGATTACAGAATTCAATATACTGAGTAGCAGAAAATCTGATTGTGAACAAGGGCAGCAGGGGGAGGAATAGTCAAGAAAAAAGAAGGTATCTTGTATTGTACTGGAAAGAAACAATTTTCCCTGTTTTGTGGAAATTAGTTTGAATGTCCCACTGGGGAGCTCCATTCCACATTCAATGTGCAGCGGCTAGTGGTGAAGAGAGAAAAAAAATCTTTTATCTAAATGACCATACATGAAAAAAAAGAAATTATTCTTTGCAATTAACTGTAATAAATTTACATTTGTGAACTTGTTTCAAGGCTTGTGAAGTTTTTTTTTCACACATAGCAGATAATGGAACAACTGCCATTTCTTGCAGCCTGCCTATCTTCCTGACCTGTGCATGTCTCACGTCCCCTCTGTCACCTTGACTTTTTCTTTCACAGATATTATGAGTTATAAATCAAAACAATTCCTTATTTCAGTTGCTCAAGAGGCAGCCAATATGTTCAGTGTAGATTTTAAATTAGTATGTCAAAGCATGGGAGAGAAGCTGCGACCTAAGCCCATTTCTGCTCCAGAAGGAAAAGTGAGCTGATGGATTGGAAAAACCCTCTAACATCAGTGTGGGAAGTCAGCCCAGGCCTTCCAAAATGTGTACAGTGAATATTCTCCTTCCATTTTTCCCTTTGCCTCCTCCTTCCTTGTAATTTCACAGCTCTGCTTTAATTTGAGTCCCTCATAACCCCTTGCAGCCATCTTTATCACTTTTTAAACTACTCAAACTTCTCCGTTGGGTACTTAAATATTTCACCAAGGGAAAAGACAACGTGCAAGTTTCTATATGTGCAAGGAAGGAAGCAACACCATAGCTGCTGCATTTGGTTCCCTCTCTCAAAAGAGAAACGCTCTGTGTTTATATGTAGTTCACAGGAGCAACTGTTCACTCAGTGGTATCAATGTGGAGGGAGAAGAGAACTGAAGAGAAAGCAGAGAAATGACAGAGAGCGGGAGAGCAGCAGGATGGAAAAGATCAGGACACAGAGATGGGACACATGGGCAAGTGGTGGTGTGAGAAAAGGAGGTATATGGACCTCTGCTATCATCCTGTCACCTTGTTTTTGTCACAGATTTTGTAAATTTTGAGCCAAACCATTTCATTATGTGTTTTGTATTTGTTTGTGTATTTATTATTTTGTGCTCGTTAATAAAAAATCTTTAATTAATAGCAATCTACTTGGATTTTTTTAACAGTTTTACTCAGCACAGACTAGGAATGAACAGGAGAACTTCCCCATGAAAATGCTTCAACTCTTCACAGCATCTAATCTTTTGCAGGGTTCTTTATGGCCATGAAGAGCTTGAGAGATGAAACCTACCTGGAGATGGACTTCTGATTAGAGTTTAGCTAGAGTTTCATCGGTAATTTGATCTTCTACTCTGATCCCTCATAGCATTTTCACATTTGTGAATGAACAGGTGGCCTCAGGTTGATCAGCACTACGTGGTGTCTGTCATGTTAGCATCATCTGCTGGCTGGGACCAGCTGAGGAACACCTAGGTGATGCTCCCTCAGAAAACTAATACAAGGAATTTTCAAAATATAACTGTGCTACTGTCAACACTACCAAAGCAGGGAGGGACAAATCTTATTTTGTATCCTGGATTCATCTCTCTGTGCTTTACATCCTTCTTCGTTTCTTTGCCTCTTTCTAGGTTTCTTGGTTGCTTTCTTTCTCATTCAGTAAATGGGGTGCAGTTGTTTCCAAGCGCATGCATTTATCACCCCTATAAAAGCTCCTGGGACTAGATTCTTGTATGTAGCTTTGCTTGAGACTCAGGGATGCTAGTCTGAAGTCAGCTAGGATGCTCTCTTTGAAGCTGAAGGTAACTTTTAGCCATCATAAGGAATATTCTGTCTTTGGGTGCAGTTACCGTCCTTTGAGTAACCATATATGCAGCAGCTTGTCAGAGCACCAAAATCCTCCGAGGCCTCCAGTCGCCCTTGTGCTTGCTCCAGTTAGGCCTGGACAGGCTCCTGCAGTTACAATTCTGGGTCCTGTACCACAGTGTCGACCATAGAGAACATCTCCCAACTCTGCCCAATACCCTGATGGATCCAGACAGAGGGGAGCAATAAAGCACTGATTTAAGTACAGATGATAGGGTGGATTGGACAGAGTTCCTTAATGGCTTCATCAAGAGCTGAACCAAAAGTGCCCAGTAGAGCTATGAGCTAGAGCAAACAAGACAGAAAAATGCAGAAGGACAAAATCATGGTTAAAGCAATTGAAATGATGCCCTTGTAAACAGCTTGTTTCCCTGCCTATATTTAATACTCTGTGCTACAATGTACCCAGTGTACCTATCAGGGAAGTTTCTGATGAGCAGTTGCTAATGCTAATTATGTATTCTTCATTTTCTTCATATCTGATTTGGGATTCTGGAGAAGAATTCTGCATTTCAGCAGAGCTGCTGAAATCAGTGGGGGCTGTTCTTTGAGCACAGCAAGAGTACTATAACACGAGCTGCTCCATAAACATCACATCCCAGGTAATTTAAATTGGGCATCCTGACTTCATGGGTAGTTTTTCACTCTACCTCAGTCATGCAGCTGATTAGAGGGGTTCTTTTAAAATGTACATGCAGTGATTTACACAGCGCTCAGAAACCCTCTTGGTGAGTGTGAGAGGATGGTGATGAGTGACGAGGAAATAAGATATATGCACAGGGCAGAGACTGTCTTCTTCTTTCTTCCCTTTTGTGTGTGTTTCTCTGCTTGATGGATCTTGACTTTCTGTTACTTACTTAGCTATAGCGCAGTGATGCACAACCAGGTTGTTTAGTAATTAACCTTAGAAAGGCAGATCAGAAAGGACAGTCTATGAAGGGACTTTGATGTGAGAAGGGATTAGTTACTCTGGAACACTGTATGGATCATGCTGTTGGAAAGCTCTTCTTTCCCCTGTAGGAATGTAATGCATCAGAGCTGAATGCAAGACGTTATGGAATAGAAATGACATTTTATTTGATTTGTTTTTCTAAACAAATTCATTATATCTCCATCCTCACTCATATATTCACAAGCATCAAGATCTCTGCATCAACATGGCTTGGCCAGGATCACTTCAGTGTGATGCAAAGGCTACTGAGTCATTACGTCCCTCAGGTTCTTCTTGACTGACAAGATGGAACTGGGCTTTGGACAGATCTTTTCTATTTATATAGAAGTGAACAATTATTAAATTATCTTTTCCGTCAGAATCTTGCCTGCTTCCACTGATCTCAAACAAGGACACAGCCTGTTGTCTTTGCTCCCTCCTTTTGAATATCCTTATAGCTACAGACTGTCTTCCAGACAGTCTTCTCTTATCAGACCTGGCCCACTATTATCAGCCAAGACGTGAGCACTTAGGAAAAGTCCCCAGGAAAACCAGTCTGCGCCTGAAGCAGACTATGAACACGAGACATGGCCACCTACTGCAGAGTCGGTATGCGAGGCACTGAAGAACTGCTTATTAGAAGAGAACTACACAGCCTAAGCACAGGAGCTGTGACAAAGAAAGCGTGTTCTTCTAATTAGAGATTGTATCATTGGTCATGTAGATGATGGAGCTCAGTTTTGCACGGCTAAAATTCATGACAGTATTTCCTAAGCTTTCAGAGGATAGCTCTGCTGTTTCAATTATTTTAAGATAGTGGTATGATTTTTCTATTCAAAGGGGATTATTTGTATTGACAATGCTATTTTTTTCCATTTCCTTGAAATATATCGTAAGGCATCAGTCCTTTAAAAATTAACTTGCAGATCCCACGACTGGAATGTTAATTCTCTCTTTCTATATTCTATATATGCTCTCTCTATACCTCTATATCCTGGGTGTTTTATCCAGTTTCTCCATATAGAACCGTACAGGCAACTTGAAAGGGAGTAAAGACTAAGCCAGGCTGTAGGCAGCTTGTTGCATTGTGAATACAACTCAGGGCAGAACAAGCCCTTGAAGTCTTTCTTGCACTTGCTCATGACAGATGAGGCTTCCCTTGCCTTGCCTTGCTTGTCTTACCTTCATTCCCTTTTTTTCCCTTCCCCTCCTTCTCCTCAAATTCGGGTGATGCTACAGCAGAGCATCTCTGTTTTAGCAGCTGCAGTGGCAAGAGATGAGGTTGGGTGACTACTGTCACCCCAGTGTCACCCGAGCATTCAAGCTACCTGCTTGCTATTGAATCTAATGGCTTCCTTATTACTTTTGTTATGAGAAGACTTTTCCTGTCTCCGCTGTCTCTTCTACATATATCAGAGTTCTTCCAACCTTCCCTTGCAGGTGATGTGCCTTTTCCATCCTGCATGTGTTTTTCTTGAAACAAAAGTGCTTGAACAGAATGGCTTATCTTGGATACTCTCTCACCTCCTCCAAGAGGAACAGAAAAGTCATCCCATGCCTTAGTTCTGACACTCCTACTAATGCATTCCAACCTGATGGGGGAATTTGGATGGGAGGGCAGGGGGTTGTGGAATTCTTTATTATTATTATTGCACAAGCTCTACATAGATAACTTTGTGAGTTATCCCACAGTGATCCCATATTCCTACATTCCTTATGTCTATCTGATTGCTATCCATCTGATTTCTCCTTCATAAATGTAGTTGCTCTTTTGCATTTGTCTTTACTCAGTTTCACCTAGCTGCATTCAGACCACTTCTCAAATGATTTGTGCTCTGTAGTGCATCATCCATCTCTGTACTGAACAGAGCAAACCTGCAGTGCGCCACTTCCAGCGCCTTCCCAATTAAATCCTCAAATTCAAACTCACTCCAGACTCTTCATTATAGTATTTAATATCCACTTGCAGTAGTCCAAAGTCCTCTAGGAAGCAGGCAAGCTCTGCATCAATCTCAGATCTGACATGGTGATGCTCAGCAAGAACAATCCACAACTGCTTTTATTCCACTACCTGGGTTTCTTTGTAACAGAGGAATTTCTGTTGTAGCTGAACAAATTACAAGGGCCAGCTGCCTAGCAGGTATAAATGGAGTATTTTTCTTGATTTACTGTGGCTGCTCTAATTAGCCATAAACCGGGATAAGAAACTCTGGTGTGATTATCCTGGAGCACTGGAGGTTTGGGAGAAGCTAGATCACGGATAAAAATCTTTTGAATCACATGAGTCACAAAATCACTACTTCCTTATAAAAGGTTTTCAGTGTATAGCCAATGCCAAAACTGAGGCAACTATTTCGTAAAAGAGGAGAAAATAAACAGAAAAAATACTATGTGCTATTTCTTAGCATTAACATATTGTATGTCATGGCAGTTCAGATATGGCCGAGACACAACCTGGTTTCCCATAGTAAAAATCTGTCTCTTTAGAACATGTGGGGCTGTGTATCAGTCATTTTGTCTCTGATGATACATGATACCGATGCTACACAGTCCAAAGCCACAGTTTGTATTACCCAAAGGAAAGGCACGGATAATGGAATCATTGCAAATATATCTGTTGGAGGCAGGGTTATTTCATGCTGTTGAAGCACAGCATACAGGTAATCCACTGGTGTTAGGCCTTACTGAGCTTTAAAAGAAACAACAAGGTGCTACTGTATACTGTCAGATGTAGACATTTGTTTCAAGAGCTTCCGGGGTACTTCACCTTTCTAAATAGTCAGACATGTAACCAGTATCTGGACACATTGATAAAGCTTTAGAGCAGTAGTTTTCCAAGAGACTAACTGTACTATTTAGAACTGTCTTATTCATAAATCTCTCGAGACCTGGTGGGAGGGCACAGCCTGCCCAGCTGCTGCTGCAGTCCCCCAACCTTGCACTGAAGCCATTGAGCCACCCTGTCCCAAAGCCCTCTATGGCTGGTAGTCATGACTAATTTACCCTCTTATTTCTTTATTTTCCTTTTAGCACTGACACTAGAGGAAGACGAGATCCTCTCCTGCTGTGTTTCTCTAATGGGCAGTAGTGCAGAAATGTTGCTAGGCTAAACCAACAGGTCTTCTGATGTCAGCCTCTCATCTTACTGTTGATATTTTGGTCTGTGCCAAGGGATCATTAGACTGGCAGTGCAATCCCAGTAAAATAAGGGCTGGATCTCTCCAAATTCATTTACATGTGAATGTCTAAATTGCTTTAGATTTTGAGACCTGTATCAGTCAGGAGAAGATAAATGGAGAAGAAGATGAGGAAAAGATGGATATTCCCCCCTCATCCCAGCAGCTGGAGTTACAGGAGCTCTAGGCATCTGTGATGGACAATTATTTAACAGAAAGAAATTTAGTCTCGAGATCTGTCAGTTGTGTTGTGAAACCACTCGGGCTGGTGCTGTGAGAGCATGATGGATGGGCACAGAGGTGGGGTTGTTGGGCAGGTTAGATTTCAGGTGGGAATGTCTCACAGAGCCTGAAAAACAAAACAATCTTGCTTCTGAGTTTACGCTGCTCAAAATTGTGAAAGCTCCAGTGCTGCTGAGAGCCCTTGAAGGGGGCACGGGGAGCCAGGAGGGCACACGACTCCTCTCCTTGCTGACACACAGCCTCCCACCAGTGCCCATCACGGGGAAGCCCCAGCTCCTCGCTCTCCTCCAAGGAGCTCCATACGAGTCCTCCCTTCTCCCATGCCTTGCAGCCAGGCTGGTCTGTCTGGGGCTTCACACATCCCATCCGGATGGGCTGAATTCTCCCATGCTCCTCACACTCCCTCCTGTCAGCCCCCTCGTACCATCCAGCCCTGCAGAGGGGCTCCTGCCTGCCCTGCCCCAGAACCGGTCAGAACGGGTCTGAACCAGCTGGGCAGCCCTGGTGCTGTCCCCACGCCTCACCTCCCTGCCTTCCCTTTGCCACCGTGTGGGGATTTCAGCACTCACAGCGCAGTGAGGCTGACATGAGGATGTGCATCTCACTCACCAGCCAGGGCCTTTCCTCCCGGCTCTCTGTTAAACCCTTTCTTGTGCTTTAAATGCACTGGAAGTAATGTGAAGATAAACTTCTTATCACCACGCAATCAACAGATTCAAAATATCTCTGGGGCCTGAGCCACATCCTCTGACTCTTTGGCTTTATGCAGAGTTCATTTGGGCTTTCGTTAGAGAAAGAAAAGCAGTAAAATTCCATGCTGCATCCTTTCTTTTCCCAAGAAGTGCATCCTCTACAGACTGTCCTCTAGTTCACAGCCTTGGAGGATTTTCTGTGAGTCACAAGGAGCCCATGTTAGTTCAGAGCTCCCACCTATCGCCTTAGGCTCAGAGCTTTTTGGTGATCCTGAGAGAGACAGGGATGAATTCCATCTGCTGTACGGTCATCTTGGCAATATCCAGAGCAGGAGAAAAAATAACCTTCATCCTTAAACAAATGCATGGAGATTTTCACCGCCTTCAGGTCAATCTCTCAGCCACCACTTAGGTGTCTCCCTTCCCTGCAGGATGGATATGGTAGTCAGGGCTCTTTAGGATGGCACAGTCATATCTATGAAACTAAATAAGAAGTCTAGGAATGTTTCCCTAAGGTATAAACTCACTTGTTTCTCCAGTGCATGGGGCTAGAGCAGACTACCTATGTCATGGTACTCTTGACTCTAGGCCCCTGGGGATATCCCTGCAACCCAAGACAAAGTTATATTTTTGTCCGTCCTCCGCTGGAGGACGGGATGGGCACCTTGGTTACAAATAACACAGAAAAAGCAGAGTTGCTCAATGCCTTCTTTGCTTCGGTGTTTACCAAGGGCAGCCCTTTAGAGCCCCAGGCCCTAGAGACAAGAGAAGAAGCGGGTGGAGAGGAAGACTTGCCCTGGGTAGAGGAAGATTGGGTCAGAGAGCACCTAAGGAACCTCGATACCCACAAATCCATGGGCCCTGATGGGATGCACCCCAGAGTGCTGCGGGAGCTGGCAGATGCCATAGCTAAGCCGCTCTCCATCATCTTTGAAAGATCCTGGAGAACGGGGGAGGTGCCGGAAGACTGGAAGAAGGCCAATGTCACGCCAGTCTTCAAAAAAGGCAAGAAGGAGGACCCAGGCAACTACAGGCCAGTCAGCCTCACCTCCGTCCCCGGAAAAGTGATGGAACGGCTCATACTGGCCGTTGTCTCCAGGCACATGGAGGACAAGAAGGTGCTCAAGAGTAGTCAGCATGGATTCACCAAGGGGAAATCTTGCCTGACTAACCTGATAGCCTTCTATGATGAAATGACCGGCTGGATAGACGAGGGGAGAGCGGTGGATGTCGTCTATCTCGACTTCACCAAGGCTTTTGACACCGTCCCTCACAACATCCTCCTGGGCAAGCTCCGGAAGTGTGGGATAGATGAGTGGACAGTGAGATGGATTAGGAACTGGCTGGATGGCAGGGCCCAGAGAGTGGTGATCAGCGGTGCAGAGTCTAGTTGGAGGCCTGTGGCTAGTGGGGTCCCCCAGGGGTCAGTCCTTGGTCCAGTCCTGTTCAATTTATTCATCAATGACCTGGATGAAGGCACAGAGTGCTCCCTCAGCAAGTTTGCTGATGACACGAAACTGGGAGGAGTAGCCGATACCCCAGAGGGCTGTGCTGCCATCCAGAGGGACCTGGACAGACTGGACAACTGGGCGGTGAAAAACCTCATGCAATTCAACAAGGCCAAGTGCAAGGTCCTGCACCTGGGGAGGAATAACCCCAGACACCAGTACAGGCTGGGTACCGACCTTGTGGAGAGCAGCTCTGCAGAGAAAGACCTGGGTGTCATGGTGGATGACAAGTTGACCATGAGGCAGCAGTGTGCCCTCGTGGCCAAAAAGGCCAATGGAATCCTGGGCTGCATTAAGAAGAGCATCTCCAGCAGCTCGAGGGAGGTGATCCTGCCCCTCTACTCAGCCCTGGTGAGGCCGCATCTGGAGTATTGTGTCCAGTTCTGGGCTCCACAGTACAAGAGGGATGTGGAGCTGCTGGAGAGAGTCCAGCGCAGGGCTACAAGGATGATCAGGGGCCTGGAACATCTGCCCTATGAGGAGAGGCTGAGGGAGCTGGGCCTGTTCAGCCTGGAGAAGAGAAGGCTGAGAGGGGATCTAATCAGTGTATATAAATACCTCAAGGGAGGGAGTGCAGAGGACGGGGATGGTCTCTTTTCAGTGGTGGCCACTGATAGGACTAGAGGAAATGGCCGGAAACTGAAACATCAAAAATTCCATAGGAAATTAAGGAAAAATTTCTTAACAGTGAGGGTGACAGAGCACTGGAACAGGCTGCCCAGAGAGGTTGTGGAGTCTCCTTCTCTGGAGATCTTCAAAACCTGTTTGGACGCAGTCCTGTGCCACGTGCTCTAGGTGTCCCTGCGTATGCAGGGGGGTTGGACTAGATGATCTCTAGAGGTCCCTTCCAATCCTAAGCATTCTGTGATTCTATGATTCTATGATTTTTGTATGCTTTTCAGTCGAAATCACTATAAGAGCCTTGCCACAGTCCACCAGAATAGCTTTTAAATATATGAGGTCAAGGAAATATTTGGGGGGATCCTGGAAAGGTACCAACTCTGAAGGTGTAAAACTTGATGCAGAATGTTGGAGAGATGTTTGGGCAGGAGGAACCACCCTAGGGACCCCTATAGTCTCATCTCTTTTGGGAATTGTTCCTGAAGAGACCTGTCCCTGGAGGCCTGCCCAGAGTTTGTCTTGGAGAAAGTCAGTAGGAACAGTCCAAAATACAGCTTGGGAATGAGTTAATAGTTTACCAATGAGGAATCAGGGTTCCAAATCTGGAGCTTGGTCCCTGGCACTCTTTTATTTAGCAGTAGAAACATATTCCCTGATGCTAAGCAGATGAAAGGCCCTTGGTTCTGTCTTTTATCCTGCATCTCTGATGGCACAGAGGTGTTCTGAGTTGTGAAACATCAAGTAATTCTGTCATCCCAAATGTAGTACAATTAAGGGCAAAATAATAATAATAATAATGACTCTTTTGATGCTGTTTGAGAAATTTTACTTCTGTTGTTTTAAACACTGGGGGATTTTAAGTGTGCGACAGCTTAAGAAATTTAAAACCTTGCACAAATACAATGAGCTCAGGCTACTACTTTCCAGGGCCTGGATCCCCATTCAAAAGCCTTCAAAAGCACCTGCTACTCTCCCTGAACTGTGTGGAGAAGCTAGGCTCTTACTTTAGAGGACTAATCCAGGAAGCACTTGAGATATAGGTGGAAGTTCATGCAAGGGTTGTCCCTCAAGACAAATTCTACTTTCCAACTGCCCTGCGCTACTGAAGTGGTGCTACTGGATTATTCAGTCAAGGGCAGAGTATATCTGACCCTCACACAGGGCAAAATGCCTTGGTACCTCTGCAATGCACATAGAGGCTATGCAGACTCTAGTGCTGTCCATCCCAAAGCAGACACTGACAAGTTTCAGTTTTCATTGTGTAACTTTAATTAGCATTTTCCCTTAAACCAAGTCAATGCTCCCCAGAAGCCTGTAACTGCAGGAGGGAAGGTAAATCTGAGGGCCTGAGGTGGTCTGCGTGCAGCCCTGTGCTTCCCTTCCAGCAAGTCTGTCCTCTTTGAAGAACCACAGTGCCAGGAACTCCAAGGCAATCGCCCTGCAGGAGAGCGGCCAACCTACCCCATGTGGGAATGAGGGTTTCTCACCCAGAGCAGCAGCACATAGTGCTGCCTCCTCCTGACCAACAGGCTTGAGCTGAGGAGCCAGTGGCAAGTGCGTCAGCTACTTGCCATGAACTGAGCCCTAAATAGACACATGCCAGGAGGGAGCTCTGCAGTCGTGCTGCTTCGGACCGGCCAGCCTTGGAGCTCTCTGGGCTTGTTTCAAAAGAACATCAGCTTATGTCACGTGAAAGAAAAAGTCCTGTTTTCCTGTTTTCTATTTCCTGATTATAAAAAATGTCTTAGCTCTTGAGATATGTTTTTTTTTAAAAAAAAAAAAACAGGATTTTTTAAAATTCATTGTCAAAACATCTGTGAAAGCTGGTTAAATTATTTTGTGAAAAAGCTTGCGGTTCTAAACTTTTGGGAAATTTACATATAAAATTTACATCTTGGCTTAAAATTAAAACACATCTTAGCCAATTTCATGCTCTGTAGTTCCCTGTTATTCTAACATGAGATTAGAAAAATGAACATATTTTACTCACTAGTTTTCCATAGAGTCAATATTTCTCTGATATTGATAGAAAATTAATGTTGTGCAATGTTATAATAAACATACAGCTTTTAAAGGAAAATAATATGACAAAGTGAAACTATGACTTCATTGTTAATTTTGCTTTCCAGTGGGTACATTTATGACACATTATTCAGTTGTGGGATGTCACGGGAGTTTGTCCTGATGCTCTGCTTTATTTGGTGCACAGGAGGGCAGTGTTCAATAAGCAGTTACTTAATAATTTCTCTATGTTCTCTGTGCATATGCACAATATTCCAAGCCTGCTCTGAATAATGGAACCTTCCCGTGATTGTGAGTCCCAGGTGCCAAAGCTCCCTCTGAAAGCAAGGGAAGTGGGATTACAATTCAACATTTCACCAAAGACATTTCAGAGCATTCCATCCCTCATCCCTCCATTCCAGGGCTGAGCTATGATGAGCATGGAGCTGCAGCTCAGGACAGGCTTGTGTGATGATGCAAGATACGCTCCCCAACATCTATTTTTTAACATGATCTTTACCCCTTACTTTGATGCAGTTCTAGCAATGTGGTTAAAAGACAAACATTTATGTCAAAAAGTGGGAGCAATGCCCCTGAATGGAGGCAGCCCAGTTTGGTGACACTTCACCAGCTGGTCTAAGGAGAGGAAGAGGTGAGAGCTGCTGCTTTTTGTGGACCTTTGGCAGCAGCTGTGAGGCTGGAATTCATCTGTGCCTGTGTGCAGCAACTGGTGTGTGCGGACACATGCTACAGGAGCAAGCACATTGCCTAAAGCTGGGAACCTGCTGCTGCTCCTGTGGGACTGGTACAGAGGGTGGTGCCTGGGCTCCAGCTTTCCCTCCCTCCCAGGAGCCAGTGAGCCCAGTCAGGGCTTGGAGAATTCCTGCTAGGAATTCTTGCCAGGATGGGTTGCGGGTATGAGAGTGGGGAGATGCTCTCCCTCCTTTAGAGAAAGACTTTTTTTCTCCAGAGGAAGGAAGGAAATCTCTCTGGGAAATAGCAACTTGTGTCTGCAGAATGCTGTACCTCATAAAGGCACTTGCAGCTGGGAAAAACAAGGAATCCCTTTCTTCTCTGCAGCTCAAGGAGGCCCCTATCAATGGATAGATGTGATGGACCTGCTTCCTCACAAGGAGTATCAAGGAGTACCAGCTCTCCTGGCTCTGGCCTCAGTATGAGGAGGTCCAAGCTTCTTCCCAAGTGCCCAAGTTGAGGTGTTTCCCAGGACACTGTGTGGTTGTGTGGGCCTCTCTAAGTGTCACCAAATACCAGGGAGCTGGGGAAGCTTTTGACTTGAAGAAACCTAGACAGGAATATACAGGAAGAGGGCTTAAGGGCTTATGTTTTTTTTCCTTCAGATAACAGAACAAAAAAATCATATTTTGGGAGCGTGCAGAGATCCAAATGAAGCCTGGTTTCCTATTCCCTCTGGTTTGGGGGGTATAAGTGGATGCTGTCCTAGCAATGGGATCCAGTTCTTGCCCATTCTTGGAGGGCAAGGGAAGTCCAGAACCTATTCAGCTCATGGAGATAAAAGACCTAAATTGAAATCTAGCTTGTCATTCTAAAAGGGCAAAATAAAGCAGGAGCAATCCTGTTAAAATACATGTAGAACTGAGCTAGGCTGCTGTCGCAGCAGATGTTAAAAGCAGCAAGACATAGCTGACATGCTCAAGCAGGCTGAGACTGGGGCCCACTTTTAAATAGTAACTTGCACAGTAAATAAGCTAGTATCATGTGCTGATGTTTTCTCAACAGTGGCACTTTTAAAAGTTAAGCAAATTTTGAACTAAAATTGTCAGAGTAAAATGAATTATGAGAACAAAAATTAAACAAACACAGTTTTAACTATTGTCCAAAGAGTTTGCTTGGGTTTCAGCAGGCTGTATGTTCTGTAATAAGGTTTTTAAGATGGCAACATATGGTTATCCTTGGAACCTTAAGTCACTCACACTGTTGTAGTTTACAAAATTGATTTTATTTAAATAACCAAGAAATAACCATATATTTTATTCAGCACTTTAGAAGACATCAAGACAGTAAGTCATATTTTTAAATACAAATGGGGAATTAGTAAAAGGTAATGTCCACATCCGACACGAACATGCCACTGTCAGGAGCTTCAAGTTTTAAACACTAAGAACTCATTACTTATCTCAAACACCTCAAACACATGCACATCACAAAATCTTAGTATTGCACTACTGCTCCTGTACACCACATGCAGGGCATAACGTGAAGATAACCGAGTACGATTCACTTCAGAGCAACAGCGCGTGTGTGGCCGGACTGGAATCACTAGTGGGTGGTAAACACTTGACCATATACGACCATACACGATCATATAGTCCAGGGAAGAGAGCTTGTCTGCTTCTTAGGGTGCTTGTACATTTCCCTTTCCAGAACAGAGACTGGTTTTAAGTTCCTGGGAGAAGTACACAGGAAAATGCAGCAGTTCAGTGCACCACCATCCAACATAAACCCTGTTTCTTGCTGGTAATGCAGCAGACGTTAGAATTGTAGCCATGCTGCTGTCCTATGTAAAGAGGTAGCATAATATTATGGCTTTAAAGACTTTCTCTTAAATAAGGCTTGTCTGAGCTGAAAGTCATACAACAGCCAAAGGGTTTTTATAATACTAACACAAGGTATATTATGACAGCACTTACGGATCCACTTGTTTAAGAGCAGCTGCCAAATTCAAGTAGGTTCATTATCTCCTTGAACTCTCCTGCAGCACATCATAAAGATCAGCAGTTCTGTACAATTCTTAACACTGGTTACTTCTGTCTTCCCTCATTCTCACTAATATCAAGAAAGCCATTATTTAGGAACAGAAGAGTGGATGCCACAAATGGGCTGGAAAATGGAAGGCTGATCTAGCTATAAAAGAGGTACTACTTTATTTAGAAAGACAACCTGAAAGAGGAGATAGCAAAGACATTGCGATTACAAAATCCTGGACAATATGGAAAAAACAGTCACCATATAACACTTGTGAAGGATACACATAACCACTGTTGTGGTTAACCCTCCACCCTTCCAATCTTGGGTCTAAAATTCATGAAAAGGATTTCAATGTTAATTGAAAGTAGAGGTCTCAGGAGATAGGGTGTGGGGGGAGAATACATGAAAATTCAAATGCTGCTCTCCATAAGCAGCTAATTAGCACAGTTTTACAATTTACAAGTACCTCTTTTGTTTGTTCCAACTCGCTTCAGCATCTTGTTTTTATAATTAAGTCACAGGGGATCCCGGAAGAACGACCTTTCCTCACACTTACATTTACCTCATTGTGGCTGCAGGGTGCTTGGCTCTGCTGAGGCACCCGAGTGCTACTGTAATACAAATAAATTCTTCTCAAGTATGTTTTGGAAGACAGCACAATTAATATTGTGTTTGCTACTACAAACATATTTTAAAAACTTCCACCCATACAAAAGTTAAAAAGCAATTTGTGCAAATGGTTATAAAAATTGAACAAACTGATCTTCCACCCAATCTCTTAAAAGGCCTTATTAATTATTAAGATCAAAACAACTGAAAATGGTAATTAACAGAGCATTTACTTTAAATGCCATTAAATTTTGTTTAAAAAAGTTTGTTAAGGCATTATTTTTTTTCTTTTATGAATACTTAGAAAATTCAGAATCCCTAGAATCTTCATTGTTCCTTTATACTAAGTCTGTTTGGAGTTTATTCCATCAGTGCCAAGAAAATAATTCAAAGCCCTTCACTGTTGAGATGACTAATCAAGACATCTCCAGTAACCCAGGTGATTCAGATTTCTCCCCTGCTATGTTACAAAGAGAGCTGAACACAGCAACGTCCATCTTTCCTGTAAAGACCCAACCAGTATTTCAGTGGCCAGCCACTGACTCGTATACAGATGAACCAGGCTAATATTAAAAAAAAAAAAAAAAAAAAAACTTAACAGGGCAGAGAGCTTCCCAAATGCCACACTTAAACTCCAGAATTGAGATTGCTGCCTCTCGTGGTTCCCTGCTTACCCAAATGGGATATTTTGCCTTCCTGAATACTTTCAGCATGGAACCAACAGAGACATTTCCCAGAGCAATGTCACCACCTCTTTTTAGTATCTACAGTTATCTTTCCCATTCCTCTGTTTTGCAGTCCTACCTCTTACTGATGCAGCTTTAATTGCATTCAGTGCAATTCACTTGTTACTCAAATTCTTTTGTTGTTGTTTTGTTCTTTTTTTAAAAATAAATAATAGAATCTATAAAATGCCTTTTCAAATATGTAAATGATGATAATGACATAGCAAGTAGTCTGCAAACCACTTTGGCCTCTGAAGAGCTGTCAGGTTATCAAGACGGTTGCGTGCAGGGCAACACCTTGTGTCCAGCGTAGCGAAGGTGAAGGCAAAGCCCTCTCGAAACGCAAAGCTCCTGCCTGCTGCAACTGGAAGGCATCAGCACGAAGCCTCTGTAAGTCTCTGGCGAATCCTTTTATCTTCCTTTGGACTCTCGTTGCTACTCGCATCACGGTCTGGCAGGACTAAACAGAAAACAAAGCCATTAGCACATCCTCCTTCACACCTGCAACAAAGACAGTGCCCCCAGCAGCTCCCCTGGGCCGCACTGGAGTGGCTTCCTGCAGCAGAGCAGCAGAAGGAGAGGCTGCAGAACAACCTCAGCTTCCTTCAGGCTCCTTGGGTGCCACGCTGGCACGAAGGGGCAGCGGGAACCCTGAGGCTGCAGCGCTGCCCAGCCAGACCCTGAGCAGCATCTCCAGCACTGCAGGAGTTCTAGGCCTCAACTGCATGGACACAGGCAGGGCCCCTAGCTGTCCCAGAACAGTCAGGACGTGGCTCTCAGTGCCCAGGAACCCCTGCGGTTTCTGGAGCCATCATCTACCCCTCCTCTCTTTCCACGTTCACTTCTCAAAACACACGAACATCACTGGCAACAGAGGAAAACACAGGCAATGGGAGATGCTCTGCTGATGTAACATGAAGTCCACAACAGGAGCCAGTCAAAATGAGAAACACATGCCAGCTGGCCAGGAGAGGGCAGCTGCTTTTCCTAGCACGTTTAAATAGAGCTGAAGAAGAAAATCGTGATTTTCTTTTGCTCTGAAGAAAAGCAAACTAAAAACCTTTGAAGTGTTTTTGTGAAATTAAAGCAGTTTCAAAAGCTCTGGTTTCCATAAAAGGTAAGTCAGATTTCCTATCAGTGTTTTCAGCTCAACAAGCAGAGATCTCCACCTTGTCCATCCGCCTGTATTTTGGAAAAGGGACGCATTTAAAAGGAGAAGTATTCTCTGTCAGAAGTACTCGAACTGCTCTACGAGAACTGCCTGCCAGAAATGCTTTTTCTGCATAGTTTAAAATAATTCTGAGTATCTGTTCCAAATTCCCTGTTTGTAAATTCCCTTCTCCTCCTCCAAACCTCAGTCTATGAGAGCTGCTCGACCCTGGCATAGAGGAACTGTCACCCTTTGGAAGATGCTTCCTTGTATTTAGCACAGGGCAGTCAATGGCAGAGAAGGTAGATTCCAGTTTTTCCTGCCTTTGAAATAGTCCTTTCGCTTGCCCTCAGTGTTGACATTTGCTTACTCAGGCCACCTGAGCCTTTCCATTCTGGAGCACCTTCATTTCTAGAATTAAGGGCTCTTGGGGGTGGCAGCACAGGGGTCTGAACTCCTCGCTCAGGGGACCTGGGTGCCCTGGCGCTGTGCAGGACAGCTACGACACTGGCTGTGTTTGCACCACGTGGCAGGACTGGATCTTCAGCTCTCGGTGCCTCTGTCTGGACGTTTGTTTTCTCTTCCATAACTGTCCTAGCCCAGGAACTGATGTGCCACATCTGAACTGTTGGGAATATCCCAAGAACAGGTGCACTAATCCAGACTCCGACTCAGAGGATTTTGTCAAAAATCACTTTACAGTCATTGTTCCTATTTCTGCTTAAGGAGGAACAAGAGCATATATGGAGACCCCAGTTTCATTTCCCACCTCCTGTCCTCTTCTGACAATTCTGAATATCAGAGTTGTTATTTCTATGTTAATCTCAGATTTCTGCTATTCTACACTCACCCCAGGGACCTTTTTTTGTGGGTTGGAGGGGGGAGTATGTGTATGAAGGGCAGACTAAGCTCTTTCTTTCTAATCTCGCAGTCTTTCAAACTCTTAATATTTCAAACCAATCTCTTAAAAAATGATGTCCTGAAACTACTAACTTTCTCATTTGCACTGATCTTCAAGTGCAACCTACTGCAGAAGAGTTTAGTGTTCTTCAGTGCAGGTGTTTGCAGGGACTACAAGTTCAGAGCAGCAAAACCCCTTCCTCCTTGAGCAGAGATGTCAGCGAGGACACCACCAACCCAGCAGACCCTTCAGCCTGCAGCCTGTGCCAGGGACTTGCAAACCACAGTCTTCCTGTATGAAAATGAAGTTATAGCCGTTAGACAACAAGGTCTAAACAGACCGATTTCCTTATAGAAGGCATTAAAGGTATTGGTAGGCTGAAGCCTGCCATATTATATGAATGGATTTTGTATTAGTGGATTCCTGCTGTCAATATACTAGCAGGTCTGTATTTTTTTTTCCTTTTTCAAGGAAAAAACAGATCACCTTACCTTGTAGCTCTGTAGCATCTTTTTCTAGCTCTTCTGCAGCTGCTTCTTCAGGCTTCTTTGGCAATGGCTTCCCATCTACAGTATCTGTCTTAATAGTACCCAGGTTTATCAAAAGTTGCATGACATCAAACTTCTCAGAAGCTGCAATGTTCTCCAGCACTTTGAGGCATTTAAATGATTTAAGTTCACTTACATTTTCCTCAAGAAAGAGGAGGTAAAGGCTTAAGTCATCAAAACTTTTTGACTTAACTTTCAGAATATCAAAAGTTGGCAGGATTTCATACACTTTAAGAATCCTTGAATTCCAGCGGAAGGGAACAAACATGGCATACACAACCAGGGGCATCACTAGAAGATAGACTATCAAGTTAATGTAGCTGAGGACCTTGAAGACCCCAACAGCAATAAGTTTGCATTGAACCCTTTCTGGGACACTTGTGTCATTCTTCAAGATTCCTGTTTTGATAGTGCAGAGAAACTCATCACTCAGAGAGGAGAGGCTAATGTAATAGCCCAGGTAGAGGCATGCAATGAAAATAATCACCAGGGTCAGTAAACGGCAGATAACATATTTGATAATTAAAAACTTGGAAAACTTCTTTGTCTTCAGGTATTGCTCCACAATTGGGTATTTGAAGTGGCTCTCTGATATTTCCCACAAACTGAAAAACAGGAAACCAAACCACATAGATCAGATACTGCAGCATTCTTGTCTTCCTCAAATTTCAAATAAAGTAAATATTCTAAAATGGACACAAGCTTGGATTTTCTCTTCCTGTGACAAAATAAAGGTAGGTTAATTGAAGCCAATGGAAAAAAAATAGAATAAAGCAGATATATGAAGAGTACTGATAATTTAATGCAGAAAGGCCACTCAGAAGCTGAATGAGAGCATCAAAAGAGATCAAGCACTTGAAGGCAGAAAGAAGCCAAATATTTCCCTCTCTTTAAGAAAACCTTTTGGTCTTTTCAAATATAAAATATGCAAACTCAAGAGGAAAAGCAGCCTTCCCAAGCACACGTTAGGTTAACAGTGCACTGAGAGGTTTTTTTTTTTAACTTGCAAAGACTTTACTATATATATATTAAAGAACAGCTCACTCAGCTCCCTACTGCAGTGCTCCTATCCCCCCACACAAAGAGATATAGGACCCTAGGATAAACCAGAAGCTGGATCTGTTTGAAGCAGTGCCTCAATTTGATCAGGGAATGTTTTTTTTTCTTTTGATATTTGTTTTCCATCCTCTTACTTTTTGTTTTAAAAATAAGATTTGCAAATCTGAGGAGGCAAGAGAAGACTAGTAATAAATTGTGCATCACAGGATGTGAGAAACTGCCAAGAGCATGGAATAAATAAACAATGCAGCCATCCCTGTTTCCTTACTGTGTGACCGTAAAACTAATTAACACCTGCTACAACAAAAGGAATCCGGACAACCTCAGGTAATTAGTTATCTGAAAAACAAATGTTTTCTTTGATAAAAGAAAGCTATGAGGTCCAACTCCATGTGCACCATAATGATTTCAGATATATCTTTTAAATTGATTTTTAAAATGTACATTCAATTTGCAACAAATTTCTAGGATAATTCAAATATTATATTTGTTAAGAGCTTGAGAAAAAGCACAAAGAAACCGAGGGCTCAGTGTCTTACCTCTGAGTCAAGTTTTCATTAGCACTTGGCACCACATCAGCAGGGTCCTTGGTGTCTGCACTGCAGATGCATTTAGCAGCCTTGATTGCCCTGTTATAGGCTTTGTCCAGCTCTTCCATAATAAACTTCAGGTCTGAGGAAAGATGTGGAGCTGCCGTGAAGCGCCAGAACAAACAGGGCAGGTACAGCAGGATGGCAACCAGCAGAAGGATGTAGGGGAAAAACTAGAGGGGAGAAAAATACGGGATTAGGTTCCACCGCAGTATAAAGTCAGCCAAGTACCATCAGTTCCTATAGGTCTCCTATTCGATTTCCCATGATTTTATTTAAATACTTCTATTAAAATACATTTTCGTGAAGGGACGAAGGCATGTTCATTTGGCTAGCCTGTAAAACACACTTGTTCTGTTCATTAACAGTAGTCTTAGATGACTGAAAAATTGTTTTGAATCATCAAAGTGTGAGGCCTTGAAATAACAGGCAGAAGTGAAAATGCAAAGTCACGGGACACAAGTCAGATTTCACAGCAAAAGACTTGGGTTATGCAGCCCACCCAACTAAACTTCACAGTCATGCACAAGGACTTCTCATTTTAAATACTCCGTGGTATTCATGCAAGGATCAGCACGCAAAGTTCGCCTTTCTTCCCTCGTTAATATATTTACTTCTGTGGAACTGAACACACAAATATGAAGAGCTACTGTAGTTTTGGATAGTTTGTAGTCTTTGCTGCATTTAGATTAAACAGGAGTGCCGCTGAGCTCAAGAACTATAAACACAGAGATATGGCAGAGCAAGCTCTGCCCTAAAAGTAAAACTCAGTTTTATTTTTGCTGCCCTGTTATCAAATTCCTTCTCAACAGCAAGTTCGTAATGCTAGATTTAGGGTGGCAAATGAAACTGAATCACTGAAGAAAGACTTCCTAAAAGAGATTAAAACAGATGCATCTGGTCCAAGACAAAAAAGGGACCAGATCTGTCATGAGCTATTTGGAAACCTGCAGCTCCCATACTCCACCCAGCCCTGGAAGACAGAAACTATCATCTTCCTGCCCCATAAGAGCTTTGGAGATGGGTGTATGAGGATGTGAAGATACAGAGTCTTCATCCGCCCTCTCAGCACCTGCACCAATACATTGTGCGAAAGTCTTCTGCTCTAGTACTCACCCAAGCAGGTTATCATTAAAGGTTAACATTAAATCAAAGTCGTACATCAAAATGTGAACACTTCACAGATGTGAACATGTTTCATTACATCATTGACCATAACTCTGTCAAGCAGTTTTAAATCAACACAGGCTACTATGAACTAAGATGAAAAATAATCATTAAGGATGGAGTCTGTACTCTGGGAATCTTGTATCTGTTTAACATACTGCACTGCTTTTGACCATTTATTCAATTGCATACATTTGCTCCTCTCCTGAAATTACTTGCACAAACTGAATACATATTTTCCAAAACAACTCTACTTTGATAGAATTTGTGACTGTCTGTATTCAGGTAAATATTCAGAACGACGTGAACTGCATTCACTCCATTTCGGTTCCCAGTGAAATGTGCAAAGTCTTTCACGCACTACAAATACCTGAATGAATTCCTAATATTCTCATGGCATGATTTTTGTCCTCTTTTATTCAGAGGCCACGGAAAGCAGCTGTCAAGCATAACTTGTGCCACCCACAAAAGCTTAGAAAGGCATCTGAACAACTGGGGTTAATACACAGCAATAAACTACTGGTTATGGACAGGGATATAGGGAGAGCCCGACATGCACAACACATTTCTAACACCCACAGTATTTACGGGTATTTACAGAGAGAAGAGAATCATTCCCAGGCTGTGAAGGACCTGCAAGTTACCAAGCTATCCCTAAGTCCCGAGGCCTCCTTTCTCTTGCCCTAAAAACATCCTTCTACATTTGCAGAGGCTGACCTGGCCTTCTTGAAAACATCTCTTTCAGTCCTATCAAGTTAAATTTCATAAACTAGTTAACTGTGTAACCTAATTGAATGTCCATGTATAGAAGAAAATGCTTGAGTAATATATTGGTACGAGCAGATGAGATATTGGAATCACACAGCTGTCCTTTAGAGATGTGTTGGCACCACACTATTGAAGGAAAGAAAAATCAGATAAAAGCTCCAAAGAGTAACAGAACATTCCCAGTTCAACTAAGATCCAGTAAAAACACAGCAAACAAATTTAAAGGGTATTTCTTAAACTTCTTTACGAACTGAAATATGTGTGTCATCCAAAGAAAATACTGCTAAAACAAAAATAAGGCCTCTTCCAGACACCTAGCAAAACTTTCTGTAAAGAGCAATGTGACCTAGAAGGCATTTTCAAGGAGATCCACACAGAACTTGCTGAAATCTGGAGACAACTTGTAGAAGATGAGAACAACTTTAGCGACATTCACAAAACAACTCCCATTACATCTGCCATCATATTTACTCTGAGCAAACACTACTAAAGTGACTGCAGGCTTTCAGATTCCACCATATTTGGGGGAGGTAAAATACTAACTTTAAGTACAATAACACAACATTGTTAAACTGCACCCACAGGCCTGAATTGGAGTCTTGAGAAAATTCACTGATATTGAATACTAAACAAAGAAACACTGGAAGTTTTTTACTCAGTGGGGATCAAAATATTTCACATAAATAATATTATGATGAAATAAATCTCAGCTTCATCAATTCCTGTTTTTTACACTCCATTGAGAAGATTCTAAATACGGGAATTCCCTCCTTCCCAACCTCACCACCAGAATAGGCTAACAACAGCAACATATTTCCTCATGCAAAGTTATTTAGTCCCCTCTGGACATAATCATATCCTTGGCAGAGTCAATGGGAGACTTTTCATGGGTTTTCAGGGCAAAAAATGTGAGCTATAAGTGACTCACAATTCTAAAGTTTGCCATTTGGCTCCAGATCTGAGACTGCAACCCAAGCAATTCTTTTTCATATCCCATCCACTCCTTATTTATTTTCTGTTTTGATACAGCTTGAAACACTGTATTTCTCCAGCCTCAGTTAGCAAGAGTAATGATGTGACTAAACATTCATCTACCTTTTTTCCTTTTTTTTTCTTTTTTTTTTTTTTGCACTGACAGCCCTTAATCCTCCTGGGTGGGGCTTCATAGCTGAAAAATGAAGAATCCTCAGGCAACTGTAATGTTGGATAAACAGTGAGTAACAAGAACCAGGTAACAGCTGTGATTATAATGATACCAACTACATAATGAAGGATCAATTTTTTATCTGTAATTGTAGATAAGCAAGTCAGAGAACAATCCACAGGCTCACAGGAAATCTCTTTTAGAGCAAAATCATGATGACTTTGAACAAGGTGTCACTTCACACACACAGACAGAACGATTCTTCATATTCAGTGCTCTGAGCAGGTCCTACCACATTTGCCCTTCACTTTCCAGAGATCTAAGTGAAGAGACTGTTTTTTCCTTGCTGTGTTGTGCTGTGACAAAAGAAATATTTCTCCTGTCTGTCAGACACACAGAAATGTGCAAATGAACATTTTCCTTTATTCCACACTGGTACTATGGCCCTTCCTCAGAAGAACTGTTCCCTCTCTTTGCCTCAGCTTTCCTTCTTCCTCCTTGATGCTCTCCAATTATTAGCAGTCCAGAAAATACAGTAACTAAAAAGCCCTTGAGGTCTGGTGATCAGAGGCACCCCCATTCTAGCAATCCAGGTTTGAGAGCTGGTCATACCTAGTATCCTGTCCCCTCTCCCCCACCACCAGCTTGCTTGCTTGCCATCATGCCTAGAGGAGACAGGATGATGCTGTGGTCACCTTCGCACATTTCTTTACTTTTCTCTAGACTACAAGGACCAGCAACGGGCAGATAACCTTTTTAAGTGAAGAATCAAGGCAAGTTTTATAATAAATTGTCAGGTGGAGCACTCATCCCTAGGAACGAGAAGCAAACAAGGAGAAAAGAGAGACCAAACACACAACTCTCATCTCGTATCTACATTGCCTGCCTTTCCTTATAACCTCTCTTTAGAAGTTAGTAGCTCAGTTCTGGTACTTCAGACAGATACAAGTAACATCTTGAAGGAGTTCAAGTCTCCCAGAAGAAAAGAGAGACATCAGAAAAAACATGACTCCTGACCACTCTATTTCCTCAGTGACAGGCCTGAAGATGAGTCAGATGAGCATCTTGATATCTTTATAGCTTACGAGGATGAGGAAATCTTAGACTAAGATTACAGGCAGTACATACCACACTCCCTTATTATCCACGTGCAAATGTAGTTTATTTCTTGAGTCATGTTTTTGAGTACATAATTCATTTTGCTTTCTGTTAAGGCACACTCAATATTAAGAGTTATTTCAGGATCACTGAAAATTCTCAAGTATTCTGTTTTTCAAGGAGCAACAGTGCTCAAAGAGCGCGCAGCTCACTAGAGAGTCAGGCTCCCCAGAGAACTGCAGCATATGCTCCTCTTCTCCACTCCAAAACAAGTTTTCAAACTTCAAATTTGTTTTGGGAGACATCTACCAAGGCAGGACTGACACAGGCAAAAAGCTGCACTGCTGCCTGGGATGCAGAAAGAAAAACCTACAGCATTTTCTTTACAAGAAAAGCTGTATTTAACAATCCCTGTGGTCCTTTTACTTGCATCCCTGTCCCTGCACTCCTGGGAAAAGCTACCTCTCATCTGAGCGTCTCTCATCTCACTAACATCACTGTGCTCCCACAAAGGCTCTGCACATTTTAAAGCCCGTTACATAGCCCAGGTCTGCGGAGCGATGAGCTCTGCAGCCCGCTGCTTGCACAGCAGACAAGCACGGCTGTGTTTCCCTGCACCCCGTCAGCTGCACGTGCAGCCAGCAGCTGCAGGCCCCACAGTGGAAGAGCAGCCAAATATCTCACAGCAGCAGCGGGCACTGAAGGCCGGGGTTAGGAGCTGTAACACTGCTCAGCCCCTGGAAACTTGCTAAGTGTGAGAGCTGATGAACAAGCAGCAGGATATTTATTAATAGTATCCAAAGAGCCTGTGTGGCTTCCACGGAGTAGATCGGGGGAGGGGGGGTGGCTAAGCATGGATTTAGGAAGTCCACATTGGCACCCAGGCTCAGCCCCAGGCTCTGACTCAGCTGTTCAGATATATTTCGGTCTACAGGGCATCCAAAAGGAAACATCACATGGCACTAAGCTACTGCGTAGGAACTGTGGACACAGCACCCCTGCATCAGCTCCTGAGACAGCAAATTCATGTGGGTCGTGCCATAAAAATATGATTACTTAAGCTATTTGTCATGGATAGGAAATGAAGAGACTTATAGTCAACTATCAACAGATGACTATGGAATAAAATTTATCTAAAAGAGACTAGGTAACAGTAGCTCTGTCCCTCAAGAGAAAGGGAGAACAGTGCAACAGTGCACGTCCACATCTGCAGATGGAGGTTCCTGCCTTGTGAGATGTCCCACCAGCCTTGAGTGGCCTCTATAGAAGGTCTGACTGAGAGGAACTGGAGCAGTAATGGAACAAAACAACATTTAGCCTAAAAATAAGCCTGGGTTTTGTCTTATTTCATAATTTTAAAATAGCTCCCGACTAAAGTCAGGCAGCCAGCTCCAGGGCAACACATCAACATTAACATTATTCTCGTGTCAGATAATTGGTGATATTTGTTATTGTGCCAAGACAGATCCTTTATTTAAAAGCAGAAAATGTTGATGCTTTTGTTGATGCTCTTCTGCTCAGATGAAATGTTGATGCTCTTCCTGTCCCACCCTGCTTGGAAGCAAGAGAAAGAAAACTTCTTCTCTAAAAATAAAGTCAATTCACAGCCAAGCACTACAGCAGAGGAGGAAGGAGAAAGGTAAAGCAAAGGCAGATTTCTGTACTTCAGCTTTTCCCAAAGAAAGAGATCTGAACATACTTTATGAAGCCACAGGGGGATATTTTCCAAGTTGTTCTGGGATGTCTGCTTTTGCTGCACTGCTGCCCAGCAATAGGAGTCCACATAAGCAGCTTGTCGCCAGGAGAAGGAGCTGGGTGCAAAACAGCTTATCTGAGCACCTGAAAAACAAAGCAAAACTTATCAGATATTGGGAAGATTTAAAACAGAGAAATCAAGTTAAGAAAGAAAAGCTCATGCTTGGGTTCACTGTTATCCCAAGCTACTACATCAGACAATAGATGGAAATACGGCGGTTCTGAAAAGTCTGCAGAGCGGCTCCAGTCCCCAGACAGCATCCAAAGGGTTACACTCCCACACGGATTCTCTGAGGCCTGCTGGGGGTTGACCTTTCCTACCTTTCTCCAAAGAAGGGATATTAGAAGCACCTGTCTGTTATGCCTTTTTTGGGTACATATTGTGGGAATGTAACCTCCCTGAGGCAACTCTGTCATCGCATTTGACTCAGTTTGGCCAAAGGGGAACCAAGGGGTATCAAGTGCCACCAGGGCAGGCTGGTTTCCTGAGGAAATGGTTTCCACGATGCCGTGCACAGGTTACACAGGTGGAAACAGGGATTTCCTTTTGGCAGAGCAATCCTGGTGTCCAGGCTCTCCCAAAGGGCCCGGCACCTCTCTTCCCTACACCGTATCTCAGTGTGGACCATGAGTAGGTATCAGTGGTTCTTTATAGGAAAGCTAACAAGAGTTTTTGTAGTTTTTCCTTTCTGAAACTCTGATATTAAAGAAAAAAATAATGTTTCCAACAGGCTTCCCTCAGTTCTGATTGCTTTGGGGTTTTTTTGTGCCTACTTTCTGGTCTGTCTCAGAGAACAAGAACTTGCTTTATAAGAGGAACTTAACACTGTAGCTTCTGTGTTGCAATGTAGCAGAGTTGAGGAGCGTGCTGAATAGAAGCCTTCCCTTCTGAGTCACTCACAATTATTCCAAGGCTGCATGATGTGGTTTGAACTGTCACAAGCCTCCCTTATGGCAAAAAAATAGATATATATTTATCAGAATAGAGCTCAGGGGATTTAACAGAGCTCGCACAACACCAGCAGTTTCACCATATCCAACAGAGAAGCTCCAAGAGTTTCTACTTCCCAGATACTTGCCACCTGTGAAAGAAACCTGTGGGAGCTCAGGAAAGACACTGAAGGGCCCATTTATGCTCTGCTCTCACTATTAACAGAACTCCTGGTACCAACACGAGTCAGTGTGTGAAACCATCAATACGGGGCCCTTCCAGAGGGTGAGCAAGAGGAGTGCTCAGCACCACACGCTGCCCTAGGGTTCCCCTCTGATGGGAAGGGCATTACAGCACCACCCCACACATGGGAAACCACTGGTCAAGTGCCTAAGTTAATGATGAAAATGCCAAGTTTCCATCGGTTTTCCATTTTTTTCCCTCTCTACGTTCTGAAGGAGCAATATCAATAACACACAGACAATTTAGTCTGTGCTTGGATTTTCTAGAGGAAGTGGTGAAAGAAAAAAGAAAAGTTGCAATTTTTACTGAAGTACAACATAGGCAAAGGGCCGAATTGTTGTCACAGAACCACTATGAACATAAATATATATGTAAATACATATGCACGCCTTGGAGCTAGTTTATGAAAGGCTGAAGGTCCTCTGCTATGAAAGAAATGGCCTCCCCGAGCTGGGGATGTGAGGCCAGTCCCAGGTCTCTGCTCCCACAAGTAACAGAAAGGCAAAAAAGTCCCAGCGAGTGCTCATGGACTCCCAAGTCCGTAATGATGACAGGGAGATACAATACAGAGCGAGAAGGATGAGGACTGAGAAGTGGCTGCCTTCACGAAGAGGCCGCTTTGGCCAATTCTGTGACCACCCTGGGCAGTGCATCTTTCTTTACACCAGCATGAGCCTCTCTGCGAGTCAGGGCCTCCTCTCCATGCTCAGGTGACACCTTTTCACCCACTTTGCCCAAGTCCTTGGCCCGGTTCAGTCACTAAGTGTCTGAGAGAAGATGTCCCCATCGTCAATGGGATTTCTTAAGAGTTAGAAGTACAAGCAACAAGTCTGCCCTGGCTTCTCTATCGCAAACAGACATGGAAATGCTGCTGCAAATGCTCAAAGAGCAGGATCTGAGCCACTTCCCACCCTGCTGCGCCTGCTGATGCTTTCCAAAAATAAGAAACTTTCTTCCATCCTAGAATGCCAAGGGGAAGCTCAGGACCAAAGGAGCTGGTCCCAGGATGGTACTGGCCTGCTCTGCCTGTGTAGCGGGTGACTGGAAGCAGGGCAGGTTTCCTGCCCCAGGGTTCAGCCGCTCTCTCCCTGCTCAGGCACCTAATAAAGCCCCGCAATAACTGTGAGTACTCTGAGAACTGATGTTCATCAGAGGCTCACTGCTGAGCCGGGGTCTGCAGGCTTGTATTTCACAGCATGGAACCTCCAGTTAATAATGATTTGTTTTCTGATGCCCTGCAATCACTAGGAAAAAAGAAAGAAAGAAAGAAAAAAGATTCGCATAGGTTTGGATTATTAAAATTGATCGCTCCTATAATTTTACGCCATGCAAAATGAATTAGCCACAATACCACAATACTTGATTTTATCTAGCAAGAATTATCCACTTTATCAGCCACTAAAGAAGAAGCCACAAACAAGAAAATCAAGCCACATATAGGCAGTGCACAGTGTGCTTCAAGGCACCACACAAAGCACATGCCCCGCACCAATATTAAAAACTACGAGAAAAAAAAAAAGAGAGACAAAAAGATGGATAAGAAGCACAAGAAGAAAAGTATGGAGAAAAACAAATAGGTCCATAAGCTGAAATAACCTGTTCATTGAGGTTTACTTTGGCAATGTAGTAGTGCAAAATATAAAGCTAATGCAGCTTACAAAAGAGGAAAAATTAAAAGTAAGGAGAAAAAAAAAGATATTGGTAAATAGTCAGACATCCTTGGTGACATTAATTTGCTCTGAAGCGCTTCTCTGGACTCCTGGTTTTGAACCCCGGGCCCAGACACTGCAGGGGGGAGCAAGCGGAGTGGGGAGCAAAGTGTGTTTGTAATTCCCTTCCCCTGGAAGGCTGCAGGCGCCTGGTGCTGCTGTTGATGCTGTGCTCCTGCTCGCTTTTCTGCTACAACCAAGCTAGCCACGGATATTTTGCCCAGAATTGATTAAAACCTGGAATATCAGCCATAACTCAGAGCTATTCTTATTAAAAAATATAATCATACAACAGAAACTCAGATGAACTACTGAGTTTAACAAGGCTGAGTGTGCCCACATCTTTAATTTATTAATTTATTTCCCCTCCCCCCCTCTATAAATAAATATCCATATATATGTCACTGGTACTGTTTACGTTACTGTTACTGTAGTACCTGACCATCCAAACTATATTTACCCAAAGAACTCCCAAACAATGTAAGAAAATAACATATGGAATATAAGGAAATACATTATTCAAACCCTTGTGTTCCAATTTTTATTTCCATTTTCAAGTTCCCTATGTAAAAACGTATAAGACAAGGACTGGAAGTGAAGAGGTAACAGGTGCAGGATTTCAAGCCTTCTCTTTGCCAGTGCCTGGAGCAGCAGAGCTACCCAGGACAGGCCCAAAACAACCAGGGCTAAGCAATACCAGAAAAAAAATCCTTAAAACCCTGACAGACCTGCAGCTGATGACGGTTTTCTAAAATGTAACAGGGAATAATGTAACAAGGTTATATTGCACCTCCTCCTGCTGACCCTATGAGGCTGCTGATCCCAGGCAGTCACTGCAGCCAGTAGCTGACGACTGTTCTGCACAATTAACAACCCGTAGAACGAAAATTGCTGCTATCTAACACTGCGCTGTGACAAAATACCAAAAGGGAGCAGAAAGTGAAGCCGACAGCAGCAGCCAGCCAAGCTGCCAGGATACGTAGGTGGGAAGGATGCAATTATCCCAACAGAAATAGGATCCGAGCACTCCTTGCTGGATAGCGCGTACAATTTCTGCACCTGGAGACAGGGATATTTTCACGCTGTGACTCGTGTATTGCTTCCACAGCCACTGCTGATTTAGAGTTGCCCTTTTTCAGACCTAAAATAGACCCTACCACCTTCTCTCAGCTTAGCGCTCCTGAAGTCTTTCAAGGCACAAGTGCCTAAGGAAGTGTCTGAAAGAAATCCCACCACCACTTCCAGACTTAGGCGTATCCAGCTGCCAAACCCTCCAGCCTTCCCTCTGCCCACCAAAAGTGTATCTTAATGAAAACAGCTTTGATAACTCACCCAAGAAGCCTGCCTGTTAGGCAGTAAACACTGCGCGAGGAAAGGGAGATAGCAACAGAAATGGGATAGGGCAAATGGAACAGGCAAAGGGCAGCACAGCCGATACAGTATCACTTTCTATATAGAAACCACGCAGTGCAGTTCCACCTCGCGCTGGGACCTTGCATGTCACAGGCTTCTTCCATTTTTCAAATAGAAGAGCTCTGTTTTAAATGCCATTTTTTTTTCTTATAACCTCTCAGAACTACAAGCAAAAAGTAACACACGGCACATTCCTGACCTGCAAGGTTTAGTGCCTGTTTTAACTGTTGCTTCAAGTGTGTGTTGTAGGCTCAGATACAGTTTGAATTATTTTAACACTGAAGGATATAATATATATTGTAGGCTGAGGACTAAGCACTTGATTAGTGAAGATGAGAATTTGTTAACTGATAAAAATGAGAGAAGCATTAAAACACCCCGCACCAAACTCCGCAATGTAACTATAGTTTTGAGCTCTATATGAATCAGCAAAATGGGAAAAAAATCTGCAGAGTAGCACAAGGTAAGAGGGCTCATACACAGCCACTCCTTCAGGCAGAGGTGGATCCTGAGAGAGATTTTAGAGGGGAAGCAGAGGAAGAACTGAGAGGTCCCATCCCCAACTAGCAAACCTGCTGTGTTCACCTGCACTGTCCCGTGAAACAAAAGCCTCTTTTGCACTGCTTCAAGAGGAAGAAATGAGAACACATCAGCAGTGGATTCAGGATTAAAAGCAGCAAGCTGTTCTGCAGAAAGACTTCTGCAAGATTCTGCTTGAAGAGACCTTCCACAGGACTCAGATCTGGTCTTGTCTGGTTGCCCAGGATTATTGCAAGTGACAAAACTCTGCTTATGTCTCCTGCACTTGGTGTGTGCCTGTTCCCTGGTGAGCAGTCTGCTATCTGGTTAATGCTATTCGTGATGCTTTGGCAGATCCACCACCAATCCACAGACCAATCCATTACTACTCCCCTGACAGCACCTTTACTCAGGACTATGAAACACATAGCTCAGATGCAAAACAGGTCTACTGGGCACAAGACACTGAACGCCACTGAACAGGTACCTGCAGCAAAAACAGCTATTTCTGCAAGTGCAGAAGTCCTGTGGCTCACTTCTGTCTCAAAAGTGGCAGGAGTGCTAATTCGCCTAAAAAACCTTAATTCAGGTAGTGCCATTTGAATTCAGAACCATTCTTACATGAAGCATGATTTTTATAAGCAAGCCTCTGGATTATAAATCCAAGTCACCTCAGTCACTTCTCAGGTGCTGGAAGGGCTGCACAACTACTCCTGAAACTTGGGCAGAGGAAAGAAGCACAGTAAAGTAATTAGTTTTAAAAAATAACAAAAAAGATAATTTGGCCTTTCTTGTGTAAAAGGCACGTTGAGGCACACATCCCTTCAACGGGACTTGAACTGGAAGAGTTTCAGAAACGCTATTCCCATCTCCCACCCAGTGCCGCCCCTGGGAACCAGAGCCTAGCAGCTCAAATCCGAGCAGCAGGTGACCAGGCTCAACACACAAACGGAGATATCCTCCGTCCAAACCCAGACGTCTGGAAATCCTCCCAAGCACCTGCTCCTGACGGCTCATAAACAACACCAAACATTATTGCAAAGCCCTCCAAGCACTGGGAACCGCAGCACTGCGTACGGGCAGTCCTCAAGGCACAGTCCAACCGGCTGCTTATGCTTAAGGCTGATGAGCATTGAGACATGAACAGACCCAGGTGGCTGTCACCTTCTCCAGGCCACACAGTGCAACGTTGCCTATCCATGTGGCAGCTGAGCTGCTGGTGGCCTCGCTCCAGGGGTGTTAGAGAATGACACCAAAGAGGTCACATCACCTCAGCGTTTGGATATTCATCAAGAAAGAGCAGGGAATGAGGAAGGAGAAGGAAGGACCAACCCCAGTGCTTGACACCTGGGCAAGACGCGCTGTGAGCAGGCGGTTGGCTCCAGGAGATCTGTGCTGCCTCCCATCCCTGCCCATAGCCCAAGTGAACCTGTTGCTCTGGTCCCAGCACCACAGGGGCACGGGTGCTCCGGAGGGGCCGGTGGGAACCGCTCCTCACCCGCACACACCGCAGCCTCCACCCAGGGCATCCTGCAGGCAGGTGGGTGCTGAGCCCTGGCCCTGCGAGGGCGTCGCTGCTGAGGGCAGCCCTTGGGTGGGCTGAGACCCACGAGAGCTAATGGTGCCCCAAGCCTAGGAGAGGCAGCAGGCGAGCATCCAAAGCCATGTGCCAATGTCCCCTGCGCAAGTCACCTCATGCACACATGTGGTGTGGGGATGCCCACCTGCAGGATGTGGGACACGCTGCCTGGAGAGTTTGGCACCCCATGTCCAACACACAAAACACCCCGTGGTAGCAATGGAGACGCCCCTTCAGCACCACCATGGCCCCACTCCCACGGCCCACCGCGACACCCACAACCCGCAGGAACCGCCGTGTCCCCAGGGCCACCACGGGGCCGCCGGGGCCGCCCGGCTCCGCCAGCCCGCCCTCCTCCTCCACCTCCTCCGCTTCCTCCCCTCCCGCGAGGAGGCCGCCGGTTACCGATGGAGATCTCCTGGGCGAAGGCGAGCGAGATGAGCAGCAGCGGCAGCCCCACGGCCACGCAGGTGACCATCTTGTCGAGCGCCAGCTCGAGCCGCAGCCCCTTGAAGCGCGTCTCGGGCGGCTCCTTCAGCAGGAAGTCGGAGAACACGTACTCGGTGGCGATGTGCGCGATGGCCATGGCGGGATCGACCCGGTTCGGCCCGGCCCGGCCCGGCCCGGCTCCGCACGGCCCGGCCCGGCCCCGCAGCGCCCCGCGCTCGGCCCGGCCCCGCCTCCCGGCCCGGCCCCGCCCGGCGCGGTCGCAGCGCGATCCGCGCGGCCCTTTCATCAGCCCCACGGTGGAAAAGCCTTTTGTTTTCGCTCTCGTTGAAGGGGAATTTCCCGCATGTCCTTTGCCCGCTCGCTGGGCACCCCTGGGAAGAGCCTGGATCCCTCTGGGAAGAGCCGGAGTCCCTCTTTCTCCTCCCTGCCCAGGCTTTGTGCACAGGGCTGGGATCCCCCAGGCCTCCTCCGCAGGCTGAGCAGTCCTGGCCTCTCCTTGCAGGCAGCCGAGCCCTCTTCTCCACCCCAAGTTTGGTGTCCACATCTCAGGTTGCTTCCCGTGGGAGCCACTGAGGGGCCCTTATGTTTAATAACCTGCCTGGCTCCGTGGTGGCCCATAAAGCTGCTGCGAAGGGAGACAAACTGCTTCTTCCTCAACACTGCTCTAATTTTATAAAACCCTTATCCCATGCACTTCCAGTGTTCCTTCGCCTACTGGCAAGTGTGGATCCCAATGCACCATGCGGAAGCCACTCTCCAATCCCGCCTCACTTTCGTGCTCCTTTCTGTGCCCTCCTAGGTCCTTTTCTGGACGGGATTGAAGAATACAACTCAGCCCTATTCAAATCCCAGGTGCACCATACATTTATTTAATAGCTTTTATTTATTTAACAACAATCAGTGATGATTCCTGGGCTGCTCTGTCCTTAATTCCCAATGACCCCCAATATTCAGTTACCTTTCTGCCCACTAACGAACACTGAGCTGACATTGAGCTACACACCGATCTTTTAAAAACCTATTTGAGGTACCATTTCCTTTAACAAAAAAGTACGGATTTTTCCATGAGGTGTTTTGTTCCTTTGACCACTTCTGGGTTTTTTAGAACAGTTTCTTCCACCTTGTGCTGCATGGGTGTCAGGGCTATTCCTTTGCAGTCCCCCAAGTCTCCTTAGGAAAAATGTTTAAAGTTAGTGTCATATATATGACATATAGGTGACATAGGTGACATATGCCACCTTTGGAGCTTTTGGTGCTGACAGAGTTTGAGTTGCTATAGGAGTTAGCAGTGCAGCCAGTTCACCCTTGAAGGCCTTCAGGTCCCCTGGAGAAGACCATCTGCTCCTGCTGAATGGTGGCTGCTTGTGGTGCTCTTTGCTCTCTGCAACATGATACAGATGCCACTTTTGGATGCAGATGTTTTAGCAGCTCCCCACACTGAACACAGATTCAGAACTGCATTTCCATTTCCCGCCTTTGCTTGTTTTTCTCTTGAGTTCTCCTGCTTTATCATGACGGTTCATTGGTCTCACAGATGTGGTCCCCCCAGCTGAAAGGGCAGGTGCAGGATTGCGCTACTCAGAGCATTTATTTGGGGTCCACCCCAAGATGCACAGTCGTGGTGATCCTCTAGCAAAACACATCCCTTTGGGCTGAGGCCGGCCACGCCATCCCCGCGCTGGATGCCCTGCAGGCAGGTGGTGCTGGCACCAGGGCTGGTGCTTTCCATGCTAGGCTGTCGCCTGTGCAAGCAGCATGACACCTCTCATCCCTTTGGACCTTTGGACTCTTCATTCCTGTTTCACAACCACCCTGTAGCAGTGTGCCAGATAAATAAACTATGACAGAAGATTCATGGAAATAACCAGATTTTTATCATCAGTGCAGTAAAAATATATTTATGATCCTGTTTGTAGAAAGTCATCTGCATTAGCTACTCCAGAAGGAAAATACCAAATAATTTGTTTTATTAACAGTGCATGTTTAAGTGGAAGACTTTAATTTTGTATGTGTACAGTTAGGGTTCTGTAAACGCACAGAAAGGAGACCTTAATGCTAGTGTTTCCATAAAATAGAAAGTTAAAAGGATTTAGAGTATCCGTCCTTGTCTGCTTGAAGGGCAGATTCAGAAAGTGATAGTGGAAGTGCTCACTGCTATGATGTAACTCCAGCTTGGACTCAGCCCTGCAGTTCCGCCTCGGCGAGGCGGTCGGTGTGTGGGTGCACTTGCACGTGGCTGAGGAAAACAGAATCAGGAAACGACTGAGAAGCACCCAAGAAACTTCCACATTCATCCAGGGCACCATTAAGCTACATTAAGAGTGATGGGCAGCACCTGCTTTTGAAAATACTGCAAAATATGGAACTGGAAAAAAGAATTTTAAAAAACCCCACCAACTTGAATTTACATTGAAAGTCAAACGTGGATAAGCAGTTTCACAGATTGAAGTATGTGTCTGTTCTGGAATTCCTCTGAAAGAGCTGTAGGTGACGTAAGCAGCTGGCTGGCAAGAATAAACATTATCTAATTAAAAAAGAGCTATAAACATTCAAGTATCACTAGGTCCAGCCTGATTCTGCCAAGTCTTCCTCACAGAGGGCAGTGGCAGCCTCACAGTGACCTGATCCTTCGTTGGGACTGAAGCGCTGCTTGGTGTAAAGAAGAGTTACAGAATCAGGAGCACAATGAGCAGCAATTACAAAACCAAATAACTTTTTCATTGATTGCTCAGGGTTAGATTTTTAAAGGGATTAGCAAAAGCAAATAGGAACTAACACCCACTGACCTTGGGTGCTAAGCTATATGGTTAGGTATCTAAATACCTTTAAAAATCTGTCTGCAGTGCACAGCTTCCTCATTTAACAGGGCAAAATAAAAGGGCATATCTTAATATCATTAGAATCCTTGAGCTCAGTTCTGCTGTCAGCCTGGCATGAGTCCGGTTTCCCTGTAGAAAAGCATGAGGAGTTGCAGATTGACATCTGCACTTTCAGAAACCAGCACGCTTAAGGCAGTCACTTGCAGTACTAACTGGTGTGAGCCCAGTGCCCATCTCGGAGCACACGGACACAATTCTGCCCTCTCCTTCCTGCTACAAAAACCCTTGGCAGCCGGTGCAGCTGCCAAGAGGTGTGGTGCTTCGTGGTTTGATCTTGGGCAAAGCTCAAGTGAACTTCAGAGGAGCAGAAATGGGGAGGAGTGGTGTGTGGATCATGGAGTTTAACCCTATGGCTCACGTTCACTCTCATGAGCGCTGGCTACAGGGCAGGACCATCGACGAACGTCTCGCTTCAGTTTTCTTAGCAGCATAGAAGGAAATCTGGTGCAGCTCTGCGGATGATGCTGGAGGTGGGAATTCACAGGCAGTCCGCCAGAAGCGGGCTCTTGTCCTGCACAACACTGTAATAGATCCTGTTCTCTTGGCGTGTGAGGAGGCAGAAGAAGATTGATGTTGTTGTCAGTAGAACAAGTCCAATGAAGAAAAGGGCTGTGAATATCAAGCTGGCTTCTCCGAGACTCAAAGTTTTGCCAAAAAGACTGGCTCCTTCCCTGTCATAACCTGTCAAACAAGAAGTAGTTTATGAGAAACCTCTGATTCAGTCTGATGAGTTTTATTTGCTGTTTGTAAAAATCCATACCCTCTTTATTGGTCCTGTTTTCTGTAGTAATAGTATCGTATGTGGCAGTTGTGAGTCCTCCTTCTAAAGGAGCTTTACGCTCTGTGTAGGGAAAGGAAAAGCTTAGTTAAGCTGAAAGCCTTATTACAAAGATATTTTTTTTCGTTCTGGAAATATAGCATGACATAATTCCTTCTACCTTGGTAATCTTAATAGAAATTTTGATTAGATCAGCACATTTTTAACAGATTGCTCTAGGTAGCTGTCTGAGTAAAGTCTTTCCCCACGAAGATCTCAGTTACTTCAGTTCTGCATTTGCTTGTCCATTTGGCATGTCACAGTCAGAACACGTATGAGGAATATAATAAGTTCACCCTCTCCAAGGAAGGAACATTTTGGCAGCATCTGGCATTATCCTTGTCCCACTGCTAGGACAGGATCAGAGCTAGGAGGGCGCTTGCTGGGTGCTGCTGCAGCCCCTGCAGAGGAACGTAGGAAGAACTGACTCTGCTGTGCAGCTGGGGACCCACAACAGAGCTGTTGGACCCCAAAATTCACTCAGTGAAATTGGGTGATGTGCAGAGGCCCACAAGCACTTTTGGCTTTATGTGCAAGTGTGCAAGGGAGCGGCCAAACCTACCCTACTATCCCAAAAGGTAAGCTCACCCATGAGAGCAAGTGTTTCCCACTTTTCTTGGTCAACGGATGCTTATTTCTTGGGGCAAAGGGGAGGCTGAACAACCATTTTCTGTAACCTGTTGCATCTTGATTGGTCCCTGGCTGTGTGGGAACATGCTCGAATACCCCATGGACAGGCAGAAAGGAACCAGCAGCATGCCCACCTGCTGGCTCCATGTGGTGGGGGTCCGCAGCTGCTAAAAGGCAGCTTGAGGTGGTCTTCTGCATCACCTACAGCTGGTCCACAGGCTACCACTTTCTTTGAAGGGGTTTTACGAAGCAGCGAAGCAGAAGCAGAGTTAGAGGTGGTTTCCCTGTCCCTAAATGATGATAATTGGCAATTACAGGTGCCAGCTGGGCACAGCCAGGGTTCAGGACTGACATCAACTATTGCCCTTTCCTGCCTGCCTTTCATCTGAATTGCTGTGATACCCCCACGGAGCCCTACAGCAATATTTCTGCTACTGCACCTGATTTATTGATGGTGTAGGTTGTTTCCATGCCAGCGTGGATGTGGTCGGCTACATGACAGTGCAGGAGCCACGTTCCAGGGTTTTCTGCTATAAGTTCAACTGTCTGGAAAGTCCCAGGAAAAAGGTCATACACGTCTGCTCTGTGGTCCTTGTCTGTCTGTGGCAAGGCAAAACGAGCACTGTGAGAGTCTCACTCTGCTCCAACACGGCCCCATGCACTGAGATATTCCAGTTAGACTGCTAGCAACTTGAGGCAGGTGGGAGGCTTCTGGTAGGTTTGTACTATGTCTTATGCAGGGGTCTGAGGCTCATGGGCTGTCCTCATTTAATCAGTTAATTAATTAACAACAGGAGACATTTCCTAAGGACTTAAGGTCTTAGTGGAGTGCATTTCTCTGAAAGTCAGATTCTTCAAATAGTCCTGCCAGCATCAAACTGTCACTGCTTTAAACCATAATGTAATCAGGCAATACACACTCCAGCATCCAGGCATCTTCACTTATACCTAAGGGGCAATGTGTAATTTAATCCACCTAATCATGTCCTCTGCTGATGACATTTATACATGTTTCATAACAGGCCCATAGTGGCAGAAGCTCTACTGAATTCTCAATCATTCTGTACTTTCTTCCCATGCAAAACTCCTGCCAATCTCAGCATTAGCCCAGAGCTATGAGCACAAGGTGCACAAACACAACAGAATCTGGGAGGCTTTGCAAAAATTTCTGATTGTATTGTAAAAAACAAACAAGCAAACAAAAACCCCTGCAACTTTGATTTATTTCACCAACCTTGAAGATGAAGGTCTGGGCATGGAAATGGACTGTATGTACATCAACTTCATTGCCCATTCCTATCAAATACCAGTTTGTTGTATCACCTTCATTCATCGTTAGACTCAGAAGACTGTTATAGATCTTCCCGTTGATTGCTAGAACAACAAAACAGGATGGATCAATCACTATCTGCTTCATGTCAGGCTCTGTTCTGGCTTCCTTGGTGCAAGGAACAGGTAGGGAGGATAGGACAGGCACCACGCAGCCAGGGCAAGGGCTCTCCAGGGTGGCTGCCATCCTGGCAGGGAGACAGAGCAGTTTTTTGCTTCAGTTTCCAAACTGTGTATCATTAAAGTGCACATTAATTTACCTTGAAAAACACAGGATAACATTTTAATCTGTTAAGACTGAGCTCCTGGGCAGAGAGGATTAATGCCAAGAACCCACAAGGAAGCAGGAGGAATTGAACTGTTGCCTAAAATGGGCACAATGTGTAGAAACAAACGTTTTGTTTGGCTTGGGCTGCTCCTGCCCCCATTCAGTCTGTTCTGCCTGGGCTGATTGCTACTCTGGCTACAGTTTCCAAACACCATCGTCACACTCCTACCACGCAAGCCAGCAGGGAATGCAGCTCCGAAGTGACAGAGAAGTCTAATTTTAACCACATCTTAAAATTAAATTAACTTGTTAGAAAAAAAATATCTTGCTGGGTCTCATGAAAATTTCTGCTTTCCAGTTTTGCACTTCATGAAGATGTCACATGGCTGGGTGGTTGCAGGCTAAATGTGGTGTCTTCCTAAAAGGGCTGTCAAAAATAACCCCCTATCCTCTTGGCTGCTGCCTGAGTCCTCCATACCATGCTTGCAGTTGCCTTCCACAAAGTTCTTTGTGTGATTAAAATCATCAGGATTCTTATGAAGGTATGTTTCAATGTTTTCTTTCAAATACCAGGATTTATTTTCATCGAACACCATGAATAGAAGTGTAAATTCACGATCAATGTCTTTCCTTAGACCATTTTCATTTAGAATTCCTTTTCTGCAAACTACGAGAGGCCCGATCAGACCGCTGTATGTGTCCTGGAATAAAATGAATATTTGTATTACAGATTTGGTAGCTTATCCAGATTAACTACACATGAAATAAAGATGAAATTCAATTTTCCTATCAGGCAAAAAAAAAAAAATCACTGATCTGTCTAATTTGAGAAATCTTTCTCTATATTTTAGATTTTAAAGACCCAAAACAATGTTTTTCTCCCACCCAAACTCCCTTCAATTACACTTTAAGAAGGAAATTACACTGATTCACCTTATCCCAGGGTTTTCAATAGATTACATTACCCAAAGGCGGACAATATTAAATATTACAATATTATCAAATATTATTATATTATTAATATATTTTATGTATTATATATGTGATTATTTAATTATATATAATTATAATTATTATATTATGTATTTTATATATTATCAAAGAATACAAAGCATCTAGCTTTGTAAGTTCTTCCTCTAGCCTGTGGTCCTTAAATAAATGAGAAACATTTCAAAAACATTATGCAAGATAGGATGCTTTGTCCAAAACAATATCCAAAACAGTGTGATGACTATTTCCTGGTTACCTTTACAAAATTTGCTGTTGAATAGTAAACCCAAGTGATACAGTTTGGATCTGTTTTCCCTGGGCCTGATCTTTCTGGGACGTTCCACCTGTAGGTATTTATTTCCTCTGAAACAGAGAGAGAACAATTTCACCGAAAGCAATTGGATTTGGGGAGCTTTGAGTAGTAACTGGATCCAACAGCCTCCCAACTAAAAAGTGATCTGCATTGCACAGTTTTGCCTTTAGGTGTCAGGCAGGTCCCAATGCTGTAAGTGAAGGCAAGTATGACCCAAAAAAAGAGTTCTGCAAATGATGCTGAAAACAGTGGCATTCCCCAGAGCAAAGTCTGGAGATTTCACTTTTCGTCTTTCTTCTTGGGCAAAACTTTTAGTAGATAAATGGTCTTTGAAGCCAATGTTTAAAGTTGTCAGGAGCCAAATTCCAGAAAATATTCCCTTGGCTGTCTCATTTAAATGTCACTGCCTAAAAATAGCTTGTATTTGAGGGGGTTAAAAACAACATGAAGATGTCTGCTCATGTATGAAGATGCCACAGCACAGTTTATCTGATGTCAGCATCTCCAGTTTTGTGCTGACCTTTTATTTTACAAAATAAAATAATTGTATGGACAAATTATGTATGTTGTGTTCCTCCACTTCGATTTTTTGCTGGTGTCAGAGGGGAAGATAGAAAACAAAGATGCGGTCAGCACCTTGTCCTTTTAAGTGTTGGACAAATGTTGAACAAGGCAATTTCTGGCCCAAAGATCTTCTAGGATCACATAACTTGAGCACAACCAAGGCTACACTACAAGTCAGGAGAAACCAAAGAAATCATGAAACTGTTGGCCTTAGTAGAGGTGCTACCCAGCAGCTGTCAACAGCTGTGAGCATCATGACAGAGGAGAGTTTTCAACCTTTATTTCTAAAGCAGCTGAGGTAGCTTTGTGCTGCTGAGATGTTAGATCATTATAATGGATTGTGTAATATTGTGTTTTATGGTATGGCAATAATTGCAAAAAGAGAGATGATGACTCTCAGATATCATATTGCGTAGGATAAGGCTCATATAGATGCTGCAGTACCAGTTAATCTTACAGGATGAGCCCCTTCTGTGAATGATAGCAGGGGTTTAGGTACTTAAGCAGAGATTAGCAAGGCTTTTAGGACGGCATCTTCTGTACCGTCTAGCCCTCATATTTTGGGTGTACCAGAAAGGTGTTTGGCCACCCTCCAGTTCATGATGTCTGCGAGTGTTGCTTGTTTGCAGGTATAACAGCCTATCCAAGACATGAATGCTTCAGGAGATACTGCTCAGAACAGGTCAGCAGAGTTTTCAACAGTAGTACCTAATGTGCAGGAGACAAGTGAGGGAAGATGGCTTTTTCTTCAACACACTTAAGATTTTCAAGGATATGCTCTGCCAAGAGAAGTAATCTTGCTAATGTCACAGTATCTTGGAGGAACAAAGGAAACTTAAATCCTGGAAAGACTGATAAACAAGAGAAAAGTGGATTTCCCTCTTTTCTTTTGGTTAAGTGGGGCAAGAGACAGAAAGAGGATGAAGCTTTGGCAGCCAAGAGACGCTTTGATGTAGGATCCTGTGAGTCTCTCCCTGCATCTGTCATGAACGTGTCATGCACTGTTCCTTTAGGAAACCGGCAGTGCTCTAGGAATTATGAGTCTGGTAAAGCATATATATAACTGATGACTTGCTCAGTATTTAGAAGGGATGGGCATGAGGAGCTTAGCATGGACAGTCCAGCTGGGGTTAGGAAAGCCGGCTAGCAAGGAGCTAAGCAAAGGGACTTCCAGATGATGGTGTCGAGGACTGAGATGCCCAAAGACTATTCTTGTTCTGAGGTGCTTGATTAACTTGCTAAGTGCTATTTCTGAACATCTAAATAAAAGTCAGTGCTTAGACCTTGCTGAAGAGGCCTTTTCTTTGGCTTATTTTCAAACCCGACCTGTGCTGATGCCTTTCTTCATCTAAGCCTGCTCTTCATTCTTAGGATGCTCTTACCTCATCCTGAGCCTGCTCTCGTGTGGCTATGAGAGACATTGCAGTGTTGCCTCTGATATTACCCCACAGCTGTCAACAAAGGAGCATTAAGACCAACACAGAGCAAAGAACTAAACAAAGGAATTACATAAACTAGCTCTGTTTTTTTATATATTTACCAGAGGTATGCATCTGTCAGACTCCAGCAAGCCAGACACAGGCTTGGGTCTGGCCATGAATTTTTGTGTGACTGTACTGTCTCAGCATAGCTACACAAAAGAAGCACCTTGCAAAGAGGCTGGAAGAGCTTTTCCCCCGCTTTGAGACTGAAGCTCACAGATACTGTGAAAGAAAACTCCAGGGGTAATAGAAAGCAAAGGTGGGTGCATTCTGGGTTGACTATAATACCCATTTTTGAGTTTGCCTTTCTATTATAATGTAGAACTCAATATAATAATTGAAAAAAATATGCAATTGTTAAAAAGGTACTTCTCCAAATGACAATATAAAAAAATGGATGCTGTGAGAACTACTTCCTTCCATTCTCCTGACTAAAAGCTGAGGCATATTTGACACAGTTTTTCAAAGACTTTTAACTGATGTGGCAAACAGCTCGATTTTACGTTTTAAGCCTCAGCTCTGAATGGAGATGCCAGTTCTGTGCAGATTAACAAAGAAACACAGTCAATATTTCTGACTGCAACTTTACCACTGAGTCACTCCATTTTGTAAATACTATTTGAGTGCCAGTCCTGAGTCAAATGCAACACTAGCCTAGGCTTCTTTTGCAGGGATTATGGGCTCCCTCCTGCTTTTTTGGAGGAGATCCAGAGATACTACATTACTGTGTCTATCCCTCACGAACAAAGATTCGCTCTTGCCCTAACATGCTTAAGTAATCAAGAACCTACATGCTTGAGAACACAAAGAATCGCATATAAATAAACTTTGAATGTACACTTGGAAGAACATAGAGGTATGAGGAAGCTTGAAGCAGGGTATATTATACAAGTATTTTTATAGCAGGTTTTTGTAGCTCAAGCAGAAAACAAACAAACAAACCCCCAAAAACAACAAACTTACCTGGTAGGGTAATTGGTGTCTCAGCCTGTTCTTCGCAACCCACTTCTTCTATACCATGTGCCGTTATTGAATAAGGCCGGCTAGCTTTGTTCTTAAATACAATCAATATAGTCTCACCAACCTCTGCATGCAGCAGTGGGCCTAAATTAAAACAAGAGTCTCTAGTGATTAATACAGCTATTACAAATTGAGAAAAAAATGAAGTTAATCAAGAAATATGTTTTCTATTATTATTTATAAGCTATAATATTAGCTAACCTTGAATTTAAGAGCTGTCCTCTGTGAAATGCCATGGCTGTTTACAGTGCAGATTAAGAGAATTTTTTGTGATCTGCAAGCTGATTCTGTGAACAAGATTTCCAAGGGTCTCTTCAATAATAGATTTCTGACAGTTCAAAAAAATCACTGTTTTAACAAACTGAGTACTTTGGCCATAGAAAGAAGCAGTGGTCCTTTTCAAAAGCCTCATGTTTACTGTTCTTTCAGCTATGCCGTCAAAATCTGTCAGTTACCCCAGCGGACAAAACCGATCTTTTTACTTTTTGGGTGATGAGAATTGTTCACTCTGGAGACAAGTCTTTGGGTAATACTTTTTTAGGGAGAAGTCTTGTGAATAGTTTTTGCAACTCAACTATTTTTTTTAATTGGTAACTGCTTTTCTTTCTTTTTGGGGAAAATTAAGCTACTTATTTTTTTGGTTTTGTACTGCAAAAAAAAAGGAAATGTCCCTGCTCTATGCAAAAAAAACCAGTACCATTAGAAATATTTTTAAAGAAAGTTAGTCATTTTAAGAATAGTTGTTCCCCACTTCTCATCCCATAAAACACGAGTTGATAGTTATTTTATAACATGCACAATCTCAAATTGTGTAAATTTTGATCTGCACAATCCCAGTACAAACCAAGCACCTTAACATCTTCTCTATTCTACAAGCATCTCCAGATCACATGCTCTGATCTAAGGCAAATACTAGAATTTCCATTTTCACTTCCTCCCTGTAAGAACCTCCCTGTAAGAAGAAAGATAATCTTTCTTCATTTGGGAATGAACCATTAATTTGGAAAATGTCTTTACACTCAGCACTTAGTTAAACAAACTGGGTGTAAAATCACTGATAAGCAGGAAGAGGTGTCAGTGCAACTTCTTTTCCTTTCCAAAGCTGGGGAGAGCTTCGTTTTTGGAAAGTGATCCTCTCACTTTTTAGGCTCAGTCTGTGAGCCCTGAGAGCTACTTGCCCATGATTTCCAAATGTTCCTCCTCCTCGGTCCTCACTTTGCGCTGGGTGAAGTTGCCATTTGTGTACTCCCTGTAAACAACCTTCTTGTATTTGGAACCAATCAGGTCTTCTGTTTGGCTCAGGAAAACATGCCCATAGCTGCAGAATAAAAAGGTGGAAATTAAAAACTTTATATATCCAAAGACTAGTAAGTGTTGTGTTGTTCATAACAGATGCAAACAGAAGCAAAAGAACATACAGGTTGGTCATATATGGTGATGTACTGCAAAAGATGTTATGCAGCAAATATCAGCAATAATCCTTGCTGAAAGCACACTCTCTCCAGACAGGTAAAGCCTGGAATATATTGCACTTATCACCAACTTTTGGAAGCACAAGTCCTTCACCAGAGTTGACAAAGCAGAAACAAAGTAAATGTAGGTTTGGCCACTCTTTCCAGCTCTATCTTTCATTCCAATAAGAGAGCGTCTTTTCCTGGAAACATCAATTCCCCAATTATGGTGGCTGCTTTCGCTGTCTTGTGTATTAATCAGCCACCTGAAGATGATAACTGCAGCCAGATATGCAATACAAAATGCTGCTATCGTTTGAGACAGGGGCTGTGTGTCCTCACCCAGCTGGGCTGGCAGTACTTAGAGCAGTGCTGCTGCTCTCCTGCACGGGCCGGCACCTACATTGTGCCAACTGCACCCAGCGGTGAGAAACGTCTTTTTCTTTCTGAATCTGGCTGAGGATGCCTTTCTTAGCACCCAGGTTTACCAGTACCACTGCATTTTTGGTTGATGCTCCTGCTTGGTGAAAGAAGACCGACTTGCCAGCAGAGGACACTCCCAACTAGCTAAAGAGGAGAGTGCTCAACACTCTGAGAGCAGAGCTATTGCATGCTGTGTCATCTCCAAGGCCCGCTGCCAGAGCAGTTTTCAGGTTGTGTCACAACATACATAAAAAGAAAGGCTCCATCAATACTCATTTAATTTACGTATAAGAGTAACCTTTTAGCTACTGGAGTTAAGGTATTCTCCAAATGCATTTCTTGATCACCATTAGAAGAGACTCCACTTGTGATGCTTCAGGTGTGTTTTCTACTGCTTCCACTGTATACTTGCTTTTTTATTGAGTGCCATTGCTGAGCCATATTTCTAACTTTAGTCTTCCAAATGTTTCCCTTTTGTTCCTTTAAGTTGTCACCAAAGGCAAATGTCTCAGAGCTGTCCATTTTTAAATTACATTTTCTCTCAGGGAAATTATTTGATTCAGCAAGCTGCTTTCTGAAAAGCACTAGGTGAGCTTCATGGGAGGATGTTTCCAAGTTCCCTCTCGAGCTATGAATGTGTCCCATACCCACAAGCCTTTTTTTTTGCCTTCAGTACCTTTCTTCATTGCTGCTTATGTTGTAAATCTTGGGTGCCGAGCTCTTGTTTGATGCGTAGTCCCATTCCACCTCCTCTGCAGCGATGTAGTACAGCCTCACCCCACCATACTGCTGCTTGGCTGGAGTGCTATTGCGGCAACTGCTAACTTCATAAAGATGTTTCATCCCACCAACAAAGTGATCAAAAGTCCTGCAGACCACATTGAATGTACCTGGAAAGGAAAGCTCTTGAGATCTAGGTAATCCTAGCAACTCAAAAGCTGGACAGCAAACTCAGTCTGGTGCACTGCACATCTCTGATCTGTCCACAGGCAAACATAAACCATGAAGTAGCACAAAAAACCTAGAGAGTGGATATTTATGTCACCTGGAGGCCTACTAGCTTGTTGCTAATTCCAAAAAACACCCATGGGGGCCTTAATAGATGAAGGGACAACTAGACAATAAAATTTATATGCTAATTTTCTCCTTTAGTCACTATTCTCCGTGGCCCCAAGACTTAGCATGATAGTAATTCAGAATAACATTTGCGTGCTGAACTGCAAAAACACGCATAAGACTTCTCAGGGTTGTGGTCTATAAAACCTAGGTTCTTCAGGTACGGGCAAAACCTGAGTGCGGATGCAGATCCATAAAACAGCAAGTAGTGTTTTATTCCCTCGGAAAGGTTAGTCTATTTTCCCTCAAAACCTCCATAACTTCTTATTATTTGATCTGGGATAACTTAGCTGGGAGAGCTCTCAAGAGCAGTCAATTGAATGCCTAGCTTCAGAAACAAGCTTGTCAGAACGTCTCTGTTATACTTGCATGTCTCTGCCATGGGCTCTGGGTTCCCAGGTAGGATGTGGTGCTGCCAAGGGAGGGCAGGGCACCGGGCCCGGTTTTGTGGCCATGCCTACAGGGAGCACTGGGGGACACAGGTCACAGCGTAGACTAAGAGCAAGGGGCAAATTTAGCTCGAGGCTGCTGAAAGACATATTGTTGGGTGATTATGGACATTTTCTCAACAGGTTTGGGATGGTTTGAGTTGGTGTAGTGTTTCTGATGACACTGGGCTGGCCTCTGGAAACCTTTGTAGTGCCTGCTCCTAGCAGGTCAGCAGCTTAGCTGTGGAGCTCCAAATATACTTGTAAAATTAGAAGCAAAAGGTCCCTGTACCCAATAGTACTAAGTGTGCATTGCCAGCACTGATAAAGACACAGCCAAACAGCCTGCCTGTGTCAGAGATACCATTTCCTTGTCCCTGAGCAAAGAGCCCCTGTGCTGGCCTTGGAGTGCACGAGAGTCTGGGCCTGTGTGGTTGCTCAGTGTAATATGGTTAATTGAAGCCCCTTAAAAACTTCATAATTCAGATATAGATCAGACATGCAAGATCCATTATAGAAGAATACTTCTAATGAATGGCAAGATCTCATCCCCACAGGCTTGAGCAGATGCTGACCACAACATGGCCCAGTGTAGATCTGCCTGCCAACACTGTCATGAAGCAGGAAGGCATTTTCATTGCTGTTGAATATTGAGGAAGCTGAGGAGTTCAATGAGTTACAGATATCCGACTTTGTAAGTGAGTGATGGAACCAAAACTAGAGGTGTAGCTTCCTCCAGTCTGGGTCTCAGTCCCTCCCTGGTGCTTCTAAGGAAAGTTATGAAAAAAGTAAAAGATCAGTTAGTTAAGAAAACTTACAGTTGTTGGATACTGCAAAGAAGTGAAAATTTATTCGTTTTCTCTTACTGCCAGTAGAGGGTTAGCAAGAAATAAAAAAATCATAAAATGTCTTGCTTAGCCTGCTTCCTGCAGGGCCCTTTCATGATAGATGGTGGAGCTGAAGGGATATATGCAAGGAAAGAATCTGTCACCAGATTCTTCTGGTGTCAGGTAGACCCCAGGGCCAGGTGTCTAACCCTGGGCTTGCCGCATGCACACAGGTCCAACAGTTATTTTTACCGGCTGCTCGGGCCAAAGATGGCTCTCAGGATGGATTGCAAAACTCTGGTGACACCACTGATTTAAACAGAAATGGAAAGAAAAGTGACATTGCACTCTAGCTTAAAGCTTATCTGAAGCTTCCCCAACCAAGAAATCATAACGTTAATCTTGAAAAATATATCCCTGGATTATACATGAAAATTAAAAATACTCCAGAAGAATCTCCTATACAGTAGATACTTTTGAAGTTCTAAAATATCTTTAAAAGTATTGACTATCTACATGGCAGAGAATTCCAACTTTTCTTAAAAAAGCTTTTTTAAGAGTTATGGAAATCTTGTGAGCATCCCTTTAGCTATCGGTCTGTCTGCTGATCTACCTTTCCGAAGACTCTGGTCTTTGGTACATATTTAACTTACAACTCTTGTGCAAAACGTTCCCCAGCCTGATTTCTCAATTATTTCTCAATTATGCTAAGTTTCCCACAGCCCCTGCACTCTCTCGTGCTCCCAGAACAGATTAGAGCATCTCATTGCAAGTGTTATTTAGGCTGCCTGATTTCTGCAAATGCCACAGCACTAAGATAAGCCCAGGAACATACCCACACGGTCTGGCTGCATCAGTGCTGTTCCTGATAAATGAGGAAACAAGGCCAGGCCATCCCTTGTTGTCCCTCTCAAGTTGATGGTGTTTCCTTGGAACTGAACTCCATGCATGTCGTAGTGACTGCCCAGCCCAATGAGATGCCAAGAAACCTTGTCATCCTTGCACATGGCCAAGCCTGGCAGATTACCAAACAAGTATCCATTGACAGCTGAAGGAGACAGAAAAAGTCTGGTTAGTAGAAGACAGATGGTATTTCAGGAAATAACCTCCCAGCACATTTGTGACTGAACAAGTCCCAGCACAAATTAAAGGGACATTTGTGAAGCAAAGGTAGCTCTGACTGACCCCAAATTAATGCTTCAGTGCTATTCCTGTAAACTCTGACTGTCTACACTTCTTTTTGGCCAGTAAAATGGGATTTTATACTGACGTAGCTTTTCAAAGTTCTTCACAGACACCAGTTAAGTCTATAAATTAGGTATCTACTTTCATTCTAGAGAAAATATTATCTTGTCATGAGGTCACAAAATGGACCATAAGGAGTCTGAGTTACAATTTCAACTCTGAAGCAGCATTCCTGTGTGATTTTGACATTCGATTTCCACTTTGGTTTCTGTATGAATCTCCTTCCTTCACAACTGAGGCTGAACTCACTAATTCTTGAAAACTTTCTAATTCTTAGAAGCTCTTCATGATCACCGGATAAAAGATACTGGGGCAGAATTAAACTTTGCTGTGGGATAACTCATCATAACATAAGAATACAATAAATAGTCCAGAAAGCCCAATGATGAATTTATAGGAAATGCATTAAAGCAGGTGGAATCACTCCAGGGTGCCCAGTCATGGGAGGTGCTCTATATACTGTGTGTTTCATGCCCTTTGCTTATTATCTGTTGATGACCAACACATATTTTCAATGCTGTCAGGAAAACTAAGGCACAGAGAAGTTAGGTGATTTGCTCAAGTCTGTCATGTCTGAAATAATTATGAGGATGTCTACACAGAAGTGATGCTTTAAAACACTATTGGCCATTTCCCCAGTCTTTGCTCTTCCAGTCCCAGAGACGGTCACTGCTCAAGAGAGACTTGGTAGAACACAGTGGGTGGATCTTCATTAGCTGATTCACTGTAAAGTCCTGCAGCTAAATTTAAATCACCATTGAATGTGAGCTTTCCTGCAGCTAGTGTCTGACTATGGCACTATGCCTGGGTGTCCTGTAGACCCAAGTGTAATATCTCAAAGCTAGACTCTGTCCCTTTTCCCCAGGTATACTTGATAGGTGGATGTGTTGATTTTTAATGGGATTAAGGATTCCATGTGAATTCAAAAGACATCAGAAGTTGACTGTTGTGTCTGCCAGCTTTCTCCTTCACCCTCAAGTGCAATAGAGTCATCTAAGAATGATGATAAAATCAGCTGGCTTGTCTTCCTATGTGATTGCAAGAAAGGTCTTACTGACAGATGCTTGATTTTTCATACCATGCATTTTGTTGGATTCTTTGAAATCTTCATTGTCTTTGTCTACTTTTGAAGGGTCACCAGTAAAGGCTTCAATATTTTTATTCAGATACCAGCTGTCATTCTCATCGAAGATTGAAAAGAGCAGATAAAATTCTCTGTCTATTCCTTTCTGTAGCCAGGAAGAAAAACAAGGCATTAGACATTAAAACCAAAGTGTGTGCAGAAACACTCAAATAAAAAAGGCTTTTTTTAACATAACTTTCCCTCAAACATTACAATAAAAACACAAACTGTTACAGTAGTTGTCAGTCTTATTCTTGTTATGTCCTTATAGAAAAGGAGACTGGCACTCTTCCATTAGCCAAAAGATTAAACCTAGGACAATCATGATTTCATGTCTAAGGATCTTGTGTTCTACTCTGGTTCTTAGAGTAGAGTCTTCTGGTTTGTCTAGCTGCTTTTATTTGTGTTTGTTAATGTGCTTCATAACATTCTTATAGGTGTTTTCATTTCAATCTCTACTGCATAATTTAAAATATAAAATGATACACGGTTCTTCAGTACAATATCAAAGTCACAAATCTGGAATTCTGAAAACATTCAGCTACAGATTTGGACCAATAGTTTTCATCAGACTCTATCTTAAACTTGGATCCAGATCTGAACAACCCAGTGTACAGGCAAAATCAGAATCTGGTGGGAACTTCAAAACTTGTGAGACTTGTCAGGCCTAGACAATTGCTTTGTAAAATATAAGGGAAGGAGGAAAAAGGTGGGAATCATAGAATCACAGAATGCTCAAGGTTGGAAGGGACCTCTAGAGACCATCTAGTCCAACCCTGCTGCACATGCAGGGTCACCTAGAGCACGTGGCACAGGACTGCATCCAAGTGGGTTTTGAAGATCTCCAGAGAAGGAGACTCAACAACCTCTCTGGGCAGCCTGTTCCAGTGCTCTGTAGCCCTCACTGTTAAGAAATTTTTCCTTAAGTTCCTATGGAATTTTTGGTGCTTCAGTCTGTGGCCATTACCTCTAGTTCTGTGGGTGGCCACCAGTGAAAAGAGGCCAGCACCATCCTCCTCACTGCCTCCCTTGAGGTACTTATAGACACTGATCAGATCCCCTCTCAGCCTTCTCTTCTCCAGGCTGAACAGGCCCAGCTCCCTCAGCCTCTCCTCATAGGGCAGATGTTCCAGGCCCCTGATCATCCTTGTAGCCCTGCGCTGGACTCTCTCCAGCAGCTCCACATCCCTCTTATACTGTGGAGCCCAGAACTGGACACAATACTCCAGATGCAGCCACACCAGGGCTGAGTAGAGGGGCAGGATCACCTCCCTCGACCTGCTGGAGACGCTCTTCTTAACGCACCCCAGGATCCCATTGGCCTTCTTGGCCACGAGGGCACACTGCTGCCTCATGGTCAGCTTGTCATCCACCATGACACCCAGGTCTTTCTCTGCAGAGCTGCTCTCTAGAAGGTTGGTCCCCAGCCTGTACTGGTGTCTGGGGTTATTCCTCCCCAGGTGCAGGATCTGGCACTTGGCCTTGTTGAATTGCATGAGGTTTTTCACTGCCCAGTTGTCCAGTCTGTCCAGGTGCCTCTGGGTGGCAGTGCAGCCCTCTGGGGTATCAGCTACTCCTCCCAGTTTGGTATCATCAGCAAACTTGCTGAGGGAGCACTCTGTGCCTTCATCCAGGTCATTGATGAATAAATTGAACAGGACTGGGCCAAGGACTGACCCCTGGGGGACCCCGCTAGCTACAGGCCTCCAACTAGACTCTGCACCGCTGATCACCACCCTCTGAGCTCTGACATCCAGCCAGTTCCTAATCCACCTCACTGTCCACTCATCTATCCCACACTTCTGGAGCTTGCCCAGGAGGACATTGTGAGGGATGGTGTCAAAAGCCCTGGTGAAGTCGAGATAGACGAAATCCACCGCTCTCCCCTCATCTATCCAGCTGGTCATTCCATCATAGAAGGCTATCAGGTTAGTCAAGCAAGATTTCCCCTTGGTGAATCCATGCTGGATCCCATGCTGAAAACCAGGGATGTGGAAGGGGCAACGTTGCCTTCGTTGGGAATGAGTTTTGCCTTCCCCAGGTCACCTTGCACTGTGAAAAATGACATTTCTCATGAGTTTAAACTCTAAAAAAACTTTACTGGGTATGTGGAAAATTGGACCATATGGGAAAAATCCCCAGTCTACCTGCTTGCCATTTGGAACAAGGCAAGTGTCTATTTTGGATACCTGCGTCCCATCAGGGTTCAGTGTGTTTTTCCGACATACTAACAAAGGTCCCACAAGGCCGGAGTTAGTATCCTTGACAGCATCAGTTGCTGAGTAATACAGATAGGTCAGGCATGGTGGGTCACTCTCTGTTGGGCCTCCGTTTTCAGGCACTCTCCATCTGTATGTGAATGTCTCCCCTGGTTTAACATGGGCTCCCGGCTTTGGGTATCCTGCAAGCAGGAAATTGAGAAGTGCAAAGGTTACACAAAGGTTATATTTTTCGATAATATAAGCACATAGCTTGAAGTCAGACCTAGCTGCTGGTTTCTGCTAACAGGTTCCCTCTTCCAGAAAAAGCTGAACCACCATCCCATAGCCTGGGGACTTCTGCTCTAACCCTCAGTGTGAAGCAACATTCCAAGCCCATTCCCAGCAGAATCAGGTTAGCTCCTTCACAGAGGCTGATGCTTGCCAACAAGACATTCAGAGCACCTCCTTGCTCTTCATTACCTCCTTCTAATGCTTGCAGCTTGCCTGCCCTATCATGAGATTCATCTAAGATATAAATACGAGCTCTGACTTTTCATTAAGCATCAACAAAGCAATTACAGTAGCAGGTGAAGCTAGAGCTGGAGCTGGGACTGTTTGGAACTGCAAACCAAATCTGACCCTTATAAATGTTTATTTTTAAATGCACAGCCATGAACAGGAAATGTTCTGGAACAGGAAAACAGGAAAACTATCTGTCATAGTCTCCAAAGGGCAGTTGCTCTTGCTTCTTTTGGAAGCTTATTTTAAAGGATTTAAGTGTTTGCCTGTGTGCCATGCACAGTGGGGAGGTAGCACCATTCATAATTTAGCCACAGTGTTGGTATTCACTGAGGGAAGACTGAAAAAAGTGACTTGAAAGGGAAATTAGGAAAAGCAGTCAGCTCTGCACCCATTGTAGTTCTAAACAATTTGTTTCATCTTTGATATAAGGAAGATCAAACCAGAAGTTTAATTTAAAGCTGAAGCATCCATTGACTGGATTTTCTCAGCCCAATCAGATGTGTCTGTCAGTAGGGATACTGCACTGACCTAATTTTGTGTGTGCTGCTTCAGTTATTACCGAGATCCTGGAATGCCTCAGGGATAATCCTCTTGAAGACTCAGACAGGAGTGAAAATATTATTACATTTAAACACATACTAGGTGCCATAGACCACAATAGCAAAACAGAGAGTTCCTGCAATATTATCCGATGCTACAGAATTCATCCTGCAACAGCACTCGGTAAACAGAGGTTGCTTGAGAGAGAAAAAATAATTGAGAATGGATAAGCACCAAATGCAACATAGAAGAATACATTTTGAGACCATATACGGAAAAAATAAAAGCTGCCCAGTCAGCCTTAGGTATGTTTAGCTAAAGTGTAGCACATGAACAGTTTGTACATAGATAATGTGCAGCCTTTGAAAAATAATGCTCCTTCAGTGTAGAGCTGCAACCGCACTGCATCTATACACACTGGGAGGCAAATACGGAGGAAAACTAAGACATGAGGGCTACAGGGAGAGATGAAGGGGCAGAAGATTATTAGGAAGAGATAGATGTGGTTTCCTCTTCAAAAACCCAGAGGTGTGCAGCTCATGCTGCTGCTGAACTGTAGGATTTGGGTTGATTTTGCTCCACACCAAAGGGTGCAGTGCCAGCAGACACTGTAACTGGGAAGCGTTAAGCAAAAACATGACAAGAGGGTGAGCAGATGGAAACCACATTTCTATCAGGGAACTATATCTGCCTTTAGTAGTGTTTGTGAGTGTATAGTGGATTTCAAGGCTGAACCTAAGCTATCTTGTTTCAAGATACACTGGGGCCTGCTGCCAAATGTGCTCCAATGCAAGGTCAGCAACTGCAGATGTTATAGGATTTGATGAGCCTTCTGTGTTGATTTTAAAAGTTTTTGTTTGTTTGATTAGATGATTAGAGTTTTGCATGTTGATCTAATTCTACTGGAACAGTTCTCAAAGAGGGATTAGGTCCTAGGAGTTTCTTCTGGTAAATTGCAGTGGAAACAAAGCAGTTTAGACAAGTGTTCAGACAGTTCAGGCAACTACTTTCCCCTCAGTGAGCAGTGCTGCAAATGCAGCAAAAGAATTATTTTGGAGACCACAATATTCTCTCTACAGAGACTACAGAGAGTCTGTACAGATTCAGCTCAGCTAACTTTATTCCCCTAAAATTTATGTCACTAACCCAGGTCTAGGCTTCTTCTACATTCAGTGAAGAGAGGCACCACCAGAGAGCAGCTCACTGTCTATTAGGATAGGTGTTCACAATAAACGGGACTTCTCACTGTCTGAAGGGATCGTTTCTTGCCACTGACTACACAATTAGACAGATCCTAGATGACAAAGACCCCTTCCTGTGCCCAGTATAGGAGGAAGCATTCAGTAAATGCTCCGTTTCAACACCCATATATTTACAAGGATTATTAAGAATTGTTGCTGCTTCAGACCCCAGGCTGTTCATATCAAAGACGCTTCCCATGCTGCAGATCCTGACAGCGAAGGAAGGGGAATGCAAAGCTGGACTCCAGAGCAGGACATGAAGCAGCCCAGATCATATAGCTCTTCTCAAAGACTCATCAGGGACACGGTGCTAGAGCCCAGGCTCCTCTATTTTGGAGCATGCCCCAGGCAGCTCCATTAAGCGCAATTGAATGAATTTGTTTATAACTAATACAAGTAGGATTTGGTTTCTGCTGTTTATTCATCATTAACAGATAGACACCAGCTAGTTTCAGATGCCTTGTCTGGTATACACCCAAGGGAAAGAATCACCACAGGAACAGATTAGGGGAAGGCGCAGCCCTGCAGGCTGTGACATAAGAGCTAGATATAAACTAACCAAATGATCTCTCCTGTGCCTTAAAATCCATGGACAGGACAAAAGTTGCAGAGCGACAGAAGAAGAGCCTCAGACCCATGTCTTATGGATGCAACAATGCAATAGTAGTTTTAAAACTCACCATCTAAGTATGGAGCACCTTCTGACAGCTTGCTATAGCTCACACCGTGGGCCATAATGCTATAGCTCCTCTTAGCTTTGTTAGCAAAGGTAACCAGCACTGTATCTCCCACTTCAGCTTTTATAACAGGACCTGCAGAAATGAGAGTAAAGGAGCGTATCAGAAGAACTGCCAGCTACCATGTTTTCATCTAAAGAAGAGAGGGCTGATCAGCAGCTGTATGCCCAGAATTCCTCTCTGGATCCAAGTGGACTTCTTCATTCAAACTTGATTGAGTAACACGATGGGTAAGTATTTACTATACCAAGTATTCCCAGGTGTTTCAGTTCCTCTGACCGCCTCTTCCTTTTTCGGAACGTTGCATCAGTATATTCCACATATTGAACTTTCCAGTATTGCCCTCCTATTCTGTCAGTTCCTTGGGTAAAATATATTGCAGATTCACTGTGAAGTTGGAAAATCAGACAGGTTAAACAACTGGAGGTGAAAGCAGAACCTTTCCTTTGGAATAAAGTTATTCCAGCCATGGGACAAATGATCCTCAGATTATTAGTTTTCATATGATTTTCCAGCAAGCCAAGGGAGATACTACTGATCTGTACTTCCGTTAGAAATTAGTTAACTTATTTGTGTTCATTGTGCATTAGACTTCCTTACATTTGACTCCAATTTAATTATGGCAAGACCTATGTCATTATATTTACACTATGGATCTCTCTCATCCTCTTTGGTTTTTTTTCCTAGCATATAACATAATAAAGTTTATTATCATGAAAAAGAGATTACCACTATGGTTTCTCTGAGATACTGATTGAAAGTGGAAGAGCTGCCTAGGCCATCTAGACTTACTGGGATTCATTCGGTCGATCTTTGTGTACCTCATCAGGGTTCACTTTCCCCATGCAGTTAGAGGAGCAAGATAAGCGCTTCCAGAAGGCAGACTGGAACATCTCACAAATCTAACTTCTCAACAAGGTTGTTCAAAAACATTCCTACCCTTTCAATTAAAATTAATAGTAGTGTAGGACCTAGCCCTGATGACTCACTGTAAAAGTCTCTCCCAGACACCTGAAATTAAAACACAACACGAAAGGACAAGAAGGCTTACCTGCCAGTGGCATTTAAACCCTGCCCAGTGAATTTATCATAACCGTCAGGTCCATAATTCCAGAGCACTTCTTCAGCAGCAATATAGTATAGTCTTTTGTGACTGAGTGGTGTAGGCCGAGAGAAGTTTTTCTGGCAGAACTGAACATCATACAATGCCTCCATGCCACCTGAGAGGAGAAAGAGTCTGGAGACAGCTCTTGTGCCAGCAGAGTCAACAGTCTCACCAATACAAATGTACATTTGGAAGTCTCTAGACAGGAGCTGTGTGGACTGGAAATTTCTACTTTTATAGACTCCCTATGCCTTCTCTAGGCCAGACCCTATCACTCTACCTTTGCACCCACAAGTGAATCCCACTGAAATCCATGATCAAGCTTTTAAAAGTATTTTTTTTTCCCAATCAGTGACTGGTTCTAATTATACAACAGCTAGTATCATAACACTTGGATTATAGTATGTGCTTTGCATCTCCCACACCAAATAGCTATCACAGCGTCATTTTCAAGTTTGTTCATGCAATTGTCTCCTACCAACCCTCAGGGAAAAATGCCAATTTTTGTCAGATTTCTCTAAAATCTGTCAGGATTTTTCTCTGATTATCTCTTTCTATATCAGAGAGTGAATATGAAGGCTCTTCTTACCACTCATTAAAGTCTCCAGTTTACGTAGAAAGTGCACTGTCAGCATTGGATTTAGCAAGCTTTTCTCATATGCATTGCCTCTATTTATGATTAAGTCATTTGTAGTAGCTGAGGATTTATATAATACCGTATATGTATAACTTTCATGGATGGCTAAATTCATACTCATATGTACAAGTAGACAGAAAAAAAGCTCCAAGTCCTGCTCCCCCTGGAAGCTGTACTCTCAATTTTCTTTTCCTAGCATAAGGCAAGCTGAGTGTTGTATCTGAGATGATCAGGGAGATCTCTAGCACTGTACCTCGTAAATGTTCATTGACCTGACAAGTTATCAGCCACCTCCCAGCATTTCCAGGAGTCATCTCCGCCGTGATGAATGTTGCTGGAAACAGCCCGACGACATCTGCCCTCTGGCCTCTGTTGGTGAATGTGTGGCCATAGAAGTACGCAGCGTGGATATCTATCTCGCTTCCCATTCCAAACAGGTGCCAGGACATGGGATCGTTGGCACACATCTCCAAGCCAGGGAGATTGCCATAGATATATCCATTAATAGCTAAAAACAAAAGTATGAGATTTCATGAGGGATGGAAGACAAGTGTCTCTGACCCCCTTTCTAAGGATGATGCATTGCAGACCCTGAAGCATCTGAATGTCTGCTCTGAGTCCACAGCTGGGTTACTTGCTCACAGACTTCTTGACAGAGAACAACAATTTTGAAACGATTTTAGATTTGAAAACTATGATATCAGCCAAGTGAGTCTAGTTGGCTCTCTCTTCATCACCTTGCACACATGCCAATGTATCAGGACACTGGGAGAACAAGAGTCATACTTCGAAAAATGTTTTGTCTTCTAGATGTCATGCGGCCTATCAGCATGGCAATTTAACCTCCAGACCTGTTTCATGATGAGAAAGGATAGCTATCAGAGAAGACAAAAGGTCCTACTGAAGTGAAAACAGACAGGTCACTCCTAGATATTGCTACTATATGCTCAAAAGTCCTGCTCACCATGCATTCGGTTGCTGGTCTGGAAACCTTCATCCTCTTTGTCCACTGTGGTTGGTTCTAAACAGAAGGTGTTTATATTCTGATCAAGATACCAACTGAAGTTTTCATCTACAATGCTAAACATCAGGGCAAAAGCGTTAGCAGCACCAGTCCTTTCTATTGAGGTGTCATCTGCAGTTCCTAAATTGTAAACAAAAAGCAAAGTGCTAGGAAAAAATCTTGGAGAGATTTGAATTTAAAAATGACAATAACTTTGGAGCGCATGGGGACATACAGTGCTCTACCCTTGATGTAAAGGGCAGGATGCATCTCAGCTAATTTCACTCTTCTGAGACAGTTTCATCCCCCTCTACAGCCTTTAAACACGTAGGTGCATCTGGAAGTTGATATTTTACAATCACTTTTTCTGGACATAAGTACAAGTAGTGACCAAAAGCTGCTGTTTCATTTTCCTCATCCTCATCCCAGTCCTGACCTTCATTCAGTGTTATCAACTTTGTGTCCACTCAGTGAACCAGGTCACGAACCTGGTCCAGCTGGAAACCAGTGATAATTTTTAACTAGGGATTAAGGATAGGCAAGTTGTAGCCTGTAGTTCTGTTGCATGGAAGTTGCTGTAGAAGCAGGCAAGAGGCAAATGGTCTTCTGTACGCACCACTCTCCATGAACTAATGAGGGAGCTTCGGGGATCATCTTGGCATAGACAGTTTCTAAAAGGTCAAGCACAGGATGAATCTCACCTATTTACGCTAAGTTCAGTATCATTATTTGAATAATCATTTGTGAATAACATGAGAACTTAGGAGTGGTTATACTGGGTAATCTATTATTAAACTCTGACAGATTTCTAATTCATCTAATTACCTGACCTACCTCTGAACCTTGAAAACTGTTGCATCCCCCTAGCTTATAAAAAGGAGTCCCGAAGCCTGACCATCAGCTCTGTGAATAGTCAGGCACCACCTTCCAGGCAGAGAAAGAGCAAATCATCATGCAGAACCAGAACTCAAATTCAAGACTGAACTTGCAGATAATCTGTCCTTTCAGGCTAGGATTGTTTTTAATATGCTTTTCTCTAGTTTTGCTTATTGTCCCATAGTTATCAGCTCAGTTTCACATATTCGGGTGGTTTTGCAGATTTCAAAGGCTCCCTGGGCGAAATAAGTCGGAGAGATTTTAATTATCTGAGTTAAGTTAGAGATCAGGGCCATCCTTTCCACAATGAAGTCTTTCTCTTCTTCTGAACATATGAAAACTAACCCAGGTATATGTTCTGAGTATAAAATTAGGGTTGAAGGAAGGGCTGGAAACAGGTGGTCAAAGAATTACTTGTACTCTAGGTGGAGAAGGGACGACGGCTTAGCTGACAAGAGAGGAGAAGGCTGGTATGTGATTCCTGACCATTTCTGCATAAAATTAGCAGACTATAATGAATATGAGACAGGCAGTCACCTCAGGTGTTCAGAGCACATTCCTGTATAATAATCATGTTATTGGAAGATACAAATATATAATCCACGTAGGAAAAAATAACAAAGAACACTGGGCTTTCAAGTATCTAAATACCAATACCAAAATAACCCTCCCAGCCATAATTTCATTTCCTGGGCAATGAGTCTTTCGACTGTCTTGAAACGATGCCAGTTCTGGAACATTTATTCTGGTCTGGGTCATGACCAGCAGACTGCAGAACATGCTGCAGTTCTTCCATGAGCTGAGACAAATCTCTTGTGAAGCCAAAGGGGAGCAGGAAGGGACTCGTCCCAGAGCTACAATACCTACCCTGGGATGCTCCTGGAATGGCCCAGCTATTCCTTGCCCCTTTTTATGGGCTATGTAGGGATAGATTCTAGACCATCAGGCTTATACCTGTAAGCAAAAATGACTGTTAAGATGCCAAGCTTGGCAGAGGGGCTTGCTTTGTCAATGGTTCCAGCTCAGTACCTTTTTTACAAACCAGCAGTGGCCCAATTAAACCAGATGCAATATCTCTTGGTGTGTCAATGTGAGAATGGTAAATCCAAGTCAAGCAGTTGGGGTCTGACAAAGTTGGGGAATAATCTTTCCTTACTGGCCATGTGTACGTGTAGTTTCCACCAGGAACAACAAAATCATCCTCTTTGCTTTTACCACCGGTTCCATCTGGGTAAAGTGCTCCTAAAGCATTAAGCAAAAAGAATAAACTCCCTTTTAACCTCCTTTATCAGAAAAACTGCTTTCTCTAAATAAATATGTAACTTCTGTTTTATTATCACTTTCAAAAATAATAGCAACAGCCACAAACACACAATCACTAAGAAATTGCAAAAAAAAAAAAAAAGAATGTATGAGGAAACTAATAGCATTGAGAATTAAAAACATCATATATCAGTAGGCAATGGCTTTGAAAACACATCTAAAAGGCCCTAGTTTTTCCTTGGCTCTTTACTTGCATCAGGCAATCATTTGCATATTTTGTCAGCTAACATTCTATATCTTCATGGAAAATTGATAGGAGTAATGAAGGTAAACAAAACACATAATACCTTAATTGAAATACACATGCATAGTTCTTGGATTCGAAAATTAAATCATGCATGTTATAGCCCTGTCAAGAGGAAGCCATTTGCTTACAAGAACTTTATGCATGCAGATAGGCTAGAGGTGGGAAGAAGGTACTTCTGTGACTAAATTCAGTAGAAGAATTCAGGATAAAAACTCATCTAACCTGTTTTGGTTTCAGATCTGTTCCAGGCATCTAAGGATTCTGGCAAAAAGTTTTAAGAGGTGAGGCTGTTCCTCTTTTTAGTCACCAGCTGCTATTGCCAATGAGTTTATGAGGCAGTGATCCAAAGTTAATGGCCATAGTAACAAATTATTAACCAACTTTTAGTCATGATAGTTACTACGTAAAGGGGAAAGGAGAAGGGAAAAAAATAAAGGAAATTAAAAAGGCAAAACATCTTTTACCTTCCGAGTCCTTGTCATAGAAGACCCCATGTGGATGCACAGAATATGGTCGGGAAGCGAAGTTCTTTAAATGGATGATAAAGACATCCTCTTCTTCAGCCTTCAGCACAGGCCCCAGAAAACCCAGCCAGGCTGCTTTGGGGATCTCCTGGGTGTAAGTGTCATCTGTGAATTGTCTAAAAATAGCCTTTTTGTACACACGCCCTATCCGGTTGGCTCCTCTTGTTGCATATACACTTGCAAACCTAGTGTTAGGAAGGGAAAATAATTTAAAGACAAAAAGCTCCTTTTGGAGATATTAAAAGACGTGCAGTTCAGATAAAAGGCTTGCTAAAGATCAAGGCTTGCCTTGATAAAAGGCTCATGTAAGCCTGAGATATATCATCTAGCTGACGGAATAAAGGCTGAGGAATCAACCTGGACAACACTAACAGGTTACAAGAAAATTTTGGTGCTCTAATAGTTACTCTACTAGGACGTCTGGTCATTAGCACAGTTAATATAAGTCTTCACTTGAGGAGCAGCTTCTCAGGCATTTCTGTAGAGTTTTAGTACCTTCTCCCTCTTTGGCATGACTGAAACCTCACATATAAATCTATGATTGTTCAGAAGGAAAATAGAGCTAAACTAATTCAAGGATTAATTCTAAAACAACAACAGCAACTATAATCATCTAGATATTCTAAAAACAAACAAACGAACAAACAAACCCCATAGAATATTTTTTTGCCTGAAATGCATAACTTCCACATGCTAGAGCCTATGCTTTATAGCCACTTCAAGGGATGGAGAAGCCAGCATACGGTCAGTGGTTAACATATTATAGCTATTAAATATCTGCTTCATTAGAATCCTGAACTTTATTTGTAACCTAAACCAAACCACTGGTTTCCATTATGCCCTTTCTTTCTTAGATCAAAGAGGACACATACCATCAAAACCTTCTTTTCCATGCAGGCACTTGCATACTGTGATTAAATTGTCTCCTACCATTCTCTTGGACAAATCAAGTACACTGAGATTCTTTATTCCACAAATCTTTCCTGAAGCTCTTTTCTGAATGTTTTCCAGTATTTCAATATCTCTTTTAAAGTCTGAACACAAGAACTTCACACAATACTCAAGTAATACTCCAGCTAGAGATGCTTTCAGTCGATATTCCTTTGCTTATACAGCTAGGAATTAGGTTTGCCATTTTATCTAAAACATCATATTGGCAACCCACATTCAGTCTACCTCCCCTTAAGTCTTCTTTACCTCTCTCTAGCATGTCTTTTAAGTGACATACACACATTTCAAGTCTATGTTTTTCACACGGTGTTCAAATTACCCCTCTTTACCACACAAGAAAGCGTAAACTGTGCGACCAATTTAGTCTAATTCAATGCTCCATGAGTTTTTGCATCCCCTGAAGATTGTTTGAACTTTTATATTTTCCAACAAACTCATTAAAAATGTGCTAAGTACTCATGAGGTATCATTTGCAGTAATATGACAATTTCCTATTTATTGTAGATTTTTGTAAGTGACTGTTTTATCCCATTTTTCTTTCGCTGCTTTTTTACAGCTTTGGTGAACATTGGGTGAAATATGACTTAAAAAGTGCAGCTGTATGCTATATTTTTTTTGACATAAGATCTGCAGCTTAGTCCCCTGGCAAGCCATCCCTGTCTGACACTATTATACACAGTATCTCCACCATTTAAACTAAATCCTCAAACTGATCCAAATTTAAAAGCTTCCAGAAAGAATATTTTTTCCATTTGAAAGTTATGGTTCAAGACATAGACAACCAAGAGCTATTTTGGCACAGAGAAGGCATCACCAAGGATACCACAGTGGCAGAAACACTCTGCTAGGACAGAGTGCAAGGGATAGAGGTTTCTCCATCCTACCACACACACATAAAAGAACATATATCAGATAGACCCCGAAAGCCTGATTAAGGATCAAGGGCCAAGAAGTGTGGATTTTCAGTGAATTAGCTGCTTCACGGTATTTGTCAATGTGCACAGCATGGCCTAGCAAGTTACCCCGCGCTCACTCAAAGGTAGGAGATATCTTCATTGCCTGAGGGGAAGAGATAGCACTAGGAAGTTACCACATCGCAGTAAGGGATAGCAGTAACGCAATGCAAATGCACACACATCCTTACCTCACGGCAGTGTATTTATATGCCCATGCCGTAATTCAAATGATAAGTTAATGTTAAAAATTATTTGAAATAATTTTTCTCTAGAAAAGAATTCAAATGGAAAAAAAACAGATTTTTTTTAGACAAAATCTTTTCTTTTTCATAAGCTATCAAATATATGAGACGAGTTTCTGCAATGCTGCTATGTTTTCTACCTGATGACAATCCCTCTCTCCCCTGGCTCTCTGCCAGATAACATGTGTGTGCTTTTTTCTTAACCTCAGAGCCCTGGGATATGTTGTCTTTTCTCCAGAAGAAGTGTGCCCTGGGAAAATGAACACCTTTTGAGTTGCTTTGGTGAAATGTTTGACATGAACATAGAGCAGGAATCCCAAAATCCAATTAGGTACCAGGTTCAAGAACATATTCTGAAAACTTTTGAGGTTTAAGTACCAGAGCCTTTCTGGTGCCTGAAGCTGTCTACAGATCTTGTTCAGTAGCATCTCTAGGACCTGTGCCAACCTTCCACTTAAAAGCATTTACGAGCCGGGGAAAGAAGTTCTTTCTGGAGTCAGCTTTCTGAAAGGAGCCCTACTCAAATTCTCCATGCACTCAAACTGCAGTGACTTCACAGTGGCGATGCCTGCTGCCAATGCAAGAGCTATGGTCAGTTGAAACACTGGGGTGGCTCTTCTGCTCTGGGCACCAAGAGCAATGGAGCCAGCAAAGGGTTTACAGTAATTTGCAGCCTTCATTAATTAAGGTTTTCATTTAATTGCGCTAAAAAAAAAAAAAAGAAAAAAGAAAAAAGAAAAGAAATTAGCATCATAATCTAAACACTGTGTTAAAGATTCAGGCTCATTTGTATCTCCATTTCCTGTACTTTTAGAGACTCACAATCTCTAAAGGATGGAAGCATTTCCTACTGCAGGTGCTCAAGTTTTGGGAGTTTTTTGGAGCACAGAAATTACAAATTCATTTTACCTGCTTGCTGGAAAGGTTCAGAATCCAGTTCTTCTACCTATGCACACATACACACTTGACCATATCCCTATGGTTGCCCTCAACATACAAGGAGAGAGCACATTAATTATCTGAAGTTCCAGTCTAGGCCTCTAATTTTCCACGCCTCATACAGGAGGACCTCCACGTGCCCACCTCAGGTTTGTGAGCAGCTAGTAGCTCTGTGCCTCTTATATGTGCTGTGGTACTGCACATACAGTGCTTGAGACCCTCTGCAGGATGACTGACTGCTCTAGAATTGGCAGAAGCAGCCACAGAAATCTCATGCAAAGGATGGATCTCCTTTACACCCCTAAAATGGACCACTTGGCATGGTCGCCTGGCCAAACTGTTGGTGTTCTCTGCTGCTCCCTTTGTGGGACATAGAGGTTTTCTCTCCTTCAGCTGTTTCAGCAAGAGCCTCTTTTCAGCGCTCTGTGAAATCTCCACTGTCTGCGTCATCTACACCAGAGCATCTTCAAGGCTGTGGTTCCTTGCCATCCTTGCCATCCATCTCTAGGATCCCTTGGAGGTTGAAGTTGCTTTCATTACCTCTCTTTGACATCAGTGGTCAGGCAGACCTCTACCTATCTTCTTCTGGTGGCATCTTCTTCCTCGGGTAACATTCCACATTCTCAGTCACTAAGTTAAACATCCCCTTCAGCTGCATTTCCTGCTTTGTTCCTTCCCTCTGACTTTAAACATTACTGCAGCAGTTGCTGCTGCTCCAAATGCTATAAAGGTTAAAAATGTCTACTTCTATGAATCTGCCTTTGCCTCTTTCTTCCAACTGTCACCCCCTGCCAAAATGTCTCATATCTCTCATTATTCCCTGGTCACAAGGCAATAATCTTTCTCCCTGCTTCCTCATGCTTTCCTGCTCACTTCAAATAATTTTATCCTCCTGCAGGCATTGCAGTATTGCTGCCTGGATCTCTTCCATGTTTCTGGTCTTGTGGAGATGTAAGAGCCGTCCTTCCAAATCTTCCCTCTGATCCTCCAGCCCAGTTATCATCCTGCACTTTGTGTGCAGAAAGTCTTGAGGATCAGCCATTCCCTCTCCTTGTAATGGGAATTTTCCATCCCCTGGAATTGTACTTGTGCGAATGTCCTAGTTTCCCTCAGAAATCCTTCAGTTGTACTGAGTCATTCCTTAGTCTCCAAGCAGGTCTGTCTTAAGGTTACATGTAGAAATAAGCCTGTTTGTGAATCATGACATAAAAAAATATTGTTCAGATTGGGAAATCCATGCAAATCCTTTTCTTATTTCTGGATCTGATTTTATTTTCCCAGTTGACAATTTCCAGCAGTTTTTATGCTCTAAAAAAGAACTGCTATGCACCATGAGTGGGACTGGAGGGTACGTTTTTTTAGAGGGAAATGAGCTCTAACTCCCTAAAGACAGTATTAGTTAGCATTAATATAATTACAGTCAACTATCTTCCTGCAATGATGAGCACTACGGTTCCTCCAAACTAGAAGAAGAGTGAAACAAGAGTGTCAGGTAGATTTAATTTCAATGAATGCAAGACTCGACTTGCAGATAATCTGACATCTCAGGGTAGGACTGTGAGTTAAGTGTAGTTTATACATCTATTTCTTTTATCACAAAGGATTTTTTTAAGGCTTTTACTTTATTTATGTTACCTTTAATCTTAAGAAATAGTGTTAGAACCAATAGATGTTGTTAGGTTTTTCATAAAGTGCTCACGTGTACTATATTACAGAGTATTTTAAGAAAGGAGGAGATGGCTACACATTATGCAGGGCAAAACAAACAGTTCCACGGTGCATTGGAGCCAAATCCTTCCTTGATCAGACTTCAAAACTTGAGCTTGTTTGCCACTGTCATCACTGCTGAGAAATCAGCACTTCCAACTACTAGATGTGGACTCTTCAATTTTCTCCAGAAGTTATCATGCCTGATACCTACAGCAAAAGGGGCAAGCAGTAGACTTCTTTCTTTGCTGTTGTCCAGTTAATGTCCCATAGATTCTTTTTCCTCTCAAAGTTCTCCCATTTTCTTGTAGCAAGAGGCTATAGGCTGCCTATCTTAGTCCCTGGGTCAGGTAACCTGTTCAGAAGTGATCCTTAGCCAGCTGATAGCTGCTGTGCTATAGCCCATGTAGTGGCTGAGAGATTGCTGGGTAAAGGTAGACCAGGTAGCCAATTCCGATTTATAGATCTCCTGAGCATAAAGCATCAAACAACAAGGGACGTTGCACGTTTTCAAAAGGCATATTTTAGTCCATTCCTGACCCACACTGGCAACAGGAGAGGTCAACCAAACCTGTAACACCTTAGAGAAAACTCTGATGCTGGTTAATTGTGTCTATATTGGTTTCTCTCCTAGAATAAACCTCTGTGTTGACTGAAGTCAACAATAAAATGCCCCTCAAGCTTTGTTAGGGCCAGGATTTTGCCTTGACTGAACTTTTGACATTGTCCCTTCTCAAAGTGATCTCCTCTGATGATGCAGTTGGGTCATTTGGCCACATAATGACTCAGCTATTAGTTTACCACCTATGACGACAGTTTCACTGTCATCTACCTGGGGTGGGATCTCCTTGTAGGCAAATTGCACAAATGGTAACAAATCACCCATTACTGCTGTTAGGTTGAAGACTTGGCCCAGGGAAATGTAGCAATGATGGTATAAAGAGAAGGGATGAGATTTCTCATTAGGTAAAACCTAAAACATCTTCCACAAGCAGCGCAAGACTTAAGTGCCCGTTGTATAAACTAGCACCAAGTTAATTTACAGGGATAATGAACCAAACTCTATTTCTGAGGGCTGAGCCACAATGGGGAGAGAAAGAGTTATATACATCAAACCAGAACACCTACATACATATGTATTTTTTGAAAGGTCCTTGCCTATGTAGACATTAAAGGGAGCAATGTCTGATCTCACCCTCCTCCTGAAGCTGTCGGGGTGATAGTCATCTTCTGCACACAAAATTTCACTGGAATCTGCAGCATATCCAGCAGCACTGACGGTGCCTCGCACCCTGCATGTCCAAACCATGATAGTTTAACCATGTCAGCTCTTTCATCAGCTATATCAGACAGACAGGGGTGCTGGGCACTTTCCCAGCTCATCTATATTCAGTGACCATGATTCAGCTCTTTCTGCAGCTACCCAAGTCTTGTGTATTTCAGAGAGTCTCTGAGCTTGATATTTGAAGGAGGAAATGGCAGTGAAGTGTCTTGGCCTTACCCATAGCAGTTTGAGTGATGAGAATTAGTGGAACAGCTTGAGGCTTCAACTAGGCAGGCCTCATGGCAGAGGCAAACAGCCTCATGAGATTTGCCCTGTGCAAACAGCATGCTGGCCCTTGAGTGCTAGAGCATAATAGAGTACAAGTCATAATAAAAATTAGCATCCAAGGCGGATAGCTACGTTAACCTGGTGCTACTTCTGGGTTAATCAGCTCTGATGAGAGGCAGCCCTTTCAGATCACACCCAGGGAGGTGCTGATGCAGCTCTCAGGCTGCTGGTTCTGGAGCCAGCTCACTCAGCACTGGCACCGCGGGATGTGAGCACGGGCTGAGCCTGGTGACATAACCAGGTCTCCCCATTTCCAGCCCCATGTCTCAGCTACCAGAGTCTCTCTTCTATAAAGCAACCTCATCACTGGTAAACTCTAAAGACTTTGGAAGATGCTATCACCACTGGCAAAATAACGTTGAAACACATCTCTTAAATCTCATTGTCTGATCCAGGTAATGTGACACTTTCCATTACATAACTGTTAATTCAGCATTTTTATTGAGTAGCTAAAAATAAGTGGTTTTGATTATATCTCTTTGGGCTAGCTGGAATCAAAGGGATGTGTATGCAGCAACGCTTTAAAGATAATCATTTTGTCTGCAACCTTTTTATCTGCAGTTCCCTATCAATAAAGCTGGGATAGTGCTCATCAAATGGATGTTCTGAGGGTGCATCACAAGGTGAGAAGTGCTAGGCTCAGCAAGCCTGAGCACTGGTTCTTGTAGTACATAGCTGGCTTAAGAAGTATCTTGCTTCTATCTAAGGACTGATCTTAAACTTCACAGGACTATGTTTTGCTTAATACCCACAGGAACAGATTTATTAGCTGAAAAGACAATCATTAGTATTCAGTTTTAAATTTACATTAGGGATTACTCTAAAGAGTTAAACTTCCAAAAAAGCTATTATCATTTCCCTGTTTTACCTGTGCAGACATTACAGAGCATAGCAGTTTTATTCTGGCTTAATTTAAAGCAGCTGGGGAATGGGCTAAGCTATTTACAGGTATCACTTTCTTGTTTTGCAGTCTCCTCAGAACAGTTCCCTAGATTTGAAGCTGCCTTAAAAGACAGATAATATTTCCTCTTTGACTAAAGCCTTTGGAACTAACATTCTGTAACTATTACCCTGCATCAGTGGCTGAAGGCAGAAGCTATCCTTCCTCCCAGTCATGTCATTAAAAAAGCATCACATTAGTGTCATAGAATTTAGAGTAAATGTTTCATTTACATTCCAAGAATTCAAAATGCAAATGGAATTAGAAGTATGTTTAACAAAAGAGATTGAAAGTCTCTCTGCAGTGTTGGAGAAGATTTACAGATAGTTCCTCTCCACTTAAAGATAAACTCTTTCCAGTTTATCCAGAAGGGAAATATATCCTCTGATAAAAATAGTAGGAAAGTGAGAAGTTTCAGTGTTTAAAACAACCAGAAGAATAACTTTTCCCCTGAAGCCTATTTCTATGGTTTGAAAACAAACTGTTATTCAGACATTAACCTCTAAGCACAACATCTTTAACTTGGATGCTATCTGGGACCTTCGTTTAGGAAGGGCATAAGTCTCTACAGTTTGAATTAAAACATAAAACTTTTTATTGACTGTTCTTTATGAAGTCCAGCTAATAGTGGTTCTCAAGTTACCACCTGCTAGCAAAAAGTTCTGCATTTCCTGGGATTTCCTAAGAAGCCAGAAAAGACATTTCTATTTCTAACTCCTGGGACAAGCCGTTGATCTCAAGACCAGCTTGTACGGGCACTTGGACCTCCTCACGCACCCCTGGCTCCCAACCCAACCCAAACCTTAGACACAGAGTAAGGACCTTCAGAATATTTCTAGGTTGTGAAAGACAGCAATTCCTAAAAGTTTTCATAGAATCATAATGGTTGGAAGAGAACTTCAAGATCATCAAGCCCCACGTGTGTTTCATATAAATGGTATACAGAGGCACCAAAGCTCTCTGCCATGTCCATACAGCGTTCAAGCCAGCGTCTCGATGCAGGCAGGCAGGCAGCCAGCCTCAGCAGTGTGACAAGTGTGCACCTTGTCCTCCTCTGGCTGGGACAGGACTCTGCAAGGTGCCTACCTGCACACCCTGCTTTCAGGGGCTTCAGTGCTGCCATTCTCAGTTGGATATTTAAGCATCTACCTAAACAGGTTTCCTAAACAAAAGTCTGCACACTTACATGTGGAATAGGTGAACCATGGAACAGACCTCCACGTCTCATTGGAAAGAATTGTGCTCAATTATGGCAAAATTGCAATTTCAGATGGAAAAATCATTCCCAGAAATACCTCTGCCTCTGTGAAACATGCTACATGACACTTCTTTGACAAATATCTGTTCCTTAATGTCCCTTCAAATGCATGATAACTATCACCCTGCTAAATCAACCACGACAGAAGGGAAGTTCAGCCAATATCTCCTCTTACCTTGAAGCTGAAATCCTTCAAATCACAACAACATCAGAAGAACAAATAGAAGCCAGCTTAAAACATCTACAGCTAAATTAACAAGATAGTCAATTTTCTTTGGAGTCATGAATATATCTCTGAGTTAGCAAAGGTCCCAGTGACTTACTTGTCCTCTAAGAGACTTTGTCCTGTGATCAGATTTTTCCCACTCGGTGCATAGTCCCAGTTCTCTTCCACAATCCCGATGTAATAGGTTCTGACCCTTGCTTCTCCAAATGCAAACAGCCAGAGGAACCCGAGAGTGCAAAGGCAGCCACCAAGCTGCACAGAAGGCATTTGTAATTGTGATTGCAAGGCTGGCAGCGGGCAGGCAGCAGCAGGATGCACCACAGGGAGCTCACCCCTCCCTCCTGGCTCTCAACAAGTTATAAATAAGGAATGGTCAGAGCAAAGCTCCTCCTTTTCAACAGGTTAGGACTGGGATAGGTAGAGAGCCTGGCTATGCAGAGCAGGGCTAGGGAGGAGGTTGACACCATGACAGGACTCCCGCCAGTCCTTCAGTGAATGCCCAAATTGCTCACTTACCTGTCAGGAGACAGTCAGGCAGTCCCCCCCGCCTTTTTTTTTTCCAAAGCTGGAGTGCTTTTTGGTCCTCTTCTTTCAAACTGCATGATATGGCCTGTTGGGACATTTTGCTTTTTCATTTTTTTTTCCTGGTCTTTCAAAATGCTTTTCATTGTTGTTGTTTTTGTTGTTCTTTTAAAGATTTTATTAGCTCACTTTGTTAAACCTTCTGAGATTTCTTAAACTAGCATCTTTCAGCCTTAATTCAATGATAATGGTATATTCAGTGATATATATCACACCCCATAATTATCAGAGAGAAAAAGAGAAACTTTGTCATTGCTGTTCCAATTTCTAGGCTTTTCTGACCTATTTGTTGATATGATGAGGGATCCAGACATATTCATTTTTACAGTGAGACACCTTGTGCAACAAAGGTTTCTGAAAACTAGAGACTAGAGACTAGAGACTCCACTTTAAAGATTTTCCATTTTGATACCTAAAATTTAAGGTATGCAGTGATTACTTTTTTATTGAACTTATTAACTAACATATCCACATAGCTTTCTAGAAAATCTCTCCTCCTTTTAGCCTAACTTTCGCTAAGAGGATATCTGTATTATGTCTTGTCAAAACTAAGTACAAACCACTATGACTATGAACTCTAAACTTAACATCTCCAAGAAGTTACCTAAGTACCAAAACACTTTGCAAAATACTATTTTTCAGTGATTAAAGACTTTTAAATTTGTAATTGTGGAATACAGCATTTCACCTGAGATTCATTCACAGCTTTAACAGTTGTGAAATTCCCCTTCCAGCTCCAGAATTTTGACCTCTTCCTTGCCAAGTTAATGCTTATTCATTGGTAAAGGTATTAGAGGCTTCCCAGGTGAACTTCGTAGTGACATGTTAAACAACATGAGGCAAAATCCAATGCAGCAATGTGAATGGATTGTTACATGGTGGCTGCATGAAGTTCACCCTCTAGCTCCATGCTACAGCTACAGCTACTCACAGGGCTGGCTGCACTGAATGCTTCTCCCTGGCATGCATGTTTCTCTGAAATCACACATACCTCACTCAAAAAGCAAATGCAATTCACATCAACCCATTTTCTAGCCATGGTGAGTCTCAACTACATTCAGAAAGCATGCAGAGGAGCTTATTAAGGAAGCTTTCCATTTCTTTCGTCTATGTATTGCATCTCTTTAGACATGATTACTGAAAGCCCATTATACATGAGTAAAAATACAGTCTGACAATTGCAAATAATGAGCTTAACATAGTTTTAAAAGTTAGAGCGCCTCAGATGGAAGTCACTCCGATAGAAGATGATGTTGTCTATCTCGAGTCAATGAACTGATAGATAGTGGGAAGAGAAGTGATATAGCGACATAGATGGTGCACAAAGGTCATGGATCTGGCAGCTACCAATTTCTTGATCATCTTTGCAAGGTTGTCCTCTCTTTACTTTTTTTTTTTTTTTTTTTTTTTGTAAATCACACACTGCCCAGACTTTCAGTATCTCACGTCATTCTGTTCTCTCCTCCAAAATACCATTACTTAAAAATCATCTTCCTTTTCCATTGCTTTGTCGTGTCATCATTTGTTACTCAAATGATGCCAGCTAACAGCATTGCGATTCTAAAAGGCATAATTAGAAAGCAAAAGAAGAGGCAATGAGTGCAGGACAGGCAGAGATTTTTTTCCACTAGCTGTCAAATGTGCAACGCTGCTGGGAATTATAGGCCAGGTGGTGGGCTATGGAGCTGTGCAAAGGCCAAGGTGACACTTTGAGGTTAACAGAATTTCACTGCGATCTTTGCACAGGGCCGAGGACCCTGCAGCTTGCCACAGTGCATTCTTCCCCCATCCAGAATAGCTGCCCTCTGAGCCCAGGCAAACTATGAGCTTCGACTCTGCCATACAAATAACTGAGTGTCCAGAGCTGGGTACTTGTTATGCAAGTGATTATTGTCATAACATAGTCTGAGTTTTGTATCTGAATAGGAAATGTGTTTAGTTAGAGGATAACACGCACCTTGAATGAGATTGCATACACTTTGCTGCTTAAATCAACCATTTACTGTCATTGGAGAAATTTAAAGGACAGATACAGGGCAAATTTCATCCAGGCAAATTGACTTTATCTTGCTTTATTTCTAACTAAAGATTTCTATTATATGTCTAACATGCATTTATTTATATAAGCTCATCTAAATTATATTGCACCAAGCTAATGCAGAATAGGAAGGGGGAGTGTCTAATTCTGAGCTGCCCTATTGTCATTTAAATAATAATAGTGTTATGTCCTAGTTTTCCTATTGCTTCTCATTGGGGCCCAGTTGCATGTTTGCCAGAATACATATTCAAAATGCAAATATGAAGTTAATATCTTTGTCTCTTACTATGAAATTTCTTTGTGTAACAGTAATAAGGTCTGAATATTAGCACCTTATATCTGCAAAAGTGTTGTAAATCTGGTAAACGCCTTAGCTTGGCTTCAGCATTTACTAGATCTGGCACCTTTTATACCTTTTGCATCCACGCATTACCACTTAATTACCTTGTCACATCATTAAAACCAGACACATTTACATTCCGGAGAGGTACTGTAGGCATGACTCAGAAAAAAAGATGAAAGAATAGCTTCCTTGCATCAGGAAAATTTCTGGGTAATTCCCTTCAGGCAGTAAAGTAATGGGATTAAGTTTGTCCCTTTGCTGAGGATCCTTTCAGCAAAAAATGGCTGGATACTGGCTCCTTCAAGAACTTCTGCCCCTTTGAAGGCTAAAATTAGTGCAAGTGGGTTTCTAGGTTCTCAGGTTTTGTAGTGATGTTCGTAGGTATGAAGGGTACTAGCATCTTGAAACTCTGAAAAAATCAGTAATGGAGCTTCTCAGGAACAGCAGGAATATGTTTGCAATAATAAGCTCAACTTAATCCTCTAAAGTCCATACCTGCTTTAAACTAATTTTACTGAATTACATAGAAGTTAACATCATTATGACTGTTAGGTCAATGAAGAGAGATTTCTGGATTTTTGGATTTTTTCCTCAGTTCCTTGAAATTTTGTGGCACAAGTTCAGAAATGAGCACTTTATTCAGAGTACCTACTATCGAAACCCATCTTATATTTTCCATTTAGCAGATGGTGAGCTGATGTTCAAGCAGAGTAACTCCACTGGTCCCTCTGCTTTTGCTGGACAGCAGTGCAGATCCTGCTCCTACACACTCATCCCTGGGCCTTCTGCCATGTCAGTTTGTGTCAGCTTCAGCCCAGGGTGGGGAACTGATCCATTGATTCCACCATAAGACCTCCGTCAGCTGGTGTTGCCACCAAACCTGGAGTCATACCTGTAGTGACTACTTCAAGGCGATGAAGAGTGCCTTTGGCATAGCTGGGATCTGAGTTGCACCCACCCAAGCTCCACACCAGGCTTTGAACCAAGACATTCTTCCCCTTCCTCATTTTTTTCTCATACTTTCCAGCCGCAAACTCTTATTATAAGAACTTCATAGTACATCAGTGGAAAACAACCCCCCTTGCACTTTCTAATTATCTTTTGAGTTGCAACAGCAGTGATTGGAAGGCAAATCTTACTTGGTAGTCTTCAATAGGAACACAAGGTTTATTTGAATTAGCTGAATCTTTTGAATATGCACTCATCATTTGGAGTCTTTTCCCCAAGATTTTCAGCACTTCTGCTGCAATGCTGGATAGGGCTTAATCAAGAAAGCCTTTCTTGGCATGTATAGCTCCTTACTCCCAGATGCACTAAAAGTCTCTCTGAGACAGAAAGACCAAAAAAAAAGTGTTGAAAAGTGATAAACACACTATAACCTCAAAGAATAGTTACATGGAGCCAAAGGAAGGAAACTGGGATGGATTTTAGAAAAGCAACTATAATCCACATTACATTTGGCCCACAGATCCAGTCTGACTCACTTCCATCCAGAAGTCCCTGTCGCAGGACTGAGGCTGGCTCCAGCCCTCCAGAATCTCATGTCAGGACCCGAACAGCTCCCTGGTATTGCCCTCCTTCTATCTGGGCTTAGTCCATGTACCAAAGTCAGGGTCGTACTTGGAAATTTCACAAGGTTGTCTGGAGATTATAATGGCAGATTAATTTTCTCTCTGCATCTCTGTACACATTCTTCTTGCAGAATAGCTGTTTTGGTACATTTCCAGTTGCAGATAAGCCTTGAGCCAAGGTTTGAAATGGAAAAGAGATCTCCCTTTTTATAAGAACGAGCCTCACATCTTATTTCTTTTTCACTGTGTGTTTGAACCTAATCATACAGCTGCTCTGACGAGGGCACAGAGAAATGTCAAAGATGAATTTAGGCTTTAGATGATAAACTGATAATACATGAGAGAGAAAAAAACTAAAAGTCAAAGATATTGAAAGAAGGCAACAATGACATGGAAGATGTCTAACATTGGACAGAAAGGGAGCTGTAAATTTGAAGAAGTGATTATAATGAATTGCCAGAAAGACGGAGCAAGTGAAATGTGTTCAGCCTCAAAAGTCATTAGAGCAAGTCTAAAAAAAGGGAAGTTTTGATCCTAATTAAGAGAAGCTTCTTGCGTGTAGCAACTCATGTAATATCTGCACTGTTAAAACAAGGCTAGTACCTCAACAGAACTTCAAGGCACATTATTTATGGGTTTCTATGGTGCTGCCCATTGTAGTTCCTAACAAACATGAAAGGGCTTAACTTTACGTCATCACTCTTCATTAACCCTATTATACAAATGAGGAAATTTAAGAAGGTTAGGTAACTTCCATGTGCTTGTGCATGAAGGGAACAGGCTCCTGGCACTTTCCAACACACCCAGCAAAGCAACAGCCCTCCTCCCTGCCCACCAGTCTCCCTGTCCACCTCTGTTCCTCTGAGCGCACAGTGGGGGTGGAGGTTGAGGTCCCGCTCGACCTTCCCTCTTCCCAGCAGTGATGCCTGTCAGTGGCTTAGTTGCACAAGGAACCCTTCTCATCCCCACCAGGCCTGCCTTGGCTGCCTGCCTGCTGGAGGAGTGTCAGTGCCGAGGGCTACCTTGGCTTTCCCCTTAGCAGCTTCACCACGGGCTTAACTCTCCTCCAGCCTTGCCGTGGGCCTCGTGGGATCCCCTTCGACTGTTTCTCATGGTGCTGACCTACTTACTCTAGAGAGAACTTGGCCCTTTTGGCTTCCTGCTATGAGATCATTGCCCTCTTTTCTCTCCAGGTAAATAGGGGAGTTGTAGTAAGAAACAGCAACACTGGAAAACTAAGCATGAATATTTAAAGCAGAGAGCAGAAAGGAAGGCAACGAGTAGTGCTAGGTGGAAAAAAAAAAGAAAAAGAAAGAAAGAAAGAAGTGATGTGATCATATATGACAAGGATCTTCCAAAATGTTTCCTTTAGCAGCCTCACCTCTATCAAGCATTGCAAAGAGTGCTATAAAACATAAAATGCATGCCACCAAAGATGCTTCACAAGGGGTCTACTGTGTGTGGTGAAGGAGCTATCAAGGGGCAACTTTTGTCTGGATAACTCCTGTCCAACTTCTATCTTTGAAAAAGAGCAAGTTGGAAATACAACATGATTTTCTGGAAGCCTGGATGGTTGCTTGCAGTGAAAAGGCATGATGTGTGGGATGTGCAGATGACGCGACACTTGGAAAGTTTTTCATTTGTGTCTACAAAGTTTTACAATATAGACCATTCTTCACTGACTCTGTTGCATCCTATATAAATAAGTCTTTCTTATGGCCAGAGTCCCACTAGGCAGAGGGGAAAGCTCCCAAGACTAGTACTAAATAAGAAAAAACACAGTGTATAGAAAAAGAGCTTTCCCTTCCCTCCACACAGTTGTTCCCCAAAACAACCCAACAGCACTTGAGACTTTCTTTTAAGAGCTTGCTGTGGTTTCCAAAATGTAATTTGCCTGTTTTAGTCATTTAGAACTAGTGTCAAATCTCAAATAATTCCTGCTCAAGGATCCTTCCTCTCCTCTGCCCTGCTCTTACCCTGTCTCTTTTTTCCCCTGATGAGTTTAATCCTGGGAGGTGCAGAGCGCTGTCTTGGTTTCAACAAGACATCCGGGAAAGAAGACAATTGTGGAATAAGCCCCTAAGTCCTAACCCCTAAGTGTTGAGTTAGGGCTCTTGGCATCTTTCCTTGTAAGAAGAGCCTTATAAACACTGACAGAGAAACAGCCTGGCAAGGCCACACTGTGCATACAGCATTGAACAAATTTAGCAGCCCATATACAGATCCTTCTCCAAAAGACTTACAAAGTGAAAGGCAGTGCAAGGCAAGAGTGGCCATGCCAGGCTCTGAGTCGAGGCTGGCTTGCCCCAGGCTGCCAGGGTGTTCCTGCATTGGAGTCCACTTACGTTTATGAAACCAGGAATAACTCAAGCAGAGTCACCTCAGCTGTGCCTACTCCCACTGATGTCGACATGGCATAAGGTGAGCTTCCTCCTTTCTCAATCCGGGCTAGCATTTCGAATGGCAGACCATGAATCACAGTGCCTGAAAGGCCTCCTCACACCTCCCGCAAGACTTCGGGCAGATCACGCAGGTCCAGTATCTGTGTGCTTTGGAAATAAGAAGTAGACCATCAAAACTCACCTTTGGGCACTGGAGAAATCACCCAGAGCCTCAGAAGTGCTGAGCAACCTCCATCCATGAACGAAACACGGCCTCAGCTGACTAACTGTAAGCACTCAGTTAGCCTGCGCTTCTCTGTGTGCCACCCGCATGCTCATCTGCAAAGTAGGGATCATTATATCTGACTCACTCTCCAGGTACTTGGAAGCTAATTTAATTAATGCTTGTCAAGCACTTTAAAGGTCTTCAGATGAAAGGAGCCGCAGATAGGCAAAGCACTGCTATTACTATTAATTATTTCTATTGTGCAAGTAGACATAAAAGCAGCAAGAGTGATGATTACTTGCTTCCTTTACAAGTGGCAAGACACAGTACAAATATATAGACAAGGGACCATCCCTGCCCTGCAGTGCTCCTAATCTTACAAGCCAGATAAACCAAACAAAGAGCTAGAAAGAAGCACAAGTCCAGAGAAAAGCAGCAGATGTGACAACTTATCACACACATTTTTTTTGGCAACACCTGCCTTTGAAATATGTCCTGTTGGCCAAAAACAAAATTGCCATTTTCAGGTATTTAAAAGTCACAAAAGCTCTCAAAAATCAAGAGTGCAATAGTGAATGGTACATCTTATTTAGTTTCTGCTTTTTGAGCACTGACGAACAAGATTTCAAGTTTTTCTCCACAGCCACGATAACTGAAAATTTTCACTCATTCTCCATGTGTAATTGAAGTTCTTGAATATGTAACACAGGCTAGCAGCAATAACGTTTTGCTGCGTCCCAGCTACTCGGCAGGAGCAATCTGCATGTGCTCGTGTGCTTGATGGCAGCAGCTTGTCCCATCTCCTTCTCCTCCCACGCATCCAGGAAATATCTCACCTCCCTTAAGCAGCGGATAAAGCAATCGTGATTAGTTTTTACTTCCCACAGCACGCGTGTGCACATCACAGAAGGGCTGCATGCAGTGACAAGACACTCCACAATAATTTGTTCCTTTATCTAATCGCTAACTAGATGGATGACGAGACAGAGGAGAGGAGCAACCCAGAGCAATTCCCAGCCAGATGCTGAAACCTCTGGGTGTGCGGCTGCAAAAGGGCTGGTGCTGGCACAAGGACAGGGGATGCCCAGATAAGCTGTGGACTTTCCATCTTTGGAGATATCCAAAACCCGCCTGGACAGGGTCCTGGGCAGCCTGCTCTAGGTGACCCTGCTTGACCAGGGGGTTGTACTAAATGACTTCCAAAGGTCTCAACCTATTCTGGTTATTCTGTGGCTCTGTGAAATGTGACCAAGACCATCTGGTGTAGCAGAGCCAGTCAGTAAATAGGTTTGAGACAACTCCAGCTGTGGTTTTTGGCGAGTTTATCATAAGACAGAAGGTGTCTAATGGAAGCTATGACCACATATGATCTGCTCTGAAACTATTAAACTTCTCTTACAGAAATCCCAGCCTCTGTGAAAAGAAATTCCTAGAAGGAAGAGCCAACAGTGCTTCTGCCCTCTCAGAGGCAAGTGCACCCTTATCTCATGATAACCACCACAGTACTGGTGCAAGTCTGCTCAGGGTATCGAAGAGAGGAGAGAAAGGCTGGCTGGGGTGCCCTCAGCATTGCCACTTCAGCAATCCAGGTCGGCCCAGGGTTCCTGGCACTTACACCAAGCTCCCTCTAATGGCCAGAGACAACGTGTTTCCCCACTGTGTGCATGGCTGGATGAGCATAAAAAGGCCCTCTGGGCCTCTACTTATTTTCAGTGCGCATAGGTCAATCCCTCAGCCAGTGCTCTTCTACAATCCCATGTCCACCCTTGTCCATCTTCCCTCTTAATTCTTCCCCTGACTCTTCCCTTTTCCCAGAGCTCTCAGACTCATGGCAGAGTTCATGGACCTGCTGCTTGGGCTCAGGCTAGCCCGGTTCCCGTGGGAGGAAGGAAGGACAGATGGCACCACCAATGAGCAGCAGCCCCATGTGCCAGGCAGTTGGTTCAGCTTTTTTTAAGAGTAGCTTTTTGATGTCTCCCTAGGAGATGCTGTGGAGTGGCTCTCCTTGGCACCACCGCTGCTGAGGGGGCTGCCGAGCCCTGGGCGAGCGATAGCACCGTGAGCTGCACCAGCACCGCACTCTTATCCCTGTCCCATACGTGGGAAGTGGAGATGGGCAGTCCGCACATGTTCAGGAGGGGCTTCTAATTATGTCTCCTTTGGGTACCTAATTTTAGAGAACAAATAGAAATGCCTGAAGTTAGGTGTCCACTTTTCTCAATCCCCAGTAAAAAAAGAGCCTGGAATTCCCTCTCAGTGGACATAGGAACAGAAAAGTGCAGCTAGCCTGAAGAGATGATTGCTTAATTTCTTGGAAAATTGAAAGATGCAATCATGCAAATAGACTGGCACTTTCAGAAATCCAGGTGGCACTAAAAAATGTCTAAAGGAACTTCCTATTCCTTGGGCCCTTCGGCTGTGTATGATATGTTGAGACTTAGAATATTCTTCTGTCCCGTGATGACCCCAAAGCAACAATTTCAGGGTCAGCAGGGGGATGTTCTATCCTTCCTTAAACCAGCCAAAAAGATCTGGGAAAAAAATAGACAGACTTCAGGATTTGAAAACAAGCTATATTTCCAGAAGTTTATCTGGCTTTTCTACCTATGTGAGTTTCTTTTATATCACAACTGGTATTGATTTTTCCTTTTCCTTTTCCTTTTTTCTTGGCAGAAAATCAGATGGTGAGAGTGAGCCCCCCTCAGAACAACACAACACTGAGTGATGGCCCATAACCTTTAGGCTGTTGTCCTCCTCCTGCATTTTGGTGGATTGGCTGCCCTAGGTGCCTTAGCAAAGGGACTCGCACCAGAGTTTTTAATTTCTCTGTGTGAGCCATAAGCTCCTTGGCCAAGCCTGGTGTCTTGCTCAGTTTGAGCAGATTGAGCAGAAACACCACCCTACATTGCAGAAACTTTTCCTCATGAAAATGTCAAAGTGCCTCTGACAAAGGCACTAAACAGGTTTTAACAAAACACACATTTCTTTGGAATATTCCCAATATTCACTCTTCATAACTGAGGGCTTCCTGAGAGAAACAGAGCATTTCAGGGGAAGTTGAGAAGGCAGGATGGTGTTTGAATCATTAAATCAGCAGATGTAGTAGTATTTCTCCCTTGTATTCTGGTAAATAGGGACATTTTCTAGTGGGTACTGATTTTAGCTGCTAATTCTTTTGCACCTTGAGCAGATAGTTGTGAGGACAAACCCCAGTGGCAAGATGAAGCACAGGCCTTTGAGTCAAAACCAGAAAAAAAACTATTACACGAAACCAGCAAAATGAGGGCACAAAGCTCTAATTATCTTAATACTGGATAGCACCAGTGTTAGTCTCTGTTAGGTGCACAAACAACCCTTGGCCACAGGTCATGGTTCATTACCATTTCAGAAAACAGTGGTGTTAACACAGTGCTGTCCCTGTACAAAACATCCTGGTCAGGAAATAAAATGAATTCTGTGCTAAATCAGAGGGACACATGTCCATACAAGTGAGTGCTGGGCCTGTTGCGGGGTCCCCGTGGTCCGGTGCGTGGCGGTGCTCCTGCAGCGCGTTGGCTGTGCAAATGTGGGGTGTCCCTGTGCCCACGGAGCTGCAGGTACCTCTGAGCTGGTAACGTGGAGGTATGCTCAGAATCGTAGCAGCCTTTTCTGGAGAAGGGGAGACAGTGCGAACATGCAGGAAAAGAGGATATGAAAGGAAGCATGAAAAGAAGAGACAAGAAAAGACAGAAGGAATGAAAATACACACAAAAAGAGGTAAAATAGAAGTGAATGAAATCTCTAGACATGCGACACGAGGTATTTTCACTGAAAAGTGCTTCTCCAGAACAAGCTGTATGGAGACGATGTATGTATATTAGTACCTTGTAGCAAATGTTTTTCCACAGAGTGTAGAGAGCCTATTTCAAACTTGATCCACAACAACTTCCTTTCCTTTTCTTCAGGCTCCTATATATTCTTCATTTAAGCACAGTAACTTCAGTTATCTGTTGGTATTTATTATTGCTCCAATTCAAAGAAGGGAGACAGGAATCTTTTTTTTACCTGAGCTCTTCTTCATAGTCTGCTGTGCTCTAGCTGTAGGGTCAACGCTCAGCTGGGATGATTTGTAACTAGGATGCTCTAGATAAAATAAAAAATGAATAACACTGCTACTGCTTTTTCTACCTTTCTGCTTCTACCTTTGCAGAGCATCACTTGCCACTGGAGAGAAGCAGGGGTGTTAAATTAGGTGCCTGCTGCAAGAACAGGGAGAGCCGGCTGGGGCTCCGGGGCAGGTTATCTGCGTTCCTGCGGTGCATGGACCAACCTAGGAAACCTCCCCAGAGCCAGCTCATCTCTGAAAAGCCTCTTAACACCAGCTTGGTCAGGGTAAGCATCAATTCTTCCTTGGGAAAATTAACACTTCCTTCCCCTCAGTTGAAGGAAGCATTAACCATAGACTGTCACCAAAAAAAAAAAAAAAAATAGCAAGAGATCATCTGCCCCATGGTGCTAAGGTGGAATAAATTGAATTGAGTGAACTATCACTGTGTACCTGAAGTAATGTTTTGGCTTCAGGGGAACCACTTAAGACTTATCCTACTATAAGCAAGCAAGAAAATGACTGTCCCCTTTCTATACAGAGTATCAGCACCAAAAAGGGCTTATTCTAGTTCACGCACTACAGCTGCCCTCCAAATGGAGCAAATCTATTAACTGAACAAGTGGGCAGTCAGATATGCCCTTCAGCAACCCGAGTGCTGCTGCAACTCTCCAGTTCCTAAATCGCACGTTGCACCACACAGGGAAATAGCAGGGTTGGAGTTGTTTTCATTCCTAGCATGGCATACAGGATTTTTCACATACTTATATTTCCTCTCTCAGTACCTAGGCTATTACGAGGAGTAGGGAAATTAATAAAGAGTGTATAACTAAAAAGCAGGAAATAAAAGGCAGACCAGAGCTGATGGAATAAGCTCAGTAAATCAATATAACCAGGAGGCATTGATTAGTGGAACACAAAATGCTCTTGTTGCCTTCAAAGTCAATACTGAAGGGAAAAAATAGATGTACACAAACATATACATGCAGCTTGGCTACTAAACACTTCACAGAGTAAATTCAGAGTTTTCCTAAACATTTTAGGGCTTCCCCATGCCCCATTTCCTTAGGGCTATTCAGTCACATCAGAAACCCAAGTAAGGGTAAGGACCTAAAAAGCCTGACAAGTAATAGAGATTTCAGTTTAGGCTTCAGAGCAACTTGCCCATACTTCGCTTTTGTTCTGCAAAACAGAACAAAATTCTCATTTCAAGAGAATAGAGAACAATTTTCAGCCTGCAAGAGCTAGGTCTTTTCCTATATTTTAAACTCCCTTGCTTTGGAGATCGTAAGGAAGGATCAAAAGGGAACAAAAACATGCATAATTTTCCATATTTTACAACTATTTTTAAGGAGTTTTAAAAATAAGTTGAAGAGCGCTGTCCTTCAAAAAGAGTAAAATGATGATGATTTAGTAATAATAATAATAATGATTTTTTTTTCCTTAATGTTGATGCAACTTTAGCCTCAGACTAGTCAGCGAGGAAATCATTTTTGGCACCTATCAAAAGGAATTTCAAGTTATCTGATATATCTGAGAATTTTTACAGTGCTCTTCTCTTGGATATTCCTTCTGTACACTCTAAAGGATCAGGGATTCAGGCCCAGAACAGTGGCACATAATCCCAGAGACTAAGTGGTAGTATTGCTAGCACTCAAAAGTCTACATTTCAGAATGAAATTCTCATTCCTTTTTGGAATGAGAATTAAGCTATTCCTCTGGCCCTAATTTTATAGTACAGTGCAATCTTATTAATTTTTTTAAGTAGTGAAGTCTCCTATTCTCTGCAAAAGAGCTTAGTTGACTTTCCATCACAGTCTGAGAATAGATGCTACACAATAATCTGTAAATCTAAAGACATTTTAGATCAAAAGCAGCAAGACAGAATTGTATTTAATCTAGCTTATTAGTAATCTTATTGTTCTGTAATGGCTACAAGCCCTAATCACTGGTTAAGTCTTCTAAGTGCAAAGTGTTGTACAAACAGGCAAAAACTCTGAGCTCATCCCGAACAGTTTAATATCTCTGTAGTAGAACAAAAGGTAACAGATTTCTGTAAACTAGTGGGAAAGCCCAGAATTAATGTAGTGTGAAGATTATTTGAGACTTACTTGTAACCTCACCTCTCCTATTAGATTTTTGTTCCTTTTCCTTAGTGTTGAAGCACCACCACTTAAAACATGCAAGAAGAAATGATGTTGCCGCTGACATCAGGTGAAGTTTGGGACTTTGGATAAAGTGGGCTCAGCTCAGTTTCCCTCCCTTTTTTTACTGTGCTGAAGTTTATTTGCCTGAAATCACTCTATGAGCTTTTTTACTTTTTCACTGACAGTGAGCATCTGCTCACATCAATGTCTAGACTTTCCGATGTCTAACTGCACAGTTAATGCTTCATTGTAACTCTAAAGTCACTCCTAAATTAGGTCAGATGATTGCTCTTTAAAAGTGCCCATTCTCTCAGTAATTATAAAGTCAATCTAGGCTGATATTTCTCTTACAGATATCTGAAGTCATGTGAGATGAATTTCACCCTACAGGACCAGTTTTTTGTAATTAGAAACCTTCCAGGTGAGATGAGAAGAGGCTGTAGAAAATAGAAAGCCAAGAGGGTGGAGGTTGGAGTATTTTATATCTTTACTTTCATTCATCTAATTTTGAACAGATGCAAACAGGCCTGACAGATCAATGTCCGACTTTCATTGATCTCTGACATTTGTACAAGTGAGCCTTCCTTCTATCTTGAGGTCAATGAGCACAAGGTAACTGGAGGTGCTGTTCACTAGGAGTCACCATGTTGGCCAGCGGTGGAGTCAGGAACAGAAACTGCGATACCTGAATCCCAGTTCAGTGTGCTGTCCTTAGGGAACCTTCTCTCCCTCTGTGTGTTTAATTGGCAGATTTATTCAATGTGGTGGGTATCTCCATCAAACACACATAATGATGGAAATACATTGCATGACCAGCACCTTGTCAAATGGTTATGTCCCCACAGACCATGACAAAGGGGGCAAAGGACAGGGGATGATCAGGTAGCAGTGGCAGTGATTGCTGTGTGGTCACCACAGGGGAAATGTTTTTCACCAGAGGGAGATCTCAGGATATTCCCAGCCTAAGTAGGGCCTAATCTAACCCACAGGGTTGCATATGCATTTATATATTTGTATGTTTTAATATGATTGCGTATATTTCAACTGTTATCATTATCACATTTTCTCCAATAGAAATTCCCTTGCTGCATTCCTCTTTCCTCAGTATGTGGCTTCTCCCAGTAAGACTTTAACATTTCTTCAAACTTTTCATCATGTTTTCCATTTCTTGGTCCATCACTTGTATCTCTGCAAGGCCTCTCATTCCTTCCTACCTGTTCGCTCTCTTTAGCCAAAGCGAATAAGCAGTTTCCCTTCTGTATTCTCACTCCCCTGAAGAGAATTGAGCTTTCCTTGTTGTCCCACTTAGCCACATCTCTCCCCTTTTCAAGCTCTTCCATCCTTTTTCCTCTTTCTTTCCCTGCCTTTATTGGCAGTTTTCTTTCATTCACATTCCCAGCTCTCACCCACGATACATCTGACATGCTGCTCCACATGCCCTTGCATCTGCAGTACTTAGGTTGGTTTGTTCTCTCCCATATCTCTTGCAGATCCTCCTACGACCCACTACGCACCCCTCTGACCCAGCGCTCCTGCCCTCCTGTCCCTACAGCCTTCCCTGCCCAGCTCACTGACATGGTTCTTTAAAATGTCCCGGGATCACAGAGCTGCTTGTGCCAAGGGGCAGCTTTCCAACGCTTTGGAATCTAACAAATCATCCAAAAGTGGTGGAGGAATGTGTACTTCCAGCCTGTGGTGGTGTTTTAAGAAGCAGCACCCATTTCCTCACCACAAGAGCATTACCTACCCATGGGCCCATGGAGCTAAGAGCCCATGGAGCCCAGAGCCATGCCCCAGCCTTCCATATAGGCTAAGGGCAACGCATGTTGGAGCAAAGCTAGGGTGGGATTTTAACAGCCAAAAACCCATCCTGCAGAAAGCAACCTCACACCAGCTGTGGTCTGCTTTGCACACTTGCACTCCTGCCATCCCTCCCCTTTCCTCTCCTGTGAAATTGTGCACAACAGAAATGGTTGTGGCAGTAACAAGGACCCCGCTGATCTGATCTGTGTCCTGTGGGGCTGAGGCATTGACCACTGGAACACGGCCTCAAAGTAATCAATAGCGCAGGGTGACACGCAAAGCTCGCCTGGCCAACCAGGGATAGTTTGGGGTATTTCCTCATTTGCTAGAGAGAAACAACTGTTTGCTTAATAAAACTCAGCACTTGGGAACATTTTTGCAGCTCTCTCCAACTGGTACATACGAGGAAAGGAGAAATAAAAAGCTTGAAGACAGTTGAGGGCAACTCTGAAGTCAGGAGGCCATTTTAGCCCTGTAGAGAAGGTAAGCAAAGTTACTTACTGACTTCTCTCAGCATTACAAAACGAAACTTTCTAAAACACGGGTTAAAAATTAGAAGCTTGCTCTAGCTGCCTTGCTTAACGAAGCTGTGTAGAGCGCCTCTGTTTGCTGAATTAATGAAGCATTTTGAGTGCTTCTGGCAATCTAGGATGTTTTCCTAAGCTGTAATAACATGGCCAGATCCTCTGATGTAAACAGGTAGCAAAGCAGTGTTGATTTTGGTGGTAGAGGCTCTCATTAGATCTGGTGGTTGATGTTCAGGCAAATTCTCCCTGCAATTTGAAGTGGTATGGAGATAGGTCAGAGAAAGTGGGCCAGATCCTCCCCCGGTGGAAATCAGTCAAATCAGCACCACATTGCTTCACACGGGGCAAGAAATGAGCCCTCTGGCTATACGGGAACGATGCGGAAGAGGATTTGTAGCTCACCTACAAGATCTAAGTTTTGGAGAAGGAGGTGAGGTTGTGCCTGTGCTTGTTTGCTCCTCTCTATGAGGGAAATAGGTGAGCTGGGTGAATGCATGCAAGGGTTGAAAGCAGGCAGACAAAAGTCAGTATAAAAACACTTTGTTCCTAGGTGTGCACAGTGGACATTTGGAAGAAAAAGAAGTAAAATATCCCATGTTCTTTCCATTTCTCTCCACTCCCTCCCTGCTTCATCCCTCACCCACACACTGCCAGGCTACTTAGATTCCTATCTTTTTGAGCCCAGGGTTTTTCTTTAGATTCCTGCAAAATGCCCTGCCCAGCTTGAGCATTATATAAGCAGTAGGTCATGACCATAAAACAAGACTTACCTCTGTTAAATGCACCTTTCTGAAATAGTTTAATCCCAGCTAACTTGTTTCAGAACTGCAGTGCAATATATATGACTGTAAAGTGCTCAGAGGAGAAGGCGTATAAGCACAGTGCTCATTGCATTCACAGTAGCAGAGGACAATGCAAATTTTTCTCTGTAGAAGTGCAAGCTCAGAAGCCCCTGTCAACCCCAGCTACCTCACAGCAACATACGGCATCCCTTAAATCTTTCCGTTTTCTCTCTCAGTTACACATGTCTGAGCACATCAGCCTGTCTTCATGCCTTACCTCACCATTTCGCTGTTCTCCTCCTGTCAGCAAAGCCAGATGCAGCCCCATCTCTGGCTTTCTCAAATATCTTCACACTGTCTTTCGCTTGGGCCTTTACATTCGGAGAACCCAATCTGGATTGATTTTAGGTACTCCTGCTCTGCTTAATACCTTCTCAACACTGACTTCTGTCACAAAACGTTCAGGATTAGCCAAAGCATGTGACTAAATTGAGTGACTTTTCGCAGTTTACTGCCTTTGTTGTTACAAAAACTGTTTGTATGTAGCAGGCATAGGTGTGTGTGCATGCACGGAAGTGTGTGTGCAGCTGTAATGCGGGTGTGCAGATGGATCACCTTCCTTCTCTTGCATTTTACGACCTATGCACTGGGGAGCAAAGCCATATTTGCCACAGCTCCTTTTATCAGCCTCTTTGAGGAAAGAAACCTGTAGTTGGTATTTTGTGATTTTATACAGTTACAAGTCCTGAGCTGGAGGGAAGCTATGATAAAATTGGTAATTGATAATGACAGGGTAAAAGCTCAAGAATCTCAGTACCAGGAGTCTGAATTCAATTTCCAACCTGTCATGGAGAAATATCTGTGGCTTCACTTTAGTATTGGCCAGCCTTTTCTCTTCTAGATGACTATCCCAGCGTAGGTGCTCTGTGAGCTGGGATCGCTCAGGCTGGTGAAGGGGAACCTCATGGCTGCCCACACCAAACTCACGTGTGGAGTAACAGAGATGGTGGAGCCAAATTCTCCTTTGTGCTGGCAGAGGATATGACAAGGAGCAACAGTCACATTTAGAGCTGTGGAGGTTCAGGTTAGTCACTAGAAAGACATCTCCACCCAGGGGTTAGGGCAGTGCTACATCAGGTGGCCTTGAGAAGTGACAATATCTACACCCGTGGTGGTTTTTAAGGCTCAGCTACACAAAACCATGGCTGATATCATGACCTGGTGTGGATGGTTGTCATGTTTTCAAGAGGAGTTTGTACTGAAGACCTGCAGAGACCCTCCCATGATTACTTGATTTCAAAAGAAAAACCCAACGTTTGGGATAAAAGCTACTGTTTTTCACATTACACTAAATTTCTGAAAATGAGGTGGGATAGCGCTGTGACTTGCTGTGTCCCAGCAATGACCTATCCTTAACAAATAGCACAAGTTTATCCATGTTTCCACTCTTTTTGATACTTCAGCATGGGTGACAAAACAGTTCTGCAACCCACAACCTTATTTACCCTTATCTGCAGGACAGGCACAGCACAGAAAATAGCATTGAAAGCTGCTCCAATTCCTACTGGCAGCGTAACCTCAGCTGAAGCTGGTCAGGGACCAGAAGAGGCGCTCCTGTCTGCCTGGATCCCAAAGCTGGACTGGCTCTTTCTAGGGCATTTCCTGCCCTTAAAGACTTCCAGTAGTGGAGATTTCGAATCAGCTTCCCAAGGCAGGCACTCCTGACACCCTGGAGTATCCATTTCCTCATTGACCTAGACCTTTACCCTACCAAAAAGTCTGCCAGCCTGGGTATCAGTTTGTGAAACCACAGTGTTGTTCCCAAATAGCTCAGACAACTGTCTGTTAACAATTAAAGCAAAACTATCAACTCATTTCATATCAACATTTTTACTCATGGTAATTTAAAACAAACTTAATTAAATATATTTTTTAATAATTGTACTTTAAATAAAGGCTCTGGAGGGAAGAGGCTCTGTAGAAGAATATTATCTGTGTCTTATCTGGAATATTTCTTGCTTAAAACTAGTTCTTCTCTCATTAAAGAAGAAAACTGCCGAAATCCCATGCCTCATGTGTTGCAGTAACCCAAACTTTCTATGTCTTTCCTCAGCAGTGAGCTACCATGTGCACAGGGAAGTGTTCCAAATGCATTGGGATCGCCCTGCTCCCACTGGCTGCATGTGCCATAGTCTCCAATCTTCTCCTGTACTTTCCCAATGGACAAGTTCTGCAGCTAAGTGAGATAACTGACCTGGTCTGGTTTTTCAATGGCATTGTGGGAGCCGGGATACTGGTAAGAGAGAAGCGTTGCTCTTGTCACTTCTGTTTATTAACTAAGAAAACCTCTGTTAATTTAATGAAAAAAAAAAAAACATCATATCAATGTCTTTTTTTTTTTTTCTGGAAACCTTATCTAGGAAGGTGGTGTTTAGGATAGGAAAAATGCCTTCAAGACCCTTCAAATCCTTAATTAAAGGAATACAATCTATTTCTGAAAATGAATGTTTGTATTGCAAGTCATAGAGAAGCACTCAGGCTGGCTTTTTGCTATAGAGAAGAGTACCGTGAGTGCTCATGTCTTAGTGGGTCAATGCAGAGCTAATGCCACAAGCCCAGGTTGAGTTTTCACTCTAGCCTGAGTGAAAGTAGCCCTTGCTACTCCTCTGGCTGATTTTATTCTCACCTATTTCCCAAGAATGCTAAGGGTAACGCTGTCTGTGTACCTCTACATTCACATCCTTTTGGCTTTGCTTTGGGTTTTATTTTACTGTTCTGCCACCAACTCCCCATTCCACTATTTTTAAGTGAATATCTGTAATCAGCATGGAACATGTTCTGCTATACTGATCTATTCCTGGCTTATTAGAAAGACTGCTGCCTTTGCACTCTTTCAATCGTCCAACCCAAGGACAGCTAAAAAGCTAAGCAAAAGGAATGTGGCCAGCTGCATATTGGCTATATAATGGCTGTAATACAGTCTAGACAGAGGATAAATTGGCACCAAGCTGGCTACCAGCATGTCAATTAACTGAATGCCTAAGAACAACTAATTTACCATAAAAGCAAATCTCACCTTCAGTCAGACTCCGATGCCGTCACTGCTTAAGTCTATAGAAAAACTAACAATGGACATGGTTCAGACTTGTATTTCCCAAAGCAGAAGTGTTGTATAAGACCATTCAATAAATTGTTCATCACCAGCAGATTGTCTGCTTCTTCTTTAGCTAGCGCTTGGGCCAGTTATTCATGCTGAGCTTGAACATAAGCATGAGTGTGTGGAGGAAGCCTAAAGGGAGAAGTGGAACTGCGTGAGACACCTGTGGAAAAACCCTGAGCCCAGGAGTCATTGGCTTTCCATGAAAGGAAAGATGGATGTTAAGCATGGTAGCGTCACAGGCTCATCCAGAACGTGCCTTCCTTTGAGGCCTCCACTGAAAGGTTGCCTGTGGCCAGCACTGTGCACATCAAAACTGAGAGAAGCAAGTGAGAGGGGAGGAAAAAAATTGCACTATTCTTCAAAACAAAGACAGCAGCACTAGGAGCAATTATTGATTGTGATAATTGCACAGAAAATGCTGTCGAGAGTACATGTTTTCCAGAAATCAGCATGACAGATGCCCACAGGTGAAGAGCAGGGAGAAGAGAGCAACAGCTCCATTTTCCAGGATGGAGAGAGCTGAAACATGGAGAAATAAGGACAGGCAGAAATAATCCAAGGCAAGGGATGCTTCATGACACACTGCAAAGTCCTGTCCCCATCCTGAGCCCAGGCCATATCCTGACTCCCCAGCAAAGACAGACTGGGCTGCAGCCCATTCCCCCATGCACCCAGGCACCTCCCCAGGGAAACCCAGGGCTGCAGGAAAAAGTCACTGGAGTAGGTCACCTAACTTGGTAGTTTCTCTGCAGACCGGACACCTGGAACCTCCTAGAGCCAGGAAAGTGAGGGACACTTCACATCAAACACCCTTGCTTTGCTCCATCAACCAGAAAATCTTTCCTCCTCCTCTACTGCTTTTCTACTGGAATTTTATATAATATGAGAGCTTCTCAGTTTCCTTTTTTTTTCCAGAAATATAGGATGTAAGGAGAGGAATGTGTCATAGTGATGTCTTTCCTGACAGAAAATCTACATGCAGACCTAGGAAATGCCTGTATGAGCCATGTGGTCCTCATTTTACTGACAAAAAACAAATCTAGCAAATTCGCATTCCGGTGCCAAAAAGCAGGCATTTATAATCAGACAGTGTAGCAAAAGAAAGCTGCCAAACAAACCCTTCATCCCTAGCCAGACTAATAAATAAAAGAAAAACGCTCACAGCTGAGTCAGGAAACCTCCAAAGAAGAAAGATGGCCCTGGAGGAAAGGGAGTGCTGGTTTGATGGGCAGAAGCCTTAGTCTTAATCTGAGGGCTAGGCAGTGACTCTGGGCCTGCACTGCCTGTGGACCACCTATGAATATTCAAGAAATGCCTTCTTTTCATGAAGAAAATGTCTTTTTAACCTCAGTGCTCTGCATCTGCTGTCCTCAAACTGTGGTCAGGGACCACTGAGGATTCTGGAGGCTGTTCCTAAGGGGTGCATAAAAGGTAACTAAGAAGAGGAAAATCCACTGGAAAATGTTCAAGGTTCTGCAAATCCAACCAGGCTTCATAACACTGTCCTTCACAATCTGACATGGACAGGCATCCTGTACACATTTATGCCCCATGCTTCGCTTACTTTGGACATCCTGTTCATCTTGCCCTAAGTGCCCATCACTCCAGTATCTAGTCAGGCGGTTTTAACAAACTGGGTTAACAGTGGTATAGCAGAGCTTTTTGTTGTTGTTGTTGTTGTTTTTCTGTTCTTCTTCTTTCCTTGACTGTAAAAGGACAATTTCCTACTTTGTCAAATACTTCTTCTCTTGTGTTGCACTGTGAGGTGTCTACACAAACAGGGGTTGGCAGAAGCAAAGCAACCGGAATCATAGAATCACAGAATGCTTAAGGTCTAGAGGTCCTCTAGTCCAACCTCTAGAGATCATCTAGTCCAACCTCCCTGCACACACAGGGTCACCTAGAGCATGGGGCACAGGGTGGCATCCAAGCGAGTTTTGAAGATCTCCAGAGAAGGAGACTCCACAACCTCTCTGGGCAGCCTGTTCCAGCTCTGTCACCCTCCCTGTTAGGAAATTTTTCCTTAAGTTCCTGGGGAACTTTTGGTGCTTCAGTTTGTGGCCATTACCTCTAGTGCTGTTGGTGGCCACCAAAGGAAGGTTCTGGCTGCACAGTTAAACCCAGAAAAACCTTTTTTTTCCTGTAGCTACCAAACTAAATGCAGCCTTCCAATTCCAGCATGCCTGCATAGGGTGACATTGTATCTGGAGTCACCGATGACTGCTGATTTCATTGGAGCAGTTCTGCTCCACCTGCTAATTACTATGCTGAAAATTCCTCCCTTAGAGCCCTTTCAGTGAAGTCCGTTTTGGAATGTTTCCAGAAGTCTATCACAAAATCATGCTTCAGGAAGTTTAATTTCTGAATTCTAATCTGGATTAGGATGCTTATAAGCAATTCTTACCCCAGTAATTCATTAAAATTCTTTAGAGTCTGCTGAAGAGAGAGCTGACTGGGAAAGGTTTTCTTTGCCTCATGGAAATTTACAGTATTTAAAATATATATATCTGTATGATGATAAACTAACTTTTTTTTCATAGATATACAAAAATCCCATTCTGATGGGATCCTAATGATTAAAACACTCATTTGAGACAGAGGAGCACGGATAAGTCTTAAGCCATCGCTGGGCCTTACCCAAATGAGACATTTGAATGGTGATCTCCAAGGCCCAGCGTCCTGACCACTTCCTACAGAGAGGATATTTCGAGCTTTCCTGTCAGAGCTGTCCTGGTATGGCCTGGGAGAGAGACTGACTTTACTCTGCAGTGCTCAGGGCACTCATGTGCAGGGTGGAAGACTAAGATTCATGTTCTAGACCTGAGAAAAGATATGAAAGTTGGTCTCCTACTTCCATAGCTCCATCAGCAAATCTATTGGCTACATCCGAGTAGGAGGAAATCCTGTCCAAGCAGAAATTCCATTTTATCAGAATTGATATATGTCTCTTGGAACAAAAATGACAGCACCTCATATGAAAGAAATTATTGTATGTATTAGAAATTTGCCAGTGAGCTCCAGCTGTCATCCCACACTCCCTCCTGATCTTGCTTCCTACTGCAAGCACCAATGTCTAAGCAGGTGTAACTCACAATGGGGCAGGAGATGGTTTAGATTTGAGTCACGTCTCAGCTCTTAGACTTTAACAAAAGTCCCAAAACACTGCATACCAAACCAGCTTGTGCTTTTCTTGCAGGTTATATTGCCGGCATTTATGATGCTGGGAGCAGGCGGAGCAGGATGTTGCGCTAACAGGTGTGGGGTAAGTGGATATTTATGTGTTGAAACGTCACTATGTGGTTTGCACAATAGCTCTTAAATGGCTGCTTAGCAGGTGGAAATGTACAATGACAAACCATCACACCACCATCAGCAGCCAAGTCAGGAAAACGTAGAAGCAGAGCTTGATCTACAGCGTCCCTGGGCTGGGGCTAAGAAATCAGTTAGCAAGCAAGAATCTTATGATATTGCAGCCACTGATATAAGTCACTGAAATTATACATAGCCAGGACAGGTACCAGAACCTCTAGCCACAATGCTGAGAGTCAAGGGAGGAAATGCTGCTTTATTATTTTTGCTTTATCCTCCATAAAGCAAAACACTGCTCCAGCTTCTTCCTCCCCAAATTGATCCTAAAAGCCAAGGCAGCTGCCCATTTCTTCTACTTTCATCTGGTCCTTTCCTTTTCTGTTTTGGGGCGATTTCCTTTTCTACAGATTCATTCTTCCTTACCCCTGAATGGGCAGATAGATTGGCTGCCTTGTTGGCCACCGCTACAGGAGCAAAATGTAGTTCCCTGAGTGCCAGAACCCTGAGTTGCTCTGGTGGGCGCAGAGGAGTGAGTGCTGTTGCACTGAGGATGGTCCCAGACACGGGTGCTCTGTGGACTGATCTTGCAGAAGCTTTGACCTGTAGCACACATTTGCCCCAAAGGTTATGCACATAGGAAGTGCAAATGCAATTTGGGCTTTTTGTCACACAAACAAAGGACAGAGATTTTTTTTTTTCCCTTGATAATTAAGAATATTATAAAGCAACAGGCTTTATACAGGCATCTCAATTATTTTCAAGCCTTGGGCACAGACTGGTATGTGGCCATCCTCGTGAACAAGAATAAACTGAATTAGAAAGGCTTGCCTAATCTGCAACCTTCCCAAAAGCAGCCTGTACCTGGATTCCATACAATAAAGAGTTTCTTTCCTGTACTTTTCAATTAATATTAGGTTTGATCCATGGCATCTTTGACTCTTCAAATTGTTTTACTTTAGTTAATTCATTATTAAAAATACCAAATTGCATTCTTGGTTAAGACGCCAACAGGTACCTCACAAGGGACATGCTCTGACACTGATTTTACCAAGTATGATGTGCATGGTGGGGAGGATTTGCTAAAGATGGCCAAGTAGGCCAGCTACAGGGCTGTGAGGTCAGCCTCAACCCCCAGAATCCAAATCCTTAGCCAGCTGCTTTTCCTAATTTTGAGTAATATAGAAAACTGTGATCAAAAATGACAGTGCTGAGTAGTACTATGGGTGCCCACATGCTCTGCAGAACAGGTTACACAGAAATTCAGCTGAACAGGGCTCAGTTGTAACATGAGGTGTAGAGTCTCCCCCCTCAATCTTCCATCTCAATGATAAATATTCCACTGGGCCTCCCAGATTAAATCTGGGCAAAGAGTCAAACTACTGCAGACAGGTTGGGTTGGTTGCCTTATCTGACTCCCTCCATCTGCTGACTTGGCCAGTAGCACGCTCTGCTTGGCAGCCCACATTTGTAGACTACTTGTCCTCTGCTACTCTGCTTCGCATCCTCTGTCCTGTAGCTGTTCGAAGCTTCTGACAGCACCTTCTCTGTACTGACAAGTTAAATATGAACTGCTCCTCCTCTTTGTTATGGTACAAGAAGAGTATTTGTTATGGTACAAGACTATAACAACCACTTCTGAGAAAACTGTTAGATTATGTGCTACAATATCTGTATAAAGGACAGTGCTAAGTGGTGAAGCTGCTCAAACCAAACTAGAGAAAACAATAGCGACAACAATTAATCTCTCTAGAATGGAAGGGGGTGCAGTACTCCAATTCAGCCTATGGATTAAACAGAATGTAGTTCAATGTAGAGGTGGGATGGACACATGAATAAAGGGTAAGCAACTATGAAGAGTGTTACAAACAACAATTTCACATGCACACACAGTGCTTGGGAAAAAGTGACTTCCACGCATAGAAAAAGAGCTGAGATTTGCCCGGACATCTGAGGGCTGATGTGCTTCCTCAGAGGAAGAAACCTCTGGGAAATTCACTTGAGGATAGTGGGAGGAATGGTGCAAAGACCCACATCAGGGTTGCTCAGCCTTCTTGACTGTATGAGCTGTAAACTCAAGCCTGAGGATGATGTGAGCCACCAGCCTCTGGAGAGCAGGAGCTCTGGGACTGGTTCAAACATGCACAACGACAAGTTTCCCCATGGTGTCAGCTCTCCTTGCAAGATGGGTTCGGGGTGGACCTGAAGCTAGGCCCAGGCTCTTGGTGGCTTATCTGTCAACTCCTCCCCTGCGCAACCCTTCTGGCAGGGAAATAGTCCACACTAAAACTACTCAGGAGCTAGCATGGTACAAAAACTAATCTCACCACCTTTCTGCTTTGGGGACCTTGGATGTAAAAGATGAGGTTTCCAGAGAACACCCAGCATTGGTTTTCATGGCTGATTTGGAAACAAGACTAAGGAGACAATGTTATTTAGAATTATTGTTAAATGAGAACACAGTCATGTTCCTCAGGGTAGAGACTGTCCTGCTGTATTTTGTGCAATTCCAGGTTTAATAGATCCAGACTTCACAGCCTTTGCATGCTGCCAGTGTATCAACAAAGAAAGTAATAGCAATTACTGTATTTCTCATCCCTTTGCTCATCTTATTGAGTTCTCCAATTCAATTATTATTTTTTAAACATTCTAATTATGTGTTGCATTGAGTAACTTTTTTCCATTAATCCATTTTAAATTATTGTCTGTAAGTATCCCTAGATGCCTTCCTATTCTTGCATTGTAAAATAGTGATTTTGGAAGGTAACAGATTTAGAAATCCTCAATGTATATTAGCATGTATATAACTAAGAACATCCACTCCAAAGGCACAATGAGGAAATAAAAAACCCTACTACATATAGTTTATGCCATTACACCAGCACACATATTCTAATACATCCCTCTAAGCTTTTTTTAAGAGTTGCTAGTAGAACGAGAATAGCATTAGCAGCTTTCCAGACAAACAAACCTAGGCAAGCAAAGATATCTAGATAACCATAGAGGATATTAATTCATAAAAAAAAAAAAAAATCTTCAGAGAAAGAAGAAAAAAAGTCTTGATGAAACAAGGACCAGGGCATCAAAGACTAGTACGGAGTGGTACAAGCTGGGACAAGAGGAACGTGGTAACATCATCAAATCAGGCAGTTCAAATGTGCCAACAATGAGGACTGCAAGTCCTCATGAGCCCAACAAAGACAAGCCAATTGTGTAAGGGATAAATCAAGGAAGACTTTACAAGCAAATCGCCAAAGAGAACAACCAGCAAAAGCTTTGCAAGCAGCACAGAACAAGTCATCATCATGGGAAACTGGTGATGACAACAAACTCAAGCATCTCAGCTTAAATTTCATTTGCAAAGAAACAAGTGAAGTAATACAAATAAATAACAACAACAACAAAAAAGTACAAATGAAGGTGATGTGACAGTGGGAAATGCTGAAACACTGAGGTCATGAGATAATAAAATTGTTAGGTTTCCATAAAATACAAGACAAGCCCCAGAAAAGTTTGCATAAAGTAGAAATAATGGGGAAATGCCGTTATGTCCATAGATAATGCCTAGGACAGGCAATCTAACAGTTACAACCCGAGACATTTGAGTGAGAAATTTGACATGGTAATTGAATTTGGAATTGGAATTAATTTTCAAGGTAATTTGAAATTATTAAGCAGATACTTAAGATGATGATGACATGAAGCTAAATGTACAGCCAGCACATTTCAAATCAGAAAAAAAAATAGTTAAAGAATAATTATCAAAGATAGCACTGATGAGTATAACCACTATAACTATACTTAGGAATAGCAGGAAGCCATTTGACACTTTCTATTATAATTAAATTTGTACTGCTACGCTGTGCTAAAATAAATTGTCAGCACAATCAAGATCCTTATATCAAGCTGCAGAATGCACCATTGAGGTAAATGAGAAAATAGATGGGGAGAAATGGCTCGGCATAGACAGGAGTTTCAGGGTATCAGTCCCTCACTCCTACTGCAAGGCATCAATAGTGATCTTATTTTTAAGAGACACAGTGCATCAGTTACAAGCCAAGCACCATGGACTATGACGATATATTATCTTCATTTTGTTGACAATGAAGCTCTGTTAAGAGGTAACCCAGCCAATATGCAAATAAATACTGAAAGGGCATCTAGCTTTTCAAAAAAAAGACAGAACTGTTAATCATTTATGATGAAATAAATCCCACGAGAAATTCCAGCAGCTTCTAACTCAAGTGTTGCTTTGAAGGTGAAAGAGTGCACAGAATGAGCCAATTCTCACTCCTACAAAAGGCAATAATGTCATCAACTGGCAAGCTGGAAGCCGCTTTCAGCAGCTTAGACAAGTCTGGGTATTGAACAGCTTTCAAGACTAGGACCCATGGATACCGGATATTTGCATTTGTCACTGCAACACAGAGCTCTGTGGAGCTGCTGATGGTAGTGCAGAACTGCTACCTTCTTTCTTGGTATTTCACTGGTATTTGCTGTCAATGGAAAAATGTGAGGCCTGAGATATTTGGTTTCAAACTCAAGTCCTGGATGGGAACGTTTCTCATGTAATTCCTCAAAAGTGTCTGTGCCCCAGCTCAGAGTGCCCTAACTCCTAGGCGGGCTCGCTCCTCTCCTCGAGCTCGGATCTTCCACCAGCTCTGCCTGTCTCCTCCACAAACTACTTCTGTCTTCTGCTTCTTGGCAGAGTTGTGCATGACCCCAAGGAGGGACAAGACGAGTGGGCACCTTTCCCAGGTGTAACACTGGTAGCACCAGGTGGAAGAGCTTGTTTCTAAATGTAAACGGCAATGAAATACATCCCATCCATTAAAATAAAACAATGCCAAAAGAGAGCAGAACTAAAGCTTCTGTGGGAGTGACCAATGTGAGACATGTGGGCACCTTACATGTCATTCGAAGGCACTATTTGTTGTCACATTCAGCACAATTAGATTTCTTATCATGAGTAGTGATAGTATCATTTCATGCTGTTGAAAAGTAAAGGGAAGCCACAATTGCAGGTCTCTTTTGCATTCTTCATCAGTTGTCAAAAACAGCTGAAGTGTTTGCTATTGCTTTCACACCTGGTTCAATAATGGATTGCCTCTTGGTTTCTGCTTGTAGAAAAGGGCCATTGGCTGAAGAGCTGGAAATGTCAAAGCACCCAAGATACAGACCACATCAAGCCAAGGTGTGGTGGCTTTGTAATGGCTTTTTGAAAGAAGACCCATGAGATTTTCTATTATTTTTTTAATTGACAAGTTAAATATGAAACGCAGTAAGCTTGTACACTTTTAACAGAAGAACAAATACAGGTTGAAATCTTTCAACTCCCAGGATAGCTGCACTAGTCAAAATTCAACTACTTATTATTCTCAAAAATATCATGCTGCTGTAATTTGTTTCTGCATGTTGTAGGAATCAGATAAAGTTGATTCCCTTCCCATTCAGCATAAGCTTTCCATCCTACTCTGTGCACCTGTGAATATGATGTTGAAGGTTTTCCACCCTTTCAGATGCTGCTGTCAGTGATTCTGGCTGTGCTGGGTTTCGCGGGAGGTGTGTACTGTGTGGTCATCTCGTCGCTGGGGCTGATTGGTGGACCTCTGTGCGACACGGGTGATGGAGAGTACGTTTACCCCTTCAGGAATGACACTCTGCAGTGAGTATGATTTACAGACTCTTCTAACTTCACATTGCCAAACCTCCCTACACACATTATTCATATCAAATTTAGCTTTGTCCATAGTGAATGAATGCTCCACCCTGGTTAAGCTTGAATTCACGTTTCTCTGAGCCAGCATGTTTGGGTTGGTCATCACCTTGACCAAGGGCTCATCTTTAGGCAAACTGTTTGCTGCGTTGTGCTTGTCAACACCCTTTCTGGAAGTTGCACCAGGCTTTCAAAAGACTGCTGAGTTGTGAGCTGTGACTCTCATCAAAGTCAAAGGAATTATTTGATAGGTATGTCACATTAGTCTGCAAAACCACACTGGGCAGAATCTACATACTTCTGGAGAGCAAAGTGTCTGACTTTAAATAAAATTAGCCTTGGGAACCACTCTTTTCATGGCAGAGCTGTGGATGGGCTGAGTTGAGACACCATGGCAGAAATGTAGGATATGGAGATGCATTTTAAAGCCATTAGAGACCTTTCCCTTTAGTAACTAACTTTGTCATAAAACATAAGGGAGATTCATGTTTATGCAGCAAAGTACAGGTCTAGCTCTCTGCCCCAGTCATCAACTGGACTGCTTACTAAGTCTGGTTCTCAAAGAAAAACACCAGTAGAATCTGAGACTCACTTTACATTGAGCAAATGAGCCCAGAAAATGTCATGCCAGAAGATGCAAAGTCTCTTTTTATTGTTATGCAAGTCAAGCTTTTTCATATTTTTGTTTTCTAATGTATTGCCAACTACTTTTCTCTATCACAGAGACAATTATTTGTTCAATCAGACAACATGGAGCATTTGCAAAGAACCTGAAAACATCATCCTTTGGAATGTTGTCCTTTTCTCAATTCTCCTGGTGATTGGTGTGATTGAAGCTGTCCTTTGTTTTATTCAAGTCATCAATGGACTTACTGGCTTCATATGCGGCACATGTATGAGAAGACGAAAGGTTGGTATGCAGCGAAAAGTAGGTAAAATGTAGGCACTTGTATTCCGACTACTTTTCTTTCCAATACTCTTTGGGAATGGTATATGGTTGGACATATCTACCCAACCTTTGAACCCCAATGGTTTCTTCTCACTGTTTATTTTCATTGAACAAGGTGCCTGCAGTGGGTCTGATATCCATCTGGAGTGTTAATTAATCATCTTTCATTCATTGCCTTTCAGACAAACATTTCCGGAATGTGACTGACTGACAAGACAAGCCCCAAACTGCAGATTCACATCCAATAAGGATCATACACTGTGCTGTATTTCTGGTGGGGAGGACAAAGAAATCCCAAAATGTTCAGGATTCTCAGGGGAGCGACCTAGATTTTTTAAAGCCTTTTATAAAGGTGGAAAGGAGTTAGATTATTTAGGATCTGAGATTCCAATTTTTCTTCTAAACAGTCTTGCTAAATTCCTTGTCCAGAAAAAAAAAAAAAAAAAAAAAAACTAATCTGTTCAGCTCCAAGCACCCTGCGTGGCCATAAAACACAACGATTCTCAGGTAGAAGTTCACTACTTACCCTGTGGTTCACATGAGAAACGGAATCTTTGTTAATATACGCATTTATCAGCTGCACTAAACTGGTGCTCTCTGGCTGAATGTAAATACAGAATCACAGAATCCCAGAATGGTTGAGGTTGGAAGGGAACTCTAGAAATCATCTAGTCCAACCCTCCAGCAGGGACACCCAGAGCACGGGGCACAGGGTGGCATCCAGGCGGATTTGGAAGATCTCCAGAGAAGGAGACTCCACAACCTCTCTGGGCAGCCTATTCCAGGGCTCTGTCGCCCTCACAGCAAAGAAGTCCTTCCTCACATGGAGATGGAACTTCCTGTGCTTCAACTTGTACCCATGTACATAAATACCTTCCGGTCCCCTCAAAATCTAGGCTTGATCTCACCTGCCTGTTCTCATTAACTTGCTGGCTGGGCACTCCTAAACAGACCTAAATTAGGATCTTCAAATAATATATTGAGCAGCATTTGTGACACTGTAGGATTAACTGAAGGAGTGAGTTTCCCACCTTCCTGAGTCACTCTGAAGTCAAATCCCCGCATGTTTATTCCGTAGCTTGCTGTCATATTTGACAGGGTCCGATGCACATCAAGATTGTCTTCCCAGGAGCATCTGATAGACTTGGTAGCTGTGAAGGAGCATTTGCATCAACAAGGAGCATAGGCTCTTGAGCAAGAGTTCAACAGTGCCACATTTAACAAAAAGGAGGAAAACCTCACCACATTTTTGCCCTCGTGAGGCTGCATAGGAGACTCACTACTTTCTGTGAAGATCTATATGATGGTGCTAGAATAGATCTCATGGTTGAGTAGTTAACCAGTAAAGATAAACATTCAAGCAGTAAAGGTTATAATTATGTGCAGCTTAGTAATAATAGAGATGTAAGAGATATAACCTGAAAGGAAACAAATTGCATCAATCTTAATGTTACAGCAAGCAGTAATCCCACGAGGAACTGCGTAATTTGCCATCATCGCTCAAGATCAAGCCCTGGATGCTAAAAACCGTGAGTGGCAAATTTCAGAAATTCCATCTTTTCTGTGGCTTCTTCAAAGACTAATTCTTAGACATCCCAGGCTTCTCTGAGACAGCCAAATTGTGAGATAACTGTTGTCCATCCTAAATGCAGGTGTGCAGTTACAGAAACCTGAATTTATATGAAGTACTTGAAGTCTGTGTCTCAAAAAGAGGCACTTATATTTTCTCAGTCAGAAGTTGCTCATATTACTAGATTGTAGCATAGCTGCATGTTGTTTGAACACATTTAGATTTTACAAACAGGCTGTTTGTGCTACTGTGTCCTGCAGCATACAGAGTCCTTTATACAAACTGCTGCTGGAAATGTCAGAGCAGTACAAAGATGAGCTGTGCATGTATAACTCCCTGGTGCAATGTTTTACCACTAGACACAGGAAATTTGTCGCATAAAACTGAAAAGTACATTTTGGAAAGAAAGCATAAAAGAACAGACAACTTAGCTGAAGTTTGGAAGCATAAGTCAGTGCATCCAAACCCAAAAACTAACACTCATTTTAATCTGTGAAGTCTGAACAAAGAGGACATCAAAAGAAAGCCAACTAATTCAACCAGGAAAAGAGGTGGGGAGGTAGCTGCAAGTAATGATACTCAGCATGTAGTCAGTGCACCGTCAGAAGAGGAGCTCCACAAGCTCTTCCCTCAATATCAGCCCTGGCATCTCCTTGACGAAGCCGGTTTGCAGCGTCAGCGCTGGGAGAGAGGGAGATACCCCCTGGCACGTCTCACTTCAAGCGAGGAAGTCCAAACACTGCTGCCATCTGCATGCTCCAAGCTGTCCTGCCCTGGGGACTCTTAATGTCATGTCTGTGCACTGTCTATCCTGACCCTATGCAATTGCTGGTTTTACTGATATATGTAAATATTAAATATTGCTATTCTGAAGTTATTTGCTGGTTTGATTTGTGTGGGCTACCTTTGATCTAGCTTCATTAAGAACCAGTAACATGGAATAACATAGAAAGTAGAGTGAAATTCGTCTTATCTAACTTGAGTGGTCAAAAAGGGACTTCTTTGGGCATAGGCATCAAGTCCGATAGGCTGTGAAGAAAGAGAGGTTTCTCTTAGTCTGTTCAGAAAGCAGTGCTTAAGGCAAATGGGAAGAATTGTATCTCCAGGCATGGTCCAGTTCTCCATATTATACAAGAATATGTAGCGCCAGAAATGCACTGAAAAATCCTGCCTGGCATCCTCTTTGTCCTGGTGCTTCGTCTACCTTGGCACGTGGAGCAAAAGCAGTGGATAGGCTGGTCCCTGCAGACCCCTCCATGCCATGACCCTCCAGGCTCTGGTTTACTGCCCCTTCCCCATGTTTCCTTCATTCCTCCCAGGGAGGTTCCTCACAGGCAACACTTTTTTTTTTTTTTTTGGCAAACAAAATCTTTTAAAAATCTCAAAGGAAATTTAAAGCACAAGATCTTTCCAGCTCCTCTAGAGAGTTTGTTTCTTTTCCTGTAGAGCATCCCTGGGCTCTCCACTACCTGGGGGAGTCTCCGGGCAGCCTCCCACTGGAAATGCTGCTGTTGTCCCTTCCAAATCTCATTTGCTCCCACGGGCTGCTGAGAGCTGTCTGAAAGCGGAGCATCGACCACACCGTCGCGTGCTGAACAGAGCACAGGGGAAGAGCTCTTTCAAAGGCAGAGAAGCCACCACATCCTGTTCACCTCTCTTCCTTCCAGCTGATTAGCTTCAAACTCAACCCTCAGATGAATATCCCACATGTGGATTACTAAACCCAGGAATAGCCCAGTTCCTCGTCCAGCAGCATGTATCTCCCATAGGTGCTCTGTAATATCTGCCTGCCTGCCCGGACATCTCAGATGTTTTAGGGCATCTCAGATGGCACCAGACACCTCTATGTGAGCATCTAAATCAAACCCTGTGGTATTTTCTGGCTACATTGGCACTGCTTTTAAAAGACCTGTCCTCTCCCTGTCTTACCTCCCAGGATGACCTAAGATAGATGAGTGAATCTCATCCTAAAATTGTGTATTTGTTCCCATCAGCTATGCAGGGAGCTTGCAGCGATGATCCATAAGCTGTGAGATGTCACTCTTAAGCTGCAGACCTCTGCGTGAACTGGGAGATGAAACCTCTCTGACATCTTCCTATTGATGAGATTTTTTTTTTCCCCGTAAAATAGCTACATTGGCCGAGAGTCACCTAGTGGCGAGAGAGCATCATAACAGATTCAGTGAGGAAATCATTCTTTATAATATAAACTCGTGCTTGTAAGATCCTTCTTTCAAGCACTATATCTCAGCCAAAAAAAAAAAAAAGGTTCATGAGAATTACCATATCCATACTTTTTCTCTGAGTCTCCTACATCCCACTGTGTAAAGTTTTCACTTATAGTTCGTTCTCTCAGAGATCTGCCCTATAGCCTGATCTTTAAAGAAAGTCTCCCTGGAGATTTTTAACCCTGTCACTCCTTTCCTTTTTTCTTCAAGAGATGATAGAAAGTAGAGTTGATGCAGACTTTCACTGCAGATGTTGGAAAAACAAACTCAAATTTTGCTTTGAATGTGTTTGAGTCAATATTGGTTGAGTCCTGCAGGACTCTGCCTGCAGACACTGGCCGGACCAGGTGGACGTAGCACTGAGTGTCTCCTCGTGTACCTGGCTGCTGAACAGCGTGGGACCCATCTTCAACGGGCTGGGCCTTCATCCATTTATTTCCTGTCTGAAAACTGTTGTGCCCAGAAAAACACTTAGCCAATCCTTATGTGCATAAATGGTGCTTTAAGGTTTTGAGATATCCTGTTTTGAGAAGAGGAGACACTCTAGAGAAATCAGAGCCTTCATTGCCACTCCAGGTCCAGCTTTTATGACTGTTGTAGCTGAAGTCAAAGTGGAAGCGTCTATTTCTAAGTGCCACCCAGAAAATGTGCCTTTAAAATGCACTGTGTCTCTTTCCCGCATTTGTACATGAATAATTAAGTGAAAGCTAAAAACTCTTATTAGTCAAAACAATATTTGTTTCTAAATACAAAGTAGGATTTTTTCCTAAAGGAGGGAATATCCTGGGTGTCAGGATTTTTCATATATTTTCATTTCATCTTTCTTAAACACTCTTGATACAGCAGTAGTGCCACATCACCACAGAACTTACCAAAACCTCATTTTCCCTTCGAATTCTTTATGCACTTTGTTCTGAACGTAGGATTTAAAGTCAGATCTGCTCTGGCAGGTTTGAGGAAACCCCTTCCCTCTGTTTACCTGCACTTTGGGCTGGTCTCCCTCCCGAAGCAGCGAGTGCCGCTGGAGCTGGAGCTCTGGTCCCTGGTGCTGCCGCTGCTCCCGGCTCTGTCCCGCTGCTCTCGGCCCTGGCTCTTTGCAGGATGCAGTGCAGGAAGGCGACCAGCTGGTTCCCATAGTGAAAGGCTCTATCTGCTCCACTGATAAATACAGGGACCTAGGAAAGCCAGGCCAGCTTTCTTAGAGGGTTTGTTTTGTTTTAACATAGAATCAGTTATTTAGAATCACACCAAACCAGATTCAAAAGATTCACAGGACAACTAAGCAGAGAGCTGTATGGCAACTCTATAATAAATGCCTACAACTTATTCCCTAATGCATATGTGGGTTTTTCCTCAGAGTTTTGTCCCTTTAAAGGGAGCTTCTGAAAGTAGTAAAGTCTGTATTCCGTTTTTATATATTCTAAATATATTTTATGTATTATATATTTTAGGTATCCACCTCACAGTCCTGTCTGTTTTCAGAAAGCAAGCAATTATGTGCTTGCTTTGAATACTAGGATATAGCTCCGTCAGTTGATCGTTGGTAAATCTTTCACCATTTCCAGACTTTAGTTTGATTATTATGGTAGATTTAGTTCAGTCAAACTTAAACAGACAAATTCTTAGCAATATCTTTTGGGTTAACCTTGTAAACAGAACCTAGAGAAATGGGTACAGATTATTTACATACCATTCCCTACCAGACCAAATATAACATTTACCCTCCTCTAAGCCAAGCTAGCATTACCCCTCTCATCAGTGTTCATTTATTCTTATCAGTGCTTATTCCTTCCCACTTGTTCTCTGCTGACCATGAAATCAGACTGGATATTTCCCTAAGAAGGGTAGAAACTGAAGGGTGACCAGTAGCATCTGCATCCAGTTCTCAGACTCTTTCTCCCACAGTACAGTAAATAAATCGCTAGTGGATTTATTTTATTTTATTTTATTTTTTAATTTTTCTATTTTTCTCTAATTGTAAACTCTGCCAAGGCATATAGTCATAAATCCATTGTTTATCTCCATGATCTAAATTAAACAACGGAAGATGGCTCTCAATATACCAGGTGTGATATCTCTGAGTGTGTTTTACATACTAACTTTAGCTACTGGAGTTTGGGCTTCTTGGAAAAGCAAAAAAGATCAGAAGAATAGAAACTCCACTGAAATGGCCATAGTTGGCGGGAGGAATATAAATGTTTTCATTGGCTTGTTTACTGCTACTGGTAAGTTTTCTAAAAGGAATTATTTAATTCTTCTTAAAATATATGTACGATGTGGAGTTGGGGGGCTTTTTTTTTTTCCCTTTCCAAAGAAGTTGCCTTCCTTTAATGTCCAGAGAGATTTAAGCTGAGCATGGCTTTAAAGGGACATACTTTTGTGAATCATTTGGGGATGGATTCTTCCAGAACTCTTTTCACTGTGCAGAACAAGATGTTTATGTGGATTCTTTTAAATTAAAGACTGTGGCCTGAAGAATGTGGCACTTTTCATTAAGGAGGAGTGTGGTCTTCATCTTAGACCAGTTTCTGTTATCTGCTGTAGCAGAAGGGCCCTACTCATGGAATAACCCAGTCCCAGGTGGAACAATTTGCTCCCCACAATGTGTTCCCCTGGGCTCTCGGCTGGTGGGAGCGATAAGGAGAGAGGCTTCCTTGCTGCCAGCTGCACTTCTCTGTCCTCTTCCTCCCCAGCTGCATGACATCAGCTAGAATTTGGTTCCCTGCTTGTTTTTTGGCAAAGGGTGATATTTGTCTACCTAATATATTTGGTTTGGCCCATATATATATATGTATATATATATTTTGGCCCATCCTTAAGTTTGCTATTCTGAGTGCAGTGCCTGCTTGCATTTTTTCTTCCCCAAGGTCTGTTGTCTTAGCCTGTACAACGGAGACTCAGGGTGACGATCCGTCAGTCCCAGCAGAAAAACAAGGGCCATTCTGCCTGCTGTAGCAAGCATCTTCCACTGAGACAAATGAATCAAAGAAAGGGCATTTTCGAATTGCTTCTAAATGCCTAAGCACTAATGAGCTTTTCCATGCGCACATAGACATCCATTCTGGAACCTAATCTTAAATTTCTTTAGGGTGGGATTCTACTATTGTTATCCCCACTCAATGGTACATCTCACTACGAGAGAAGATTTTTGAAAGGAAACAGGCATGTGCTTACATATTTGCATGAGCTAAAGGTTTACAAGTTCTGCTATGAGATTAGTTGAGAATATGTGCCATAACTCTTACCTCTCCATCTTTTCTGTTCACAGCCACCTGGGTTGGAGGAGCATATATCAACGGCACAGCTGAAATTGTCTACTTGCCTTCAAAAGGACTGCTGTGGGTCCAGGCACCGGTGGGATTTGCCTTGTCCCTTCTTATTGGTAAATAATTAACATAGTAATCAGGGCATCGTAAAAGTCTCAAAAAAACGCCTCTTTTTTTGCAGTCTCTGGTAGATTCAGAATAGGCGTTTACAATCCTATCCTCTAAGCTGAAATATTTGAAACCAGGTTGGCTTGAAACAGGTGCAGAGTTTTGACTGCCTGGAACAATTTATAAGTCTACAATCTGACTAGCCTTATCACAAGATTAGTTTGTGATGGATCCCGCTAAGTGCCACCTAACAGGCATTTGCTGTTGAGTTGAAACAGAGATCCACACCTTTCTATGCCAGCTAGACTTGCAGGATCATATACTTGCTTCTGATTCCAAGGATTTTTGGACTCATGCTGAGGTTGAGCTGTCTTCCTTCTCTCCCTTCTGTGCAAAGTGGGACCATAAAGACCAAAGTTGCTTCCAGACCACACTAGTATTTGCTGTAATTCTCCAAGGAGAAGTGATGATTAAAGTAAGGATACCTGTGCAGACCTTGCACAAGAATTTTTTAAATTGCAATAACCTTTATTCTCAAGTCAGAGAAAAGAGTCCAACTGGCGTGAATATGAATCAGGCTTAGAAATATACTGCCAGCGTTTCCTATGTGAGTAATTCTAACTAATGAAATTGGGGAGAGCAGGTCTGATCCTGCAATCTTTACTCAGGTCAGTAGTGCCCAGACAAGCAGTCCTGTTGGCTTTAGGCTTAGACACAATACACATTCCTTGGTTTTAATGAGGCTACTGTGTGACTGAGGTCTAATATTTAGATGAAGATGGGTGGGACTCAGCCGAGTGTGCAGATTAAAACAATATAATTCTGGGAAGAGACAATGAAGCCACCAAACTGAAAATGTAAATGGGAAAGGAATGTATGGTGTCAGGAGGTCAAGGGCAAAATATTCAGTTCTTTTTCACCAAATATGGGTCTCTAATTCATCTCTATTTGCCCATTGTTTTTGCCTAGGGAAGCATTTCAGAAAATATTGTCTCCTAGAACATAGGTTGATAGATTATTGTAAATGAAGGGGAGTCTACGTGCAATTTTCTTAAGAGTTGCATTTCCAAGTCCCTGTTACAGTCAGTGGAGCTGTACTGGATACAGATAATGTATCTGAGGTTCAGCTTAGGCTTAAGCAGATATTTAGAAGCACAGTTCCATTGCCAACGTCCAGGTATCTTGTGCCACTTGGGATGCCCTAGTGGATTCTGTTTCACCTCCGGTAGCCAATACAAAAAGATGCAGGTCTCCCAAAAGTTTTGGGCCATAATTGCCAGTCACAAGCAGGTGTCCCTGACAACCTAGAACCTCACCTTTAGGCAAGGAAATCAAGCTCCCTGCATCTGGCCAGCTGCATGAGTCTGATATACACCTAAATGCCATTGAATCCTGACATTTTCCTTGGAGATAACACATCCAAAGTTCTGTCTAAATATTATCATTTCTAATAGGTGGTTTCTTCTTTGTAAATCCAATGAGAATGAGGAATTACATGACAGTGATGGACCCGCTCCAAGAAATATATGGGAACATGATGGGAAGCTTACTTTTCATTCCACCACTGCTAGGAGAAGTGTTCTGGTTTGCAGCTATCCTGGCTTCCCTAGGTAAATATTTACCTCACTGTTATATTTTTGAAGATGATGTGGTACAATAAGCACAGTATAATACAGATCTAGGAGCTGTGTTAGACTTAGGTGTGAAAAGTTGTGTTGCATGCTTCTTTTTTAAGAGGAACACAATTTATGAAAAACATTCTCTTTGGGTTTAGAACAAAATTGGTTGGAATGGCTCAACTTTGCCTGTTGTATATACTCATTATACTAGAGAATTATGGCAATATGATTTTTTATCTTGATCTTACTGTGGCAGAGCAGATGCAAAGAGCTAAAGCGACCAGTCAAGGGCTATGCAGAAAGGTGGTAGCAGAAGCAGGCAAGAGCATGAGTCTTAGCTCTGCCTGCTCTCTGCTAGACCATGAGCTTCTCAGCCAGCAAGATGTGCTGATACTTGGCAGAGCTGCAGAGGCGATCTGGCTCTGCAGGACTTGGTGCTGCTGTCAAGAGATCACACACAGAAGAATGGTTTGTATGGACAGGGGGTAGGGAAGCAGAGTGCTGGGCAGACCCAAGGGAAGGACTGGGAAGGCAGTGCTGCAAGACGCAGCTGTGCTGGGAGTTCAGGTGAGCAGGTGCTTGCCAGAGCAAGGGAAGGAAACAACATGAGACTCTGGAGTGAACCAAAGCAGCTAAGGAGATATTGGTGGAAAGAGGAGAACTGTGAGAAAACAGAAGGAGGGCTATTCCATTACCTTGAGTAGAATATTGATAAGCAGGGGGCTGCTTTCCTTGTCTGCAGGAGCAACAATAAGGGTCATCTTGGATATTGGAAGCTCCCTAGCTATCATCATCTCAGCATTCACTGTCATAGTCTACACTCTAATGGGAGGCCTCTACTCTGTTGCCTACACGGATGTCATCCAGCTGGTTTTCATTACCCTCAGCCTGGCAAGTCCTGTGTATTTCTTCGTTATCAATTTCCTAGCTAAGATAAGGGCCAAAATCCTGTTCTTCTTTTCAGCAAGGGGGAGACTAAAAGCAACTCCATCAATACTAGCCACTGCCCCACAGACCTCCTTCAGGAGAAGACCTTCAGAGAGGTCTTCCAGATGTTGTATATGACTTACACAAGCTATTATCTCTGCTGGGTGAATGCAGCTGCCTACAAGGTCTGCAGCATCTGTCCACAATGATCATGCCTGGAAAGAGATATGATTATTGAAGGCATCAATTGACCTGATTTTAAGACTCAACTTTTGGATGATGCTATCGATCAGAAATGTGAAGATTTAAGTACCTCAAGGGAGGGAGTAAGGAGGATGGTGTTGTCCTCTTTTCACTGGTGGCCACCAACAGAACTAAGGGTAATGGCCACAAACTGAAGTACCAAAAGTTCCGCATGAACTTAAGGAAAAATTTTTTAACAGTGAGGGTGACAGAGCACTGGAACAGGCTGCCCAGAGAGGTTGTGGAGTCTCCTTCTCTGGAGATCTTCAAAACCCACCTGGATGCCACCCTGTGCCATGTGCTCTAGGTGATCCTGCATGCGCAGGGGGGTTGGACTAGATGATCTCTAGAGGTCCCTTCCAACCCTAAGCATTCTATGATTCTATGATTCTATGATTCTATGATTTAGATTAAGCAAGGGGGCGATAAAAGAAGTCTGAGATTAATTACATAATTTACATAATTTTAATTCTATAACATTGTCTTCTACATGCATATATCTTTGTTTCTATACCTGAGTGGTTCCCCCAAGAGCAAGGATCCTAGTGAACTAGTTGACTATTTCCATTTCTATCCTAGTGGGTCTGTATCCCCTTTGCCCTGATGAACTCGGCAACAGGAAATATTTACTACACAGCAACGCATAAATCCTACCAAGCCGCTTGGATTGGGAAAATAGAAAAGCAGTATCTTGGAAGATGGTTGGATGACTTCTTCTATCTGGTAGGAAATGTTTCTTGGACAGGTGGCTGAGAAAAGGAATCGAGGATATCTCTGCCTGGAAAACTTGTGGGTTCTTCCAGGCAGGGGCTGACAACTTGCACAGCTGGCAAAGTCAAGATGAGGTTTAAACACTTTTTCTCAGCCACTGTGCAGCACATTGAGTGGGTTGGGGATATTCAGGTCTCAGCTTTGGTTTGGACAGAAGAGGTAGGGATACTACGACCTGCAGTCGCCTCCTTAAACCCAGCACCCATGCAAAGGAAGGGCACTTCTTCAGTAAGATCATCCAGACAGCTAGTTCCACAGCAGACACTAAATAAGCTATTTCCAGTCTTTTGGGAAGTTGGTCTTGCAGCTCAGTACTTCTAACATAAATATGTATAATTCTCTCTATTAAAAAATATTTTAAAAGCAGTACTGCATTCTTGCTGCCATTAGTTCCACTGCGCAACTCAACTTTGGAACTACCAGTATAAACAAGAGGTGCCACAGGATGCTTTCTCTCACTAGATTAGCAATTAAGACCCACAGCAGCCAGGAGTCAGACAGGGAACACTGCTGACATCTGAATGTTTCAGGTGCTTGGGAGCATCCCATGGCAAACCTACTTCCAAAGAGTCCTCTCCTCTGCCTCGCTGGGACAGGCCAGGCTCATTTCCTATCTCTCTGGACTGGGCTGCTTCCTTATGGCCATCCCTCCTGTGCTCATTGGGGCAGCTGCAGCATCAACAGGTAAAACCAAATAATTTTTCTGTTAGTAATGAATTTGTTTCCATTATGGTGAAATGGCTTTCATGGACCTTCTGATAATAAAAGATGAAAGCAGAATCTGTCCTAAGCTGTGCCTAATACGGTACCCATGCTTCAGAAAGATTTATAAAATACTGTAAAATTATTTTCTGCACAAAACGTTATTCTCGTATTAACTTCTGCATCAGTAGTGAAATACCGATTGCTAATAAAGTTCAGGAGAAAAATAAACACTTGAAGAAATCAAAAAGTTCTTTAGGACAGGCATCTCTTTAGTGCCCCTGATATAGATGCTCCAAAGAGCAAGCTGGTCTTGCTCGTATCAGGGCTCTGCTCTTCCCCCAGCAGAACTCCAGGCACATTAGAGTTTTTTAGCTGTGCAGTCTAAGCATCCAAGAGCACCTGTGGGCTCTCAGGTCCTTCCATGCTGAAAAGGCTCAGATGAAGAGTATCAGTCTGCAAGCAGAGCCCCTAGACAGGGTGGTGGGTTACACATTCTGCCCCCTGGCAAAACTCTGCAGAGATGGGTGAGCCCAGAACTCAGACAGTCTGTTTTCCCAAGTCAGCCACCTCTTAAACATACCTATATTTAATGAAAGGTAGTCACCAGAGCAGCTCTCAGACTAAGCAAAGAGGTTCCTAATTAATTTAACTACCTGTAAGAAAATACAGCTCTAGAAAGAAGGCAGAATGGACAGTTGTCTGGGATTTAATGGTTAGGGTGGCCAAACCTGAGTTTAGATGAGATTTTCCCTATGCCTGCTGTGGATATAGCAGTAGCTTATGCACCCAACAAGAGACCTTTTGGGGTAAGTTTTAAAGAATACTTTCTAGTGAGACTGAGACAGAGGAATGACTTCTATTAGGAGATTATATCAAATCCTCACCAGAGAAGTTCTTAAAAACTTCTAAGTATGGCAGAAGCCCCAGGGCAGCTCTGACCTTGCTTTAGGATAGGGATGGAATAGACAACCTCTGTAAGTACCTTGCAGCCCTGTTTTCTTTGGCTTCTTGAGTTGCCTCATCGTGCATCAAACATACTATTCATGAGATCAAAAGAGTCTGTTTGCATCTAAGTCTAGTTTACTGTGGCCTTCATCATTGCATAAAGAGATGATAATCAAGTAGGTCTTTCCTGCCTGGACGTGCTGTCCTCTGTTCTTTCACTCTCTTACTTCACAGCCTGTAGTGATCACAACAGAATCCAAAAAGTGAATCTAAAGCCTAAAATACTGAGTGCGCCTCACTCCTTCTCTGATTCCTGTGAAAAGACGCATTCAAAGACAGCAGAAACATTAATGAAAGATTTATTGTGGTCTTTCCCTGTTCTCTTTTGAAGACTGGAACCAAACAAGCTATGGTCTTCCGAGTCCAGCAGATAGAGGAGAATCAGCCATGATACTGCCGTTCGTTTTACACTACCTCTGCCCAGCATATGTCTCCGTTATTGGTTTGGGAGCCATCTCTGCTGCTGCAATGTCTTCTGCAGACTCAGCACTTCTCTCTGCCAGCTCCATGTTTGCTCACAATATCTACAGAAAAATCCTGAGGAAAGAGGTATTTGGTTACAGCATTCCAAAGTTCTTGTACCAGGACAGAGACATAAAGCTATGAGTCTTAGAACTACAAAACACTAGTCCAGGATCTGGAGTGGGACAAAACAAGTGCAGCTGTTGTAGCCTCAGCAGCTGTTGGAGGTGAGCACGACCTGGATGAAGCCAGAGCTTGGCAGAAACTAGCCTGGAGCGGGAGCGTGCAGAGCAGTGCTAGTCCCTGCAAGTGTGAGCAGAGGTGGGAGCCCCTCTTTCTTCCCAGGGCTCTGGTTAAGCCTGTGCCTTGGGTGCTTGCTGAGCTCCCATGGAGCAGAAGAGGAAGCTTTGATGAACCCCAAATGCTGTTGTTTCCCCCCAGAAGTAGTGTCGTGGTGGCAGGGGACGGTGCTTGAGGTTGTCAGCTGAAATCGTTCCAAGGAGCTGGGGCAAGCTGTGTGTCCCATTACAATACCAACGTTATTTAATGAAGTTCCCAGAGTCTGTAACTTTGCAATCTCCTGTTTTACAGGCTACTGAGAGAGAAGTCTTATGGATCTTGAGGGCCTCCATGCTGGTGTTTGGGACTGGTGCTGCTGGCCTGGCCTTTTACTCCTATTCCGTCTACGACCTCTGGTTCCTCAGTGGGGAGCTGGTGTATGCCCTGCTCTTCCCTCAGCTGTGCTGTGCCCTCTTCGTTCCCAACACTAACACCTATGGCTCAGCTACTGGCTTCTTGGTTGGGCTCCTCCTAAGGCTGCTAGCAGGGGAGCCTGCCCTAAAAATCCCCCCCGTTATCCGGTACCCAGCCTGCTCCTTCGTGAAGGGGACCTACATTCAGCTGTTCCCCTTTAAAACATTCACCATGCTCCTCACCTTGGGGACGATCATTGCTGTTTCGTATCTGGCTGCATTTTTGTTCAAGAGAAACCTCCTTCCCCGCAGATGGGATGTTTGCAACATCATCAAGGAAGCCAGCACTCTCATTCCCCTGCAGCAGATGGAGAAACAGATGGATTTGCAAATGATTGCACTAGAAGAGCATCGTGATTAAATGTGAGACCTCATTTGAAAGGACACGGTGCGTTCTGCAATTAAGGTTTGGCACAAACAGCACTGCTGTTCCCTTTGCCTTCTCCAGTAATGAATATTATAAAGCCCTTAGAGTAATAAAGACGCAGTCCATTTATGCCAGGAGAATGAGTGAGCTCAAAGTCTGCAGTAATTAAAGGCGGGTAGGGTTGGAGCTTGATCTTCTAATGATGACCAGGGGGTACCCTGGGCCCCAGCAGGATTTGCTTTGGGGTTTTTCTGCTGTCCCACTAGAAAGCAAGTCCATGTTCCAGCATTTATGACATTATCAAAGCCCATGCTGTTCTCACCACAAAGGAGATGAGTTAATGTTTAATAGATTGGGAGTATTTAATTAAAAAAATGGAAAGTAAACCTGTTTCCATTGCAATAGGTGGAGCTTTCTCTACCATAGACTTTGATGGGGGGCTTCAGACGTGTAAAAATGTATAGATTACTGAATGTAACACAATCACCATAAAAAAATCATTTCTATGCCATTTTTGTATACTTTAAAGCTTTCCATGACCTTCCCAATCCTTTTGAACATGCTTCTTCCCAGCTACACAGCCAATCTGCTGCCACGTGGCTGAGGAGAGAATATCCCCATACACTTCTGCCCTAACACATCATATGATAGGAGAGGCGGCATCATCCCTTAATTATAGAGTGAAAAAATGAATAAATAAATAGCTGCCGTTTATGAAACCAGAATCAGCTGGAAAAAAATGAGGTACCCAAGAGGCTCTTGAACATCTTCCCTAATGCACCTGGTTAAATCGCACGTGTGGAGGTGCCACCCCAGCAGAACGGTGGGATGCTGTGAAACAAATGTCTAAGCAGATGCATAAGACCTCAGAAGACTGTGATGCTTGCAGGATGCTGGAAAGTGATACTGAACCTACTTGCAAGGACACTAAGTCCTGAGAATGAGATCCCAAATGATTCAAGCCAAAAGGTCTTCACAGAAAAGCCCAGGTACTTTGATTACAAAAAATCCTAACAGGTTGGTGTGTTAGGAGGAGAAAAGCCACAAAAATGAATGGCAGCAGAAGCTGACTGCAGCAGCTCAGCTCACTAGTGCATTTGGTATCTAGCCTGAAGTCTGATGGACAGGCACCATCCTTCAGGTGTGAGGCAGGAGTTGAAGTAAAGATTCAGAAAGTGAACATATACACCACAGGTAAGCCTGAAATTGGCTGCTATTTTAAAATTCCCTCAGCAGGTGTGCGTTGGTTTCTGAGGGTTAGTCACCATCCACCTGCAACGGCCATCGGAAACACGCTCAGGGCTGCCCTTCAGCACCCAGTGGTAGGAGCCACTGTGCATGGAAACACGAGGTACTGTTGGAGGGTAGATATCTACCCACATGCCCAAAATACCCCACAGCAGAGCAGCCCTGATGGCCAGCTGAGCTGCAGATGGCAGAGTGTCCCCAGCACACCCGGTGAGGAGCCACTTGTCACTCTGAACTGAAGCGAGACGAGCTGTCGTGGCTCCAAAGAGGACGGGAAGCCCTGAGCCCTAGATACAGCTTTGATAACTCTGCCTCCAGCCAGCCCCTCTCAAATCCATTCCCCAGCACCATCCTCAGCCAGGTGGAGAGTCTGCTCCTCACCAGAAAAGATAAAAACCAAAAACAAGAAAAACAAAACAAAACAAAAAAACACCTAACCTTCTGCTTTGCTTCGATGTTACTGAAATGTTCAGACATGATTCACTCTCATTTCTCAGCAGACCTATTGATTTGCTTTGCTAAACCAAGACCAGAAATTGTGTCCAGTGTCTGCAGAAAGGTTAGTTAGCTAATGATTTAGAAAAATCTTCAACCGTTTTTGAAGATTAAAAGCATATTCATTAACCACAGCCCCAGGCTGTTACCCACTGAAGACTTTGACACCCCTGTGATCCGAGTGGGATTGGTACCGCTTAGCTCAGGGAGACATGGGGACCCCAGCGCTGTCATTGCGCTAGCGCCATAACTGGGGTCTTGCCGGTCTCTTGTTACGTGCCGACTCACCTATGTTGCCCTGTCAGATTTGGGGATGACCTAGTTTGGCTACCTGTGCAGCTCCATGTGGGATTTACATCTGAGTTGTAGAACTCACTTGTGCAAGGGCCCAGGCTTGCTCCACGGCACAGAAGGGATGAAACTCCACTGTCCTCACGTCAAGGTCAGCACCCAGCTCACAGCCCATCCTGCCAACATCTCTGGAAGGCAAATGACCACACGTGAACAGGCCTTTACTACATACCACTGGGCCCGGCGTCTTCTGATGTTCTGCTTCATAGTCCTAAATTTTTATATTAAAACTTTCCAGCGCTTCACATATTTGGCCCGGCAGGCAGTAGATTCATAGCTTCCTGTGACAGCTTCAAAGTGCAGTTCTCTGGGGTAGGACATTGCTGAAGAGTGTCACCACCACAAGCACGTCACCATCTGGTGTTACCACAAAAGACTTCAAATATGAGTGTTTTAGTGATGTAAGGGGTACCTGCCATACCCAGGAGAGACAGTTTGTCCTTACAGGTCTTCTATGAATTTCCTACCACTGAAATATTTTCAACCTTGTGTGGAGAGACTAAAATGGCAAAGATGCAATTACTGCAATTCTAGAGAATAGCTACTATTTTCCATCCTCACATGACTCTGTCTTCAGAACATTCCTCAGCAAGCTCAAAAAGAAAACATTCATCAAGGTCAGGTAAAGTTTTGGAAACAATTAGTTGCAAGTAAAATAAATAAAAGTAATTCTAGCCTCAACTTAATGACAAAATGCCTAGTTCTTCCAGTCCAGCACACCCAAAGCCCAGGGGATAATGACCCAGGTCTCATGAAAACTTTTCTCTTCCAGTTCCATACACATATTTTTTCCTTGCTCCTTCTATATCAAAACTGTGATCAGGCACTGGAGGACTCCACTTTACCTTTCTACTTGGGGCTTTACCTCCTTTGTCCCCTACATATGTCCATGACTGGGCTATGTTTTTTTAACTTCCAACCTGCACAGATCATACCTGTTTTTGGCATTTTTGAGTTTAGAAATACTCTGTTATGCCTAAGTAAATACAAACTAAAAATATAAAATAAAACATAAATATAAAATATAGTTATGTATCTATTATACATTTATATCTGTATATATATATATATTTATAAAAATAAATGCATATTGATATTCATATAAATATGAATATATGAATATCTAATAAATATGAATATAAACATAGCTATCAAAATGTGAAATCTGGGAAACATTTGGCTTGAGTGAGTTCTCAGCATCTCACCTGTTCCTCACTGGGCAATATTTGTATGACTAGTGTACATAGATGATAAAAAACAGGAACACAGCACTTCCTAAAGGGAACCCTATATATTCTTCTCTCCACCCTTATGCTCAATTTTAGGGTTTCCTAAGTGTCTCCTCACTGGACTAACATCTGGGACCTCTGCTCCAGCAAGGGAGTAAAGAAAAACTGTCATAGATCTGTCAGACATGTCTAAAAGTGCCTAGAAGACGGTTCCCTTCGCTGTATGCTGTCTGGGACTAGGACAATGTCTGTAACGCCTCTACACAAATGCCACACTCCCTACTTTTATCCCCACAGAAATCTTCCCTCAGAGATCTCATCCTTAGCATAAGGTGCTAGAGAATACGCTAGCTCTGCTAACAGAGACCTCGGCTCTTGCAATAATTTTTCCTGCCCTAGGCTACCTCTATAACACAGGAAGAACTCAGCATCCAGGAAAGGCCCCTGCAACAGGACATTTGTGAACATAACCAGGGAGTAGGAAAGGAAGCTGGCGCTGCTGAGCTTTGCCATTACACCAGGGAGGGCCAGGCTGCTCAGGACGTGGCCTCCCAGTGAGGGCCAGGACATTGGACTGCTTGGAACCACCAAAAGAAGGTGAAAAAGGTGACCCAGAGGGAGGTTTCCACTATCACTGGCAGAAGTGTGAGCACTCCCAAAGATGGGTTGTGTCTTAACCTGTTTTCCTTTGTAACACACCGAGCTAAGGTTTTGTCCAAGTCTGCTGGTAAATGTCTTCTTTCAACATTAAATAACCTCAAGAGGAGTCAGTACTCTGTTTCAGTTCTTTGGCCAAATTTTTTATTTTTGATCTTTTGGTGGTTCTCTAGAACCACCAAATACCACCAATACAGGATGTGTCTTGGCAGATCCTCCCAATTTCCTCCTCCAGTCTCCCCTCAGCTGCATTCCTCTCCTGGCAATAGAGGTACTGCCAGACAGGTTAGTCCTTGCAGGGATACTCATTTGCTGTTTGGTCTTGGACAGCTGACTCCAAGAAGGCTTTTGAGATCTTTGGAAGAAGCTCCATTTTGTACAGAGACTATTAATTTTACGCACGAGATGAGAACTTCTGTCCTTGTCTGGAGTGCCGTCTCCCTAGTAAATTTAATCCACAGTCCTTAACCAGTGGATGTTGGTCGTCTTTAGTGAGGCTTTGGACTCTGTCTCCCACAATACCCTCAGAGAGAGAAGAGAATTTTGTTCAATACACACACAGAATTTATTTTCTTCTAGAGTTCAGTTACTCTCTTTCAACTCAGGAGTAACAGACCTTGTTGTGATTACATGACGTGAGAGAGAATTTACACCACGGAACTAGAAAAAAATGAAAATTTTCCATTTTTTCCACCCTTTAACAATTTTGGTGAACCCACACAGTGTTATGCTGTGCATAATTCACCTGTGGGCAGAACTCAAATCATAGTGTGATGAAATTTATTGAGGATTGATACAGAACAGAACAGAACAGGATGGTTCGAAATAGTTTCTAAAAAAGGTGACTTCCCCTGCACATCCCTTGATCATACAAAATTTTCAAGACCAACTATGATAATTAATTGAAAACACTAACTGTTTAATTGGTGGTTATCTTATTAGAGGGGATTGAGGAACAGGTAAGGAACCTGCCAGTTTGAAAGCAGTCATTTCTATAGGGAAGGCTGTGCTCTCTGCTCCTCCTGGCTGCGATCTGTGGGGTGAGAGAATGTGTAAGCCAAGTTTTGGACTTTTCATTTTTATTTGGACTGTCACATTCTAAACAACTATCCCTCAGTCAGTCCAGGATTTTGACACTGGTTAAAGCAAGTGACAAAAAAAAAAAAAAAAAAAAGTTTCTTATTCTTCGAATTAGGTTTTTTGAAAGCTCTAACAAGATCAAGTAAATTAAGATCTTTTTTTCCTCAGACACCGCCGGTCTGGCATGGCCTGTGAGTTGTACCTTATGTGACTGCTGCAGTGTTGAATCAAATCTTCCTATGGCTCTTCACAAAATGTTTTCGGGACACATTCCCCATGGCCTGCATTTTGGGCACCCAAATTGCAGAGGTTTGAATTATTTACTCTCTAGCACCACCTAACCCCAACTCCCAGTAACACAAATCAGCACTTGGGAGCACGACATTCCCTGCCTCCCTCATGCAGCTTTCTTACATCTTGCAAGTGCCCCTCTGGAGACACCAGGCATCGTCCTCTGCCACTTGCTGGTCAGAAATCCCTCCCCCAAAGTGCCAGGTGTCCTCCAGGCTCTACTAGGGCATCCTGCAGCCCTCGCCAAGTCACCATGGACCAGGTACCTCCACTAGCCTTTCTGGGAGATCTTATCCTGCTGGCGACGTGACCTCTTTGAAGGGCCACCGAGGCTGCGCTAGCAGGTTCAATGTGGAGAACCTGGAGCACGAGGCCAGGAGAGTGGAGCTGCTCCCGATGGCTGCGGGTCTCCAGAGCATCCTACGCGGACGGCGCCAGCTCAGCCCTCCCGCGAGCTCGGGGGAACCAAACCAGCCGCAGGGAAAGAGGATCCTGGCTTCTGCGGCTCCCTCCAACCGAGCGAGGACACGGAGGTGCTGACGGGGCACATCAAAGGAAATTCTTTGCACCAAATTTACACTGAATGAACTGGAGACGTACTAGGTGATCCACATAAAAAGAGCTATTGAGACTAGGGTGCAGATATTTAAATGGTCCATTTAAACCAGCTTAATCATGCTTAATTATTGCCTGGCTTAATTATAACTCTAGTTTCATTGCAATTAAGTTCTCAACCCCAATCTGAACATATCTCTCCTCCTGCATTGGCACAATCAGAGAGGAGAGCCAGAGTCATGCTCTCTGGCACCCTGGGATTGAGCATGAAAAAAACTTGTCCTACGCTGGAAACAAAGAGGGGAATTGGCAAATTACAGGGAAAACATAAGGATTCCTTTGTGTATTTGCCCCCTTTTGAGTCTTCTTTCATGCTGCATGCTGCATGCAATGGATATAGGTACTTTGATGAATTCTGCATTTGCAAATCATTATACTGCTAAAAATGAATATACAAAAGTGCCATGATTAGCACCAGGAGTATCCTGGAAAATGCTTAAATAAGTTCCTAAAAATAAGAGCTGCTTCCTTATCTTTCCTTTATATGGTACAACACTGCGGCCCCTTTCTAGAGACCCAGTTTTACAGAGAGAATTCTCAGGCAACAGATGATGTTAAACTTTATTCTTCCAAAGGTACGTTCATATCAGCTAAAGGGTTATATCAGTGAGGGATCTTCTGATGTCATAGTCAAACTGGGACATAAATAACTTTATTTAATTGAAATTTCATTTTTTTAACCCGTTAGTGTAACTTTTCTTTTCTTTTCTGAAATAAAAACCTACCTTGCCTTGTGGGGCTAATATTTCAGGGTGAAGAAAACAGGTATCCAGTCACTCTCCTCCGTCTCACATCCCCTTCTGAAAGAAGCGCCCATGCTTGAACTGAGTCTCCGATTTCCTGGGTGGGGGGTTCAACTGAACTACAGAATAAACGACAAGAGGGCACAGAACAGATGGGGAACCCCCCTCATGGGCCTTTGGGATCTGCTTGGGGGAGAAGAACTCTGAAAATGTTCAGCAAATTGTATTTGAAATAATGCAGAGCTTTAGGTCAAACAAAACAAGATTTTGATATTCTTCTGGGCGATTCCTGATTTTCTTTAAACCTTTCTGATTTTTTAGAGCTGGACTATAGAACTTGAGAAACAAGCCTCCAAGTGGCATTCATAAAGCTTTCTGGGTGACACTGTCTGCTTGTGCCATTAGGCAGCACATCTCCAAGGTCCTCAGAGACCTACAGCGAGTGCACGAGACTGGAGATCCCCACCAGCCTTGGCAAACGTGGGCCATGGCTGCATTAATTGTCTTCCCTGGTCCCCGAGAAGATCTTCATTTCCAGAAAGTCATTGCAGCCATCTTCCTCTCATTTTGGAGGGTTTTGGTGTGTTTGCATGCTTATCACACCTGCCCTGACCGCTTGCTGGGATAAAGCTGTTTTGGGGGTGTTATTTATAGCCTATGAACTGTATCTCTCATCTATTAAAAGTTATTCTACTTCTGCTTCTACTAAGCATCTGTGCACCCCCCAGATGCACATTCCTGTACTTTTGAAGGTTGCATTTCACTTCCTTTTTTCCCCCACTATTTTCCTAACACCCCAAAGCCGCAAACCTGAAACCACAGAGACTCAGAGACTACAGATAGCTCAAAATTGGAGGAATGCAGACAAACCAGCATGCACCCCGATTGCTCCTCTTGGAAACATTGATCATTTTGGGATAAGATAAAGGATACCTTGTATTGTGCCCTTGCCAAAAAGTTAAACGGCAGAAAGAAACCACTGACAAACAAAGTGCAGGATTTGGCAGCTTCCTGCTTCAAATGCTGAAAATGACTTTTTAAATGCTGAAAAGGACTTTTTTTTACATAGTCACCATCCTCCTGAGGAAGGGCCTTTTTTTGGAGCAAGGCAAGACTAGGCTGCTCGCTGCCTGATGTTACCTACTTTCTTCTTCCACCTCTTTGCCTGTGTTTGGGTCGCTGCTCGGGCAGCCAGCAGCTACCCAAAGCATCTCACGGAAAGGGTGTTTAGTCCCCGAACCTCTTGGGCCTTGCGGATGAAGGGCCCTGAAATCTCTGTTAACATTTCTCCTCTTCATTTTCTCACAAGGTTTCTCTCAAGGAGAGTTTGCCCCTAAAAATGTTGCTGTAGGTTGCTGGATGTGAGGCTGGAATCTCTGTGAATTTTTAACTTTGGCATAATTTTTCTTTAGCAAAAGACAAGGTCAAGCATTTGTTTCTGAGCAAAAAAAAGAAGAATAAATAAATAAATAAACAAATAAAAGGACAAAGAAAAAAAAAGCACTTTGTACAAAGCATTTCAAGGTACTCATGCAGCACATTAAAGAGCAAAAGGAGCTTCCTGGCTCCTATCTGGCTGTTGCTGCAGTTAATGTGGTTTTCTTCCATTATTAATGACTCCAGAAAGAGAAATCGGGCCTGCCAGACAAACTTGAGAGACAGCAGGCAGCAAAGAGAAGGCAGAAAAACCCTTAAAATACTGAAACTAAGCATGCAACAATAAAAATCTCCAGTCCTCTGTAGCACCATATGGATGGTGAAATGACTCTTTTATAAAGCTTGTAAATCACTCCTGCTGGTTTCCAGGCACTTTGTAATTAAAAAAGGAAAACTAATTCTTCCGAGCTGTATCTTATGGTTTGATATGCTCCTGTTTGCTAGCCCTGCAGAGAAAAGGAAAATGTAAGGGCAAGAGGAGGGCACAAAATGTCCATAGCAGCACATCATTTGTCTCCGCTGGGCGTGTAAGGATGGGATTTCCAGAGAGAGCTTTTTTAGGAAAATACATCAGGATGAAGCTGGGGTTAGCAATCTTACAGCTATACTGTCATACACATTTTCTGTGAAATTCCTCTAATTTCGTGGCGGAATCAACCCTGCTGGGGAAGAGCCGGGCAGTGGGTGCTCCATTGACTCTGCTGTGATGGAAACCCCCTGCCAAAGTCTTGCACGTTCTGTTCAGCTCCCACATGGACATTTTGGGAATGGGTAGGTGGACACATGCTGGGGACACTCGGAGGTGCTGAGCTCCAGGGCTGAGCCCACCCCGCGACGCTCGGGTGAGGCTCTCGGGCGCCCAAGGCCAAGTAGGGGCTCCACCAGCCAACACACACTGGTGAACTGCTAATTAATAACACAGCTAATTGAGCTGCTCTAGATATTCTATAATTTTGCTTTTAAACAGAAAGGACCTGAAATCTCTTTGCTGAATATGTACTGATGCTTAAAAAAAAAATGTATCCTGAGATTAAACATTTGACTATATCCCAAAGCCACTGTTTCTGGAAGAGCTTGAGACCTGGATTTGAATTTCATGAGCAACATCTGTCTTTCCAGCAGAGCAGATTAAAGCAATGGAGCCAGTGGGATACGTTTTAAATTACTCAAAGTTAAATTAATTTTGTACTAGCATATGCCCCACGTGCTGTTCTGCCAAAGCAGGCTACTGAGCCAAGAGCTCAAGAAAAAGATAAATAAAATAATATGGCTTTAAAAAATGAAGAAGGAAAATGTCATAAAGTCACATTACCATGAGATCTTCTTTAACACTTTGAGAAATAAAGTTACCATGAAGTCCTTTGGGGAAGGACTCTGTTATTTTTTTTCAGTAATCTCCTTTTCAGCAATGGCACATGGACTGCACAAGAGGGACATGGCAAACCACAGGAATGGGATCAAGCAGTTCGGTGCACCAGAGAACTCTCCCAAGGCTGCCTTTATGGATGAAGTGTCACCACATGTCCAGATGTCTCCAGCACTAAGTGCACGAATCAGTGTGGACTGCAAAACCTATTCAAAAGTATTTGGACCTCTTCGCTGGCTTCTTTCTCCTCATGTCTCCAGCTGACTCCTATTGCTCAAGAGATCCACCAGAAACCAGGGGAATCACAGAACCACAAAATGGTCGAGGTCGGAAGGGACCTCTAGAGATCATCTAGTCCAACCCCCCTGCTGCAGCAGGCATACCTAGAGCACAGGGAACAAGGTGGCAGCCAGTTGGGTTTTGAAGATCTCCAGAGATGGAGACTCCACAACCTGTTCCAGGGCAGCCTGTTCCAAAACACGCTGCGGGAGCTGGGGATTTTGCTGCATCTTGAATGAGGAAGGGCTCTGTGGTCCATGCAGCCTTCCAGCCTTTCATCCCAAACATGGACTGTCTCCTTTGAATTGCCATCGAGCTGTTGGATAAGAAAACCAAACCTTACAAGTTCCACACCAAAATTTTCCCTTGGCACCCACGATAGCATCACAGCTGCTGGGACACCCCATGGGAGCAGCTCAATGTGGGTCTGAGGAAGAGGTAAGAGATACTCAAGGGTCCCTCTGCCCTGTGCTGGTGGCAGCTTCACAAGCCTCTTGCACCCATGACTGAGCCCAGTCCCACTCCAGTTCAGAGCCCACACGGGGCCAGTGAGAGCACCAGCAATTTGCCTGCCTCTGGCTCCACTTTCCCTGGTGCCTCTTTGTGGGTGGGAAACGTGGACCTCCATCAAGAAACACATCCCGGAGCCTCTCTGAGTCCCTCCAGCAAGTGGGACGCTGCATCCTGCAGCTTTCCTCCTGCCCGGTAGCTGTCCTCACCTCCCTCTGCGGCTGCCTAACACTCCTACAGTCCCAGCTCATTTTGCCCAGCAGGACATCCAGGCAGGGAAGGCACAAGAGAAGCGCAGATGAGAGCATCACGAGTGGGATGGGACCTCGGGCAGCGTCTCCAGGAGGGCGCAGGGCCATTTCCCCCCTCAACCAATTGGCCCCGGAGGCTGGCGGGAAGGAAGGGAGGGAGGTGCTGGGCTAGGAGGAGGAGGAGGAGGAGGAGGAGGAAGAGGAGGAGGAAGAGGCCTGGCGTGCGGCCCCACAGGGCCCGGCGCGCCGCGCATGAGGCCGCTGCGGGGCTGCTGGCGGCGCGCCGCCCTTGTGGGCACCGTGGCGCTCTGCCTGGCGGCCGGCTGCGCCCTGCGGGGTGAGTGCGGGGCCCCCACGCGCGGCCATGCCGGGGGCGAAGCCTCGGGCTGCGCTGCTGGGTGGGAGCTCCACGCGTTGGGACCTGGCGAGTGCCCTCCGCGCGTGTGTTCGGGGTCACGGTGCCCGCCTCGCTGCTTGCTGCAGGTGTGCGGGGCTGCGGGGACAGGCGCCACGGGGAAGCGGGTGTCCCACCGCCTTCCAGCCTCTGGAGGGAATGCGAAGGTGCAGAGCGGATAGAGCCTGTTTAGCCAGGCTGGGCAGCTCGAGTGGAACACGGAAATGCAGACCCGGCAAGGAGGGAGGGTGGATCTGAGAGGGCTGGCATGGCATGTGGGCAAACGCGCGCGCGGAGGGACAGCGCGGAGGGACAGCTCGCTGGTGCTCCTGGCTAAGGCAGCATTAAAGGAGGCTGCCTTCAGCACCCGCACAGGGACGGAGGTGCAGAGCACTCCAACAGGGTGGCCTGGGAGAGACATGCTGCCCCATCTCCTCCTTCACCGCGGCCACACAAGCAGGACTGTGATGGGCACCAATGGAGGAACTGTCCCCTGCCATCAGTGGCATTTTACTCTGTTTCATGTGGTTGCTCTGCCCGGACGGTGTCTGCGTCCGAGCGCGTCGCTGCCGGCCGTTTTCCGTCCCCTCGCCGGCTCGCGTTGCTATGGCAGGATCCTGCAAACACGGCCTCGCTCCCGCCTCTGCCCTCCACTGGAGGAAGGCTTGGGAGGCTGCTGCTTGCCGGGAGTGCAGAGCCACCGTGCTCAGAGCACCCTGCTCCTCTGCCCCCATGGGTGCATGGAGGAGCTATCTTTGGGCAGAGCCCATTAAAAACACTTCCACACGCTCAGATCCTACACGGCCAGGCTTGGTTTTGCAGGTCGGACAAAGACATAATGGATATTTACAGATAATGTAAAGGTGGCACGTGGAAGCATCTCTTGTATTTACCTTGCAGTCACACATTCAGAGCAAAGCCCAGAAGAGGCACTGCAGTGGCGACAGCCAACTCACGTGTGGCCAGAAATAGAGCAAAAAAGCCTTTAGACAAACCCGTGCACCAGAAAGAGCAATTGGATCAATTTGCAGCAATGATCAGCAGCCCCTGTCCATTCGGCTTATCGAGCTCTCACAAAAATCCCTGTGCATTTGCAGTGAAACCAAAGCCACAACTTAGCTGAAGATGGGCTGCCTGGAGCAGGGGGTCCCTGCAGAGGGACCGGTAACACAAGCCAGGATTCCCAGGAACGGCAATACCAGGAGTCTTTCCCTGGGAAAAGCCCCCATCCTGTGTGTTTAAAATATTAGACATTACCCTGAGCAGCAGAATTGAGCCAAGTTCTGGTAGAGAACCCAAATGGATCAGAGTTGGCTTGTAAATCGTTTACCCGCCCCCCCCCCCATCCGTCTCTTTCTCACTCCTTTGCTTTGGAGCTTTCTGCCCAGAGGAAAAAAAAAAATCCAAGATTTCTCTGGAGATTTATTTATTTGTTTGTTTGTTTATTCTCCTTAACATTTTCATGTGAACCTGCACTGCCTCCAGGCGACATGCCCAGAGAGACTTTCTTAGTCCTCCTCCAGCACAGCTCAGGGTCCAGTGCTCCCTGACTTTTGGGTTATACAGGTTTGAGGACAAGCATTACTTTTTTCTCAGTTTGGTCGTGGCTGCTCAGACACAGAGCGAGCTGGTGAGCTGGTCCCACTGAGCCAGGAAAGGATGCTTGAGGTGACGCGTGCTCTGTGCTTTATCTGGCTCTTGTCTGCTTTGATTTCTGTGAGCAGATAACTGGATTTCAGTCTCCAGCCAAGCCTTTCAAACACGCCATTTGTTTGAAAAATGGGCATGCCCATTGAAACTGGGATGTTTGGTGTGCATCCAACCTCCCCTCTACACACACACATATACTTCAAAGCAGAATTATTGCAGTTACACATTAAACTGCATTGAACACTGGTTAGTCCAGGTCAACAGGGTTATGAACAGCTCCTTGATCACATCTCTGGGAACTGTGGGAGAATAGAATATTCTTTTGCATCTGTTCTTGCCTTGGGAAATGAGTCCCTACCTTAATGTGAAACTGGGCGCAGTAAATCTGTGATTTATCTATGATTTATCTGCACTGGAATATAACTGGCTGCTTTTACTTCCCTTACATTTTGCTGCTGTCTCAAATGACTGATTCCACTTTATTACTAATTTACAATCCATTTGGTATCACTGACAGTTGGCTATGCTTCTCTCATCCTGAAAACAGCCTGAGCTCCTCGGCTGGTCTTCACATCCTTAAGGCTGCTGCAGTCCTTGCTTTTGGGGAGGTAATCAATTAACATAACAGGTGACCTTGGCCGGGGCACCTAAGCTTGCGATTTATATGCAGGATTTCAAAGGAAAGCCAGTTACTCCTGAATACAAATGATGCATACTTGTCTGAACAGTTCTTGATCTGGCAAATAAATGAGGTTTTTGTACTATTTCTTCAATATGCATTTTTTTATGAGGGCATTCAGCTGACAGCCTCTCTGAAGGCCACAGAAAAGTGGATGTTATAATTGGCTTTCAGAAACTTAAAAGCCACCTCTAGATTATTGTATTTTCTAGCTGCCTGTCAATTAAGGCGTATACAAATCACAGTGAAATGCCTCGACTTTGGGTAAAGCCGGGTCGGAGAGATGGGAGGCGAGGGCTGCTCACGACAGCCAACGTGTCTGTCCCTGAGGAAGAGGGTGGGAGCAGTGACAGAGAGAACCAGCAACAACAATCTTCATTTTAAGCGATGAAGCAAGTGCAGCACTGTGATAAAGATGAGAGTTATGAAAGCAAGTAGTGATTTTTGTATCTCAATTTGAGATATATTCAAGGCCAGAGTTTTTGGAAAATGTTGCCCCTTCTTCCCCGCAAAAGATTCTTCCAAACCATCTTCTCTTGGGTAAACTAGAATGTGTACCTGTAAGGCAGAAACATTTCTCCTAGCTGTAACCCAATGAACTGTTACTCTAGTCTTTAAGTTAGATACGTACGTGCCTTCTGTGTTCAGGAGAGAGTCGGAGAGGATAACACATCTTCTCCTAAGACTCACTGCTGCGACGGACAGGATAATTCACCCCCATCAGTGGGATCTTCCCCCACACTAAAGAGGAAGCCCCTCCTAATTTTTAGATTATGCATAATGCATAACTTTGTGAAAGTCAGTACTGAAGGGAGGCAAATACCAGCCTTAGCTTGTATCTGGCTCCTCTGTTGTCGAGAGAAGGTTGTGGTTGTGATTACAGAGTCTATGCAGGGAACTCCTGTTTGTCCCATGCAGCCCCAGATTTGCCAAGGGGCTGGACACGAGCCGTCGCGTCATGGCCGAGCGCGCTCCCTGTGCGTGGTGACATTTGCTGCAGCGTCACGGCCGCACTCATTGCCCTCCTTTGTCTTTCAGCCCCTGAAGGAGTGTCCTTGCTTGTCCCGCAGCCCAACATCAACGCCACAGTGGCACAGAACATCCTCCTCTCCGTCGATTGCTCCTGCAGAGGAGTCGCCACCATTGAGTGGAAGCATGTGTCAAGCCGGGGCACCACAAAAATTGTCGAGTGGAGAAGTGGGAATTATGTTAACATATCCACAGGCTACAAGGACAGAGTGACTGTTTTTGAAAATGGCTCTATACAGCTTCTGAACGTGGGTGTGAGAGATGCTGGCTACTACTTTGTCACTGTAACAGAGGAGCATGGAAGCAACATCTACGGGACCATCGTAGTCAATGTTTATGGTATGAGCTAGACAGGAGTGCTTGGTTATACTGTGTGTTACTTTAATATTTATAGTATCACCTTTTTTTCTGTCTTTCCTGCAGAGATTATATATGAAGATTTACATTTTGTAGCAGTTTTCTTTGCATTTCTCACTGGAGTATCTGCCATTTTGATCTGCTTCATGTGGTTGTGTAACAAATCCCTGCATCTCTTCCAGAAGAAGACACACAAATTAACAGGTATCTCCCCAAAAATACTGTCAAGGCATGTGAGGTTTCTGGTCTGAATTTTAAAGCCCCTGACCTAAGGTTAGAGCCTCGAAAGTGCTAAACAGCGACACAGGCAGAAAAGGCCAGAAGGGCTCAGCTGAGCATTCAGTCCAGAAAGATCCTCAGGACAACAGCCCTACTTATTTTACATCAGAGACCACAAAAAAAAAAAAAAAAAAAAAAAAAAAACACTTTACTGTACTGACCTCCCATCACTAACTGCAAAATTCTGAGAGAAAAGACCAGAGCTTCAATTTCAATGTCCAACTCAAGCTCTAGGCATCACACATTCTTCTGAGAACAGGAGATGTCTTTTAACACTTCCAAGCATATCAGGCATCTACCTGCTTTCTTTGTAAGTGCAGATTCACTAGTGGTTTCTTGCCCTGTCTGTATTTCTTCTCTCAAAGCTCCGCTTAGCTGCTACAAGAAGCACAGGAATTACCCATGTTTCTCCAGACCAACATAGATAATTCAAAAATCCGAAGTGTTAGGGCTCAGACTCTCTCCTAACTCTGCAGATATGATGAGAAGAAATGAATTTGGCTTAGGCTATCTCTTTCTATATGTCACCTACTGCTCGGACTCTCAGGGCTGCTGAAGTGTTCACAGTTGGCACATGGTTCACATGTGTCTGTAACTGCTGAAAATTTTCATGTCCTGACAGACCACACAGGCTTCTGATCACATAAAAGGTCTCCCTCTCAAAGAAATAATCTGACATTCCTACAGAGCCAGAGTTTTACTTAGTTTGAATCAAATGCAGCTGTTGGGCAGCCTTTTGGAGTAATGCAGTTCTGGATACTTCCTCTACAGATGATGTGTAGTTGCCCAGAACATGATTCAAATCAGGTGCTTCAAGAGTCTTTAGACTCTTGTCTGAGTCAAAGACAAGAAAAAAGTCAAGTTAAAAGAGTCTTTCAATGGTCATTGAAGAAAGGAAAAAAGATCAGCCCTACGGACTTCAATTTAGTTTTGATGACATCTTTAGTCTTGTCCTTGAAGAAACCAGTGTCTTTAAGGATGGTGAGGGACTCTGCATACAGTTACATGTTTTGAAAATGTGTCTCATTTAAAAATACTACAGTTGTTCTATAATTGTAATGACTAAATTTGGACAAACACTAAGATGTTTACAATGTCTCTGCTATTTACACACTATTTTTAGAATCCAGTTGCAAATCCACTTGACAATCAATAAAATTATCCTTCTATTTGCAGCAAGTAACACTGAAGAGATTGAACTGGAAACCATTGAGTGTTAGCCAAGAACCCTTTCATAACGAAAATAACAATTCTACCTCAGGAGAAAATATTGGCAAGGAAAGTGAGAAGAAACCTAAAAGGTAAAGTGTTTGTGACTATTATAGAAGCATCCTGACTTGCAAAGCTAATTAACATGAAATCAGCAGTGTCTGTTGGAGCTGTTGTTACCTGTTAAGAGTTTGGCTCTACTAGTCAAGGTTAAGGTGAAAGAGAGCTTGCTTTAATGGCTGAGCATGAGCACATTTTTGTGGTTAATTAATAAAATCTACAGCCTCTACTATGTTTAGAACAACCAACCATGCCTAATACCAAAGCACAATGCAAATTATCATGGTCTTGAAGGACATCTGTATTTTGACCATGGCAAGTCATCTATTAGAGACAGAACAATAATTAGCATGCTTCAACGTAATAAATTTAATATCTAATTGCAGTACTGCATTAAAAATAAATGTCAAGGATAGAGTCCTGTTTATTGTGCATATGCTGCTGCTTTTGGGCATAATCCTGAAGCTCTGAAGACAAACAGCAACTCTCCATGAGGCAAAACTGACTTTGAAAGAATGCCGAGCTGGTCAAAGTTCCCTCACTCACTTTTTCAATTATTTACATTGCCCAGGGATGTTAACACACATTTTATTACTTTATTAGGGAAAGTTGTTAGATAAGGAACCACGCAGAGGTACCGAAGATGACGGTGCCTGCAGTGCTTAGATTGTCCCGATAAAATACTGACGCACCGCACCAGTGGGGTGGGAGAATAATAAAGTGTCTCATTGTGAAAAACGTTGAGTTCTTTGAAACTAAACCTGCTGAAGAACAGTCTGTCTGGTAAGACAGCTAACATAGCATTATTTTGACATTTAGTACTTACAGTTACAGCCCTGAAACCACTCCTGCTGAGCGAAGCCACGTTTGTTTTTTTAATGTGTAAGGAAACAGAGTGATTTAACCAGCATTTATTTTTAAAGCTGTGTGTTGCACATACATTTTCCACACGCAGATCAGCTGGCTGAAATAACATTTGCTTCTGTAAGCAAGAAAGCACTGAACGGACACAGCTTCCACTGATCCTGTTTTAATTTTGCACAGAGAAGAACTTTGCGGTGTGGCCTGACCTTTGAAAGTGCCTAGGGATTCTTCTGCAGCTGTAAACAGCCACACAGCTCTTTGAGCCCAACTGCTCTTGCGGCCTCTCCCCCACTGCAACTTCTTATTAAAGCTTTTACGAGACAAGCTGACGTAGCTCTGCCCTGGTCAGGGAGCACTCAGGCGCAGACATACTACGAGCTACACGTGGCAGAACAAAGAAACTCTCACTAGATGCCTAACGCTGTTGACTGGAAAAAAATTACCTGGCACCTAAGCGCCCAGTACACTCAGTATCTTTATAAATTCAGCCACAAGTGAAGTGGCCAGTGGTAGAGCGAAAGGCCTCCCGCCTGCCCATCAGATCAGTTGGTTGCTCCTTCCTGCATCTAGAGGAGGTCAGAATGAGCAACAAACAGCAGCACAAGCCCAGCTACAGCTCGGCAAAGAGCCAGTTGTTCCTGTTCCCCACTTCAAGTATACGAGCAGTCTTCCTATCTGCAAGCGAATGAAGCTTTGATGACACCAAAGGAGCTGGCAGGGCGAATATTTTAATCACAAAAGCTGGAAATACTTTATAGGATATCCATATTGTATATGGACACTTTGAAGTTTTTTTTTTCTGTGCATCTATTGCACTGTTTTTTTCTTTTTTATCCCTAAAAGTTGAATGTGAAGCTATTCCTTAGGCTGAGTACAGAGCATAGGCACTGCCAGACGTATTTAAAAGATAGGAAAGGGGCTGCTTGAAGGAAACCCTGATGTTATCTGCTAGCATCTACTTGAGCACTTGCAAGAGAAGTCATGAAATGTACACAGGCTTGAATGACCTTTGGAAGCTTCACTTTAAGGGTAGATTTAAGTGATCTCTGCAGTAATTGAAAGTTGGGATGAAACTAGTAAATGACCACTTAAAATCCTCATATTTAAAGATAAAATCTAACAGCAGAAAGAAGCCTTTAGCTAGCAAGCTCTCTTGACCTGACTGAAAATACAGCAATCTCAGGCATCCAGTCTTGGTTGAAACCAATCTTGCTTTTAGGTCACAACATCCTACGCAAACCACAGGGATTCAAAGAATATTCAGTGAAGACACAGAGTTTTTTTGCTACTTTTCTTACAGACACCGTCTGCAAGGCTTATACTGAATTTTATATGCTTACTCTATGTAGGTAGGGTCACTTATAAAATACTAAGATTTTGTGAATCTGATTTTTCTCAATATACATTAATAACATCAGTAATATTTGACACACACAAAGAAAACCCATACAGCTAAGCAGTTTGCAGTCAAATGACTTGGTAGAGGGCAGGTGACAAATATCTGAAATTTTATGGCTAGATGTTAAGGCTAAAGTTTTAAAAATCAGCAATAATTCTTACTCCCCTCATAAGCTCCATGCAGAACAGCAGCAAAAGTTACCATTGTGTGGGATAGATGAGCGGACAGTGAGGTGGATTAGGAACTGGCTGGATGTCAGAGCTCAGAGGGTGGTGATCAGCGGTGCAGAGTCTAGTTGGAGGCCTGTAGCTAGCGGGGTCCCCCAGGGGTCAGTCCTTGGTCCAGTCCTGTTCAATTTATTCATCAATGACCTGGATGAAGGCACAGAGTGCTCCCTCAGCAAGTTTGCTGATGATACCAAACTGGGAGGAGTAGCTGATACCCCAGAGGGCTGTGCTGCCATCCAGAGGGACCTGGACAGACTGGACAACTGGGCGGTGAAAAACCTCATGAAATTCAACAAGGCCAAGTGCAAGGTCCTGCACCTGGGGAGGAATAACCCCAGACACCAGGACAGGCTGGGGACTGACCTTGTGGAGAGCAGCTCTGCAGAGAAAGACCTGGGTGTCATGGTGGACGACAAGTTGACCATGAGGCAGCAGTGTGCCCTCGTGGCCAAGAAGGCCAATGGGATCCTGGGGTGCGTTAAGAAGAGCGTCTCCAGCAGGTCGAGGGAGGGGATCCTGCCCCTCTACTCAGCCCTGGTGAGGCCGCATCTGGAGTATTGTGTCCAGTTCTGGGCCCCACAGTACAAGAGGGATGTGGAGCTGCTGGAGAGAGTCCAGCACAGGGCCACAAGGATGATCAGGGGCCTGGAACATCTGCCCTACGAGGAGAAGCTGAGGGAGCTGGGCCTGTTCAGCCTGGAGAAGAGAAGGCTGAGAGGGGATCTGATCAGTGTCTATAAGTACCTCAAGGGAAGCAGTGAGGAGGATGGTGCTGGCCTCTTTTCACTGGTGGCCACCAACAGAACTAGAGGAAATGGCCAGAAACTGAAGTATCAGAAGTTCCACAGGAACTTAAGGAAAAATTTCATAACAGTGAGGGTGACAGAGCACTGGAACAGGCTGCCCAGAGAGGTTGCGGAGTCTCCTTCCCTGGAGATCTTCAAAACCCGCTTGGATGCCACCCTGTGCCACGTGCTCTAGGTGACCCTGTGTGTGCAGGGGGGTTGGACTAGATGACCTCTAGAAGTCCCTTCCAACCTTAAGCATCCTATGATTCTATGATTATATTTAGAGCACTCCAAGTGATCAAAGGCATTAGGGCATTTTGCATTTATGCTTTTTAATTAGAGATGTAGAGAGATGTCCAAGTGCTTCAGCAAGAAATCTAAAGGTCTTAATCATCCATTAACGGCTCCATTTCATACGTTTAAGGACACATTACCAAGAATTTCAAGATTCTTTCTCTCAAATTAGGAGTCTAACACACAGCTGACTTTCCATTAGCATTGAACATGCCGTAATTCTCCCTTTTAAAAGGCAGACTCTTGAGGTCTCTAGCCCTGTTTTACAAGGTTAACCTTTTGCATCCAAGCCTGAAAACCTCGAGGGGCGACTTCACTGCTTCTCCTGCGTGCAGCACCTGCGGCAGCGGGGACATGTTCCCATCACTCCATTAGTCTTCCCAAGGGGACAAACCCCACGCTCTGAAGCAGCCCGTAAATGTTCCTATGAGAGCTCATGTGGCAGAAAGGACACCACCATGCACAGGCTTGTTTCAGTTAAGATGACAGAAGGGAAAAGACACAGTTCAGGTTTTACAAACTTGTCCTCAGAGGGAGAGTTTGGGGCTGCCAAAGTCCACATGGGCCCATTGCAGGCAGACACACTGCACGTGAGCTCTGGGGTCACTACAGCCACCACCGTGGCACAGGATTCATTTGCCTTTCAAGAAAAAGAGACACGGACACTATTTTCAAGGGGTATTTTTTCATTTTAGTGAAAAACGATGAATCTTTTCTCTCCTGTAGCTCCTGTAGCTCTCCTGTAGGCAGAAGCGAGTACTTCAAGGAACTGAAATAACCATGTGTTCCACACTGGCAAGTGCTACCATATGCACAACGGCTGCTTCCGACATACACTGCACAGCAGGAGCTCCCCACGCACAGCTGCTTAATACACGTTTCCTGTAGCTATTCTTTATTGCTCAGGAACATAGTTCTTGCACCACAGAAATATGTTGGTTCAATTCAAACCTGCTCTGCCAAATGTAAAATGTTCTCATTTACACACACACCTACCTCTTATAAATACATAATATGAACATAATTCTAAACCAGTTCTACAGACAGGTTTCAAAAAGACCTTTAGCAATTAATTGACAAACAGAAGAGCTTTGTGTAACACCCAAATAGAAACTGCAAGGCAGTTACAATTACAACCAAAAAAGTCACATTGCCTTCTTGTTATTTTAAAAACTCAAAAGATGTCCTGGATGATAATCAGTATACCAGGGTGGAAAACAGGAAAAGCACAAGTGTAGTGATCCAAGAGCTAGTTCCCAGCTTCTGCCCAGTCACGAACTCTCATAAAAAATTACCCACAAATTCAAATTGTTGGGGGAATTCTATAAGCAGAGAAAGCCCCTTCTTTCTAATGAGAAAGGCAGACAAAAATCACAACCAAGGCAGCTGACACCATCTAAGATTCATCTGTGGCCACCGCAGTGAAACTTGCCACAAGCTGCAACTTTGCAGGGCTCTCAGATCATTAATTAAACACCTCTCAAAAAGAAAGAAATGAAGGGATGACCTAGAGGCCACCAATGCAGTTAGCACAGTCCCCAACTGAAGACATCACACACAGCAAAGACTTGTTGCTTGAATCTTATTTTTAACAGTAGCATTTAATAAGGTGCTTTGTTTCTCCTCCTTTACTCGCTTCTAAATCAAAAGAAGTCTTCCGAAATGGCCATTCCCTACAATAAAGGTCATCCAGAGCTCATCTACAGCATAACTCAATTCCAATAATCTTTCAGAAATGCCTGCAAAGATCTACTCAGAAAGTTCGGGGGGGACTAACAACTTTCATGCAGCAAAGGACTACAGAAATTGACTTGATAGAAAAAAGTTACAAGAATTACTCAGGTATGCTGTTACTTCAGACAGACACAGATCAACCTGCAAAGACACAATTCTGCTACTGTTTTAACTCTAGGTGAAACAGTAAACTACTAAGTCATTTTGGTTTTAAATTTAAACTGAAAGGAACTTTTTTGAAAAGTTGCATTTTGTACATCATCAAGAACATTTTATTATAAACATTACAATAGACAGAGCTGTACAGGAAATTATTTTTTCTTTCTTGTATTGCCCTATAAATTCCACTTCCCTTTCTTACACTGGCAGTGATCCCACAGCCAAGGGAATTTAAAGCCCCCTGGAGAAGCTGCTGGGTTGTTAGCAGGGAGTCAGGGCAGCCATGAGCAGTTCCATTTTATAGACAAAGTTGCGACCTTCCATTTTATTCCACTGCACTTCCTTGAAGGGCCCCCGGAGATGGTTCCATTTGTTGTCTTGCAGCACGTCACCCTTGGGGAGATCCTTGCACTGGCTCCGTGGAAACTGCACCATGACTTTGCTGCCACTCTCAGGACCATTCCGCACTGTGATGAACAGAGATTTTATTAGCACTTTACACTTGGAAAATTCCTCACATTTATGTTGTTTATGTGTGCTATACATTACTGGCTAGTTTACAGCCATGCTGCAAGCAAACAAGGGAAGTTCTCTTTACAGAGGTTGTTTTTTTAAGTCGTCTTTCCTTTTGCTCTCTCCGATTGCCCCTGTTTCCCCATGGTTCTTGTTGCTTTAGCACTGCATGTTCTTGGTTAGAACAAATCAGAGAAATAATAAATATAATAAAAACAAGCAAACAAACAAAAAACCCCACAACTCTAACATATTATTTTTTTTCCCCAGTGATGTCAAGAACTCCAGTATCTTTTTTTGACAATCCTCATCTTGGGTGTATTGCTTACTTCCCTCTTTTTAAATTTATAAATACATTTAAAAATAAAAATAAATGTATATAATACATATATGTGTGTATACCTGAAATGGCATAATCTCCATTCGGTGATGCCACAGTTATTGCTGATGCATTGCCAATACTCTCCACTGGCCCAAGACCAACATGATTGCTGAAACTCAGGACATGCCATCCCATAACTTTTGCCAGCTGCTGAACTGCATGTACTTGGTGCTGCGACATCTGAGAGATAACAGAGGCTTGTCTTGAATTACATGTTGTTTTTACTCATCTTTTTTCTTCTAGTGCCAGTAATTACTTATAAAAGTGTTGGTTGCTCTTTATTTAAAAAAAAAAAAACAATTCATTTGAAATGCTTATACATTAACTCTGCAAACTCAGAAAAATCAAAGCTGAGGCTCTCAGATGCACGATATCCCTATTAGTGTTCAAGGGCAACCGCTGCAGAGTTTCTAAGTGTTGATATTTTTCCTTCATCAAAATCTACATCTTCTAACAAGGAAGAACCTTGTCCAGACATGCAATTCTCCAAGAACAGGCCTGAAAATACCTGATCAAAGCGATACCCTCAGAAAAAAATCAGTTTCTACTTTTTTGTGTGTGTGTTTGTGAGTCAAGAGTTTCACATAACAGCAGCAAGGCAGCAACCAGTACCAAGGATCTGCTTTTTGACTCTTTGCAACACATACTAGGGAGACTGTCACTTCTAACACCACCAGCAGCTTGCTCTGAGCAATTACGAACCCGTGCTGCTTCCAAGATACTTCATGGCTCATGTGAAAGGAGCATTAATAAGACAACATTGAAATGACAGGCCAGTTAAGGCCAATTATTGGTCAGTTAAGATCTCTATTCTAGATAGGATTTGGCTATAATAATTTAATATATGAAAATCTTACTGCCTGCTATGACTCCGACTGTTTCTGAAGCCAGCAAAAATCTTGGTGCTCCCACAACAAGTAGCACAAACAAATGTATTTTAAATGGAAAAACATTTACCATTAATAAGGAGAAAGCTCCCAATTCACACTACCAACCCTAAAAAAACCTGGCACTGTTTCAGTACTAGTTGCTAAATTCATATAAATGGACCGAGAAATTCACTCATCCACCTTCCTATTTGCAGTATTTTTATTTTAAGTTTTCTGGCATTTTCTACAGAGATATAAGGACGATTCTAAGTTCTTAAACGTAACTTCTATTCCCTGAAACACGACCACAAAGGGAAGAATATAGGAGTCTACCTGAGATAAAAGGAAATCCTGCAGTTCTTGCTCTTGATGGGACAATGTAATAACTCTTCCATCTCTGTGCACTACCCTGATCTGTTCAACTCCGATGTTCAGCTGCAGTTGGATGGATCTTTGAAGACAAGAAGCAGACTTACAGAAAAAGTATAAAAGCACTTAAGAAAACAGGTACCTTGCTCTAAGAAGCCAGAATCCCATTAACTGGTAAGAACATCAAAATGAAGTGTCACACAGTGACACCAAACATTTCATCACTCACCACAGCAGCTACCTCTCTACTGCAGGGCAGGGGCACTGCGTGGCAGGGTCCAAGGCCCAGGGCACTGCTCTTTTCAGGCCAAGGAACCTGCTCAAATGTCTCACAACTTCTTCCTTCCCAATAAGGCCAGCTTCCCTTCAGAGGCACACAGGAAAATGATGCAAATCCAGGACTTGTTCTGCTCTGCAGCCAAGACTTGGCCGCCACCCATACTCTGGGACTCAGCCTGGAGACTGTACCCACGAACACATCTGTTCCACCACGAAGAAGGAGCCAAAAGAGGGTGCTCAAAGTGGAAAGATGAAGCCGAAGCAACCAGTTCAGCCAATGCTACACATCAGCTATTTCACTGGCAGTCAGTATAGAGGCACTCATGTTTCTAGAACATGAAATCTCCTACTCCAATGACAGTGTGCATAATTAACAGCACAAATTCCAACTAGCTTCATGTTTTAGTGCCTGTGTAATCAAACTAGGACTGAACATTGACTAGCTCTTCATAAATACGTTGGAAGCTTAGAATCTAGCATATCCAAAGGTACTTTAAATCCAGACGTCTCACCCTGAAGGTTAACCCTCTTTAAACAACCACTTTCAGCTTTGACTCCTCCTTTGGAAGAAAAACAACCACCACCACCACATACAGCTGCTCTGGTTAACTACTTAATAAGTTTCTTCATTAAATGTGGCTCAAAGTGGGTGAAGAGCTTTCTGTTGGCCTCTGTTCTCCCCGCCATGCAGACAGCAGCGTTTATAGGTAAATCCTACTTTTAAATCACCCCATCTTCAAATAAACCTCACACACACACAAGGCGCTTGTAGTGGTCTGTCTGAAGATGGATCTAATCCTATAAAAATCAAACTTTAATATACTCAGTCACTGTTGTATAAAAGCAAGCCTCTACAAGTAGAAAAATACATGCACTTTCATACTTACTTGCATATCTGCTCATATCCTTGAGAAGTTATTAGAACTTTAACACTGGATTCATAGACATCATTTATATTTGACCAATGAGCCTGAATCTGAGGATCCTCAATACGACTGGCCAGACTGTCAATGGTTCGGGCAGTTCTAGAACAGAAGGACATATTCAACCCACAAAAATCTAGAGAGATTGTGCAGTTATCTGTGCTTAAAGAAAATGAGCGCATTAAAAATCCAATTTTTACAGAATTATGCAGAGTAGAGGTCTATTTGAGCACCTGAACTGCAAATGAAGCACACTCGCTTATTCTCTTTCCTATGCATCAAATAGAAGTATCAAAATTACATAATTCAGTATCGGCTATTTGATTTTCCTCCCATACTGCACAGCAGAGAATATTAAAACAGATTTAAATAGTTCCTTAAGAATAATAGCAACAGCAGTGTATGTTTTTTACACTAGTTGGTTGTTACTTGCACATACTGGATGCGCTACTGAGTTAGCGCTGAAACTACTGAGTCAACATTTAAAAATGAACACTGTTTTAACAGTAAAGCAAAAAGCAGATAGTTTTAAGAACACTGAAAAAAATAATCAATTGCAGTCTACACTATGATACATTGCATTGTGATTTGAAGACAACAACATGTGATGTACCTGCATCTTAAAAAGATATGTTTTGCCTGTTTTATTATCTTTTCCAGAAGTCCTTCATTTGACTGTAAAGAACTGATGTCATTTTTATCAAAAGCCTGGGGTCCTGCTAGTCTCATTCTCTTATGGCCAAAGGGTGCACTGGCTGGATGGGGCATCACTGTGGAGCTCAGAGTTTGCTTGTGACACTGCAACAAACAACAGCTGTTACAAAAGACAGTGACCAAATGACAATAAAATCTTCAAAAAGTAATAGGTATACTACAATAAGTTGCTTCATACTTCATAAGTTGCTTCAGTATTTCAAAAAAAGTGCCTTTTCTTTCTTTATGCATTTGACAACACTTCATATAAAGCCCGGTTTAAACTTAAGACTTTGTTTGTTTGGGTTTATTTGGGTCTTTCAAAACTTAATGCAAAGAGGAAGCTATTTTTAAAAAGAATTGCAAAGTGCAAGACGACAAATATTTAGCAGTGTGACTCCTACACATCCCAGAGCTTTAGGGAATAAGTCTCTGCAGAGAGACATGCTGGTCAAAAAGAAACAAAGGAAGCACTTTAGAGATGAAAAATGAGGTGCAAGAAGATTTAGCAAAATTATGAGTGGAAATCTGCAGCAGAGCTGAGCACTAAGCCGACAACTCATGAATCCTTCTTCAGTGACTAAACTACTGGACTTTTTCCCCTGACAACACGTGGAACCATCTTCCAGGGACACGAATGGTCTCTAGAACATGGTTTCACAACCATGTAGACATCTGAAATGGAGTTCCCTTGCCTAACAGACACAACCTCAACCTTCTACACCACATCCTTCCACTAGATTAAAAGAAGATTATAAGAAAATCTAAAACACTGAAGAAGAGCAGTGGACCTCAAATGAAGCAAGTTATTACGATAATTGGTTGTTTATTGCTCATGGGAGCATGGTCTGAATAGATGCTCACTTTAAGTGACAAGCAGCAATTAGGCACAAATGAAAAAGGGAGACTAATGAGTTGTACTGAAAAACAGAATATTGAATGGCTGCTCATCTGAAGCAGCAGCTGGGGCTGAGGTTACGTCCAGAACCCATACTCCATGGCAGCACAGCTGGAACTCTCTAATCACTTGTATGGGATTAAATTAATATGTATTGAAAGTGAACCACATATTACACAAACAGAAAGAAATCGACTGACCCCTAGTGGTATTTGTCTGTTGTAGCACTGCCACAGGCTGTGTGACATTCTGAGCAAAACCAAACTAAACCAAAACGCTCCAAAAAACAAACAAAAAAAGAACACACCCCTTCAGTATGTCACCATAAATGCCTTACCTCTCTGATAAGCTGATGTAAATTATGCTCCAGAACATAGAGATGATCCTCTGGACTCTGATTTTCAGAAGCAGATTTCTGTGATTTTTTGTCATTGGAGGAGTGACATAAAGAAATGGACAACTGCAAACCTGCATACAGCAAGTGAAGAAAAAAATGACAATTTTCAAGCAGACCATCACGAACATCTTCACCTTTTAGAGTCATTGGTTTTATAACTATATTGATGGGTTCAGAAAAAATCCAACAACGATGTCTGAGAATAGGGCACCAAGAGCAGCTAAGACTTGATATTCCCTGAAGGATCGACAAACCAACTACCAATTTAATAGGTGTATTTCACGTCTGAAAAAATGAGAGTCCCACAATTAATACATAGGAGGATTGATTTACCACCATATATAGATTTAGGAATACAGAAATATATTCTTTATATGATATCCTGCTCATAAACCCCTTACAGGAATAGAGGATTCATCAGCCAACTCTGAGCTACCTTCATGTTATTTAACCATGAAAAAGTGGGGGCCTTAGTTCTTCTGAAAGTCCATTAACCCAAATCAAATTTGAAGTCTTCTCTGCACGCAGCTCAGGAGCAATGACTTATGCAGAGCCACAAACTGCAGTTTACACAAAGCATTGCAGCTGACAACTTTAAATACTACTACTACTGAAAAAAACAAACAAACACAAAAGCCATGAAACAATTTTAAAAATAATAATAAATTGAGAAATAAAGTGCATTAGTTTTATTTTTGTATAACTGCTTGCAAAAAATCATATTCAGAATTCAAGGAGATCTCATTTTTCAACAATTCTGAAGAACAAGGCTATTAACACCCTTTCCTTAAAAGTGACATGTATCAGAATTACAGTATGGATTTAAGCATATAATCCTCTGCTTCCATATATTTAGGACAAGATGACATTTAATAAAAGCTCCTACCTGGGAAAGGCTGGGAGATGATCTGATTCTTCACAACAATGTGAGGAATTTGTGATTTAATTTGAACAGCTTCTCGTGACAGCTGGGCAAAAATTTCTTTACATAAGAGAACATTCTGTGCAGTCTCCAATTTTGTCTGCCAGTGTGGAGAACCTAAAAAATGTAAATTTTTCAATCAGAAGAAAACAGAGGAGCTACTTTTTTTTCCTCTCTCCAGATCTCAGGTCCTGAGCAGTTATTATAGGGCACTGAACTAAAAGACCAGTTAAAATAACAAGCTAGTCGGCATCTTCTATCCAAACTGAATCTTTTTACAATTTTATCTCAGTCAAGCATAATTAAAAAACAAAGAAACAAAACTTAAAAGAAAAATGTAGTAAATTTCACATCTACATATGTTGTGAACTGCAACTGCCTTCTGGAACTGCACATTATATTCTCAAAGAATTCTGTGCACACTACTTACAGAACCCTCTGCTGTTATAGTGCAAAATTCTTGAAAATTCTGGTCTGAATAAACACACCAGCTCTATATCGTACCTTGAAGGTCACGTAAAACATCTTCATGTAAAACACAGCACCCTCTCTGTTTTCAAGATAGCACAAGCAACTGCAATCACAGACCACTGGGAAATAAATCCCTGCCAGAATCAAGTTCTTTTCAATCCTAAACAGTTATGGATTAGTTCATAATCCCAAAAATAACAGCTTCAGATACTGGCTTGTTTCAAAAGAACCAAGCTACTCTCTGCCAAGTGAGCTGTTGTAGTCAGTGTCTGTGCTGCCAGCACGGTCTCAAATTCAGAGAAAAAACACGAGCTCCAACAAAAAGCACGATGCCTTTTGGACAGGATTAAGAATGAGCAGGTGGTCAATTAGTTCAGTTGAGCTAATGGGATGTAACTGACTGAACCAAAGGAACTTGCTTTACTTCCAGCTATGTGCTCAAGCACATAAGGGACTCCAGAATATTCGGATACGACTTTAAGATTTTTATTTTTAAAATGCAGTAAATGCATAGGAAGCATCAAGGACAACATAGAGCCATACCTGGTTTTGATTTTGGCATGGGTCTTTTAAAGAGATTAACTGTCCCAAGGTCACCAATGTCGGGGGCTTGTTTCTGAATGGACACCTGAGAAAGAGAAGGTTATTTGCTGTTTGTTCATCACAAGCGTACAAAGAGCAAACACATCATATTACTAAAGTTCCTAACGAACCTTTATGTAGGCTGATCCCTCCAAATCACTTGGTATTTGAACATCCAGAGGACAGTAATCCTCAGGTATCTTTTTATCCAGGTCAATGTCAGTGTTCTTTATCACCTCAAAGGTGCCATGATGAAGGAAAAGGGAGCCTAGTAAGAGAGGAAAAATACACATATAGAGCTATATAGCATCTTCTGCAAATAAAGAAGCCCATAAACACATATTTTTCTGAAACTAATAGTGTAAGTCTCCATATCTTCACAGATAACACTCAAATTACTTTTAAAAAAGACCTATGTAAATAAGAAAGCTCTGCTCAGTGCAGCATTTTCTCAGCCTTCCAGTGTGCAATATTATGTAGGAAGTTAGCAAACAGCATAAATACAGAACAAAAACAGTGTTTTAGAATCATGCCAGCAGATTCAAGGAAGGAAAGTTCCTTGGTTTAAAAAATAAATAAAATTGTTTAGTGCCTGAATTTTGACCAGCAGGCAGCTAAAGGTATACATACTTCACATAAATAGCGATTTAAAGTGATCTGCTAAGGCAGCTGTGTGCAGCCCTAGAACTGCGATAGTGCTTTAACTCCAGTGGGGCTGCCAGAGGCAGATACTTACACCTGACCTAGATACCCCCCTTCCACATAGTTCATCTAGTTCAGAAGGACAGTCTAAAAAAAGGGGACACACGAGGCTACAAGTTATTCTTTAACACAAAAGGGAATAATAGCCTAAATTGTCTTCCCCCCTCCATCAATAGGATTCTCACATAGGTTACTTCACAGATCTGCATTGTATCTACACGCTAATTTAGGTGAGATTTTGTATCCAATGTGTGTTCTGTACCTAGTTTCAGAACTCTGGGTGGGTTATTTCCTCCTACTATAACTCACTTAGTAATGTTCTGGTGGGGCCGGTAGCAATTGTCAACAGTGCACAATTTAGGATACCGAATCTGTGTCTTCAAACAGAGAAAAAAATGTAAGATTGGAAAACATGGAAAAAAGCCAAAGCTTGACAATTTCTGCCTGTTGACTCATCAACCCCATTACCAGAACTGCTTCTTAACAGTACTGTTATTAATATAACACACACTTGGCCTTTAAAATAACTTTCCCAGGTCAATAAAAGAAGCTTTCTCCTCCTTTTCATAACTGTAATTGTCACAATCTTCTTGTTATCTACAATAAATAAGTTTATTCCAATTGTGTTTTTTCTTTTTTAGTTATCAAAGTTGCTTATTAAGACAAAAAAGATTAATTTCTGAAAAAAATACTGCTATATACCTGCACTTCTGTAGCTGAGGTCACCAAGAATTTTGTCTCCCACTTTTCTCAATTTCCAGTGCTGTCTCAGCCTCAGCAGTTCAGAGTTGAAGTCTCTTTGCCGTTTATTTTCCTGGTTTTCCGCCACCGATTTCGATAACCTTTCTGCTCCTTTCAACAGAATTTGGGCTGCTCCTGCCAACGACTTCTTTTTTGAGATTAACTGTAAAAACTGAGGATTCTAGAAGAAAGAAAAGGGAAAGCTACTTATACTTTAGTACCTCCATTCCAGGAAATGTTGAAACCAGCCTGGAGAGGGTCCCAGGCGGTTTGCTGCGCTTGACCCTGCTTGAGCAAGGGGTTGGAACAGATGATGGCTCCAGGTTCCCTCCAACCTCAGCCGTGCTGTGATCCTGCACAGGGCTACGCGAGACGCTGCCCCTACCTGCTTTGCAGGCGGGGGATCCTGCACCACCGGGTCGAGCGTCATGAACTTCTTGTCCTTGACGATGCTGAGGACGTCGTAGAGCACGCACATCTCCGTGAGGGCGCTCCGCAGGTTGTTCCGCACCGAGTCCCACGGCCAGAGCGACGGCTGAAACTTCACCAGCCCTGACAGAAAGAAAACAAAGCAACGAGGAAAAGGTAAACGTTCGCAAAAAAAAAAAAAAAAAAAAAAAAATCGATCCTTGGCCTGCCGCCGCCCCCACCTTCCTCGTCCTCCGCCTCGCCCGCCTCGGCCCATGCGCGGCCCGCCGAGCCCGGCTCGTCCTCCTCGGAGCCGGAGCCCTGGCTGAAGTCGATGCGCTGCGCCAGGCGCGCCAGGTTCTGGGACATGGAGAGCGGCTGCAGGTAGGTCTCGCTGCCATCCAGCGCCACCTCCTGCACCTGCTTCTCGCACGCCGACTCGATGCTGATCCGCACCGCCGACGCGCCCGCCATCTTGGCACCACCTCCGCCGACGCGCCTGCCGCGCCTGCGCAGCGCGCGCGCCGGCTACGGGCGCCGCGCGGGGACCCATAAGCGCGGAGCGCGCCCGCCCCGAGGGCGCTGCGCGGGCTGGCGGCCGCCCTGGCTCTCCCGGTGCTGCTTGGGGCGGGTTGCTGTAAAAGGCCCTTTTCTTTCCCCTAAGAAACTTAAACTCACTTTGGGTCTCGAGCATCAGTCGTGGCAACCAAACAGCAAGTGGGTATATGATCAATATGGCCTATTGATACTGGAATTAAATCACCGTTGCAATCCAGACATAACCATTACATGGAAACTCTGAGCACCCCCTCTCAAAGATCTAAAAAGTTGGCAATTTATTGCTCTTGCATTGTTCTTGATTACAATAAGTAGAGCTGCATAATTGAAAGCATTACAAAAATCAGCATTTTTACTTAAAATCCAAAATCGCTCGGCTTTCGCTGTGACGTCACGGTTTACGGCCCAGGTTAGTCCCTGCCGACCATATGCGTCTCCTTGGGCCTGTCGATGCGGAAGAGCAGCTCGGCGGGCACGAAGTAGCCGAGGTAGCGCACGCTCTCCGGCGTGGTGTCCTCGTGGTAGTGGCCGCCCTCGCCGTGGTGGCTGAAGCAGTGCGTGTGCTCCACGCGCAGGTCGAAGCCCTGCGGACACAGACACGCAGAAACGCCTCGAAACAGCACTAAGGACAGGCCTTCCAGAGGGCCACTTTAATACCACATATTTCCACAGAGTACTCGGCCTTTCCAAACACAGGTTTAGCCATGTGCTTTGGAGCTTTCCGTGGGAATCACCCGGCTGCTTTCACTGCACAAGTAACACTAGTTCCAAAGGGAGCAGCTCTAGGTGACCATTTCCCAAGTACCCAGCAACAGACTTAGGGAGGATGCACAGAATTCAGCCTTAGACCAAAGACATAACAAATTCACATCCTGAACACATTCTTGAAGTACATTGTGACCCATTTAACTTGGGAGTTAACTTGTTGTTCATATTACTTATGGTGTTATTTGTAATACAGACATTAACCTCTGTGGTTTCTTGGTTACTTTTAAGTAAATATTCCTCCTGAGGAACATATTAATGGTTTTCACAAAGCAGATTCTTTTATCCTGGACTGTGTGCTGTTGGAATGAATGCTTGTGAAGGAAGAGTTTGCTTTCATGAGGGTTTGCAGGTTCAATGGGCATCAGCAGTTATGAGATAGATACTGCACATATTTCCACACCACAGCCGCACAGGCAGTTTTAGGGAAGTGAACTACATGAACACGTGCCTGACCCAGCTTCCATCCTCTGGATATTCCTCCAGATATGGCCAGCACTGAACACAAACTGTGCTGCTACTCTGGGAGACAAACAGCTGTACTGCAATTCATTTTACACTCAGAAATAAGAAAAGAAACTCACCGGGTCTCGGGAAACTATTACTGGCTGACAAATCAGTGGAGCCTTCATTTCAAAGAATTTGAGCCAGTTATTCACATCTTCATCAGTGTTCAGAGGACAAGCAGAAAATTCAGGAGGCTACAGCAAGAACAAGTGCTTTATAAGTGAGAAGTTACTTATATTGATACCTTTTCTCTAGCAACTTTCTTTCACTTTTCCCCTCCCTTCTTTCATCACATTTCTTTTTCTCTTGCACATGCTCTGCAGTGTTTCTGCCAGAAATGGAAGTGACCAAAATGTTTCCCAGATACTTAGTGGGAGAATTCCTGAAGCAAGGATTTTTTTCCTGGTACAAGCCTAAACAAGAGTTTATTATCACCTCGGTTTCTGAATTTGGATTTATTGGAACGGGACAGTATTACAGCCAGGAAACATAGCATCAGTAGTTTGGTAACGTCACTTTCTTTAATATACTGTTTATCTTAGTTTATGCACAAATTTAAAAGTATATAACAGAGTCAGTGCACAAAGATGTAACACCCTGGTCTATATTTGTGTTCAACAGGACAGAGAATATGACATGAATTAAGAGCAACTTACCATAATGTGAATCTTTGCTTTCCCCTTTTGAATGATGAAGGTACCACCCATCCCAACTGGTTTTTCTCCATAATGTTTCTCTAAAATTTGTCTCAGACACGACACAAAGTTAAGCTCCCCAGTTCTTTCACTCGCTTTCACTTCAATAACCTGGAGAATAAAAGTCATTCACTACTGCTGTCTTCTGCAACAACAGTCTGCAAAGGTCTGTTTCAGATGCTGAGCACATTTATAAATTGCTGTGAAATTTTCCCAAGTTTATAACCTAGAATTACTTTTACAAACTCAAAGCATGAGTTTCCACACATGTACTGCTACACTCAAATCCTTCCAATATGGGACCAACTTTCTTTCCCAACTTTTTGTTCAACACTAGTTTTTCCTGTGAAGGGTGCTGGGCAGCAAGCCATTTGTTCACATGTGAGAAATGGTATAAACAACTCCTTCCTGCCCAGCCAGCTGGCTTCATAAGGAGACTCTTGGAAATGGAGAAGATCCCTCGGTTTCCATGCAGCATTCCATTTGTGTTTGCTCCACCTACACCATACTGGGCAAGCTTGCTGGGAAAAGCACTTCTGCTAAAACCTAAACAAGTGCACAGGCCTGATTTTCCAAAGTCAGTCATTAGGCAACAATAATGTTAAGTCACTGCTCTTTTGGATCGTATTTAAATAGATTATTTGCAATGAAAAAGAAATACTCTACTGTTACTAATCCCTTCAGAAATTCGAATGCCACTCTGCTCACACAAACTCTTCCCCTCATTTGCCAACATCATTTTTTTTGTGTTGGAATATTATTTCTTTCATGCAATTTCTGCTTTAAAGTTTCCTCAGAGCCAGGTACACACCTTGCCAGGTTGGCCCTCGCTGGCGTAGAGGTTGGCCAGCAGGCCGAACTCACAGTCGCTGTATTTAGTGCTGTACTTCTCGAGCAGGCAGCCTTTGTCTGCAGGGTTTATCTGGGCGACGTAGCTCCCATTCACAGCAGGCTTCTTCTCACTCTTAGCTTGAACAATAGGGATAAACTGACAAAAACAAGATGTAAAACTAAGTCACATTAATGGAATTCATGTATATAGCTTAAGTTTTGGGCCGCGATCTCAGGTAGTAACAGCTCATCACACAGTTCTCTTTCTCAGGATCACAGAATCACAGAATAGTTGAGGTTGGAAGGGAACTCTAGAGATCATCTAGCCCAAACCCCCTGCTCCAGCAGGGACACCCAGAGCACGGGGCACAGGGTGGCATCCAGGTGGGTTTGGAAGATCTCCAGAGAAGGAGACTCCACAGCCTCTCTGGGCAGCCTGTTCCAGGGCTCTGTCACCCTCACAGGAAGTAAGCCCTTCCTCACATGGAGACAGATCAAGTCTGTACATATTTTATTTATGTATTTATTTTAGCAGTATTGATACTGCAGTACAGTAGAAAACTCCAGAAATCAGTTTTACTCTTCATGAAAGAGTTTAAATTTAATGTTCTGCAAAGATGAACACCTTAAAAAAAAAAAAAAAAGAAAAAAGATCTGGAATGGACAGATCTCATTCCCCAAAACCCATCAAAAGGAAATGGCCAGATTCTGCAGCAGAAAAACAGTGAAATTTTTTAGATGAGTTTTCAGAGATGAGCCTACTGGGGTGACATCTCATTAGGTCTCATTGAAGCCAATAGTAGGAACAGCCATTAACTTCTGCATGAGCAGTTTTAGGGTAAACCAGCCTGCTGTCTAAGGCTTGCTCACAGGAAAAAGACAGCGTGCAAAAAGACAGGACATAGATTTCTAGCACCTCCTCCTTGTGTGAGCTTAAGCACAACTGCATTGTTCTCCATACATTTTTTTTCACTACTGCATGCTATGGCACAGGTTCATCATTTCTAAATGAAGGTACCTAACAAATGTCTAACTGGAAAGCATCTCCTATGAGCTCCCTCAGAAGCCAACTCTGAGAGGAACAGGGGCTTCTGCGAGCAGCTCCCCTCATCTGTGATGTGGAATAACTCTCTAGTGGGGCCTCCAGCTCTCTCCTTTCTCCCCCACTCCTTGACTCTGCAGACAGCACTAAGCTTTAGTGTGAAATATCTGAACAAAGAGCATGAATTAGATGAATGTGGACATAACTTCTCTGAAGAGGTGAGCTATTAAGATAAGAACTAGAGAACACTTGCTCATTAATCTAATTAAACTTCCTAATTTAACTTCATTAAACTTCATTAATTTAATTAAACTTCCAAGCAGAGACCCATGCTTGAAGTGACTATGCCTGGCCAAGACCTCCACAGGCAGTAGTTTCACCTCCTGTCTCTCATGCAGCAGGTAACCTGGACTGGAGTATCATTAAAGCTCAGAAAATTAAAACACAGCTGTCCAAAAGGGCAAAAAATGTGGAGCATTTTAAAGCCATTTCCCAGTGATTTGACAGTCATTCCTAAATTTTGGCATTAAAAATTCTGGCCAGGTTGTTGTCAGTCAACTATTTCCGTATCAGAAATCATGTTTGTTTGGAATTCAAAGCTATCACTTGTTTTCTGGAGAATTACAAGTTACAATCTTTACTGTCTCAGACATGAGCACCTCTTTGCATGAGCCTCATTTGAATTCCTTTTAATGTGTTTTATGTGCTTTTGACAGGAAAGGTGTTTGTTAAGTGATCACTGTGTTGTAAAAAGGAAATACCCAATAAGATACTGCTCTCCTATTTTGATACTTCCATGAATTAACTGACTGAGAACTGTCAACTGACCTCGGCATTTACTCCAAGAATCCTGGATGAAGCAGCTCCAGCTCCAAGAATGAAAGCTCCAGGCAGCTCTATGTCTTTTGCAACTACGTTTAGATCATAAACCTGCAAAAACAACACAAATCTTTCATTTTAGAGTGGCACTCTGTTTTGGACTTGTCACTGTTCACTGTAACTTCTAGATCATTTAATTCACAACACCCTCATTAGTATTTTGGATAATTATTTGGAACACAGAGCCCAAGCCAGACATAGAGAATTGGTCTATGTTTTAGTCTTTATTCTGCTGTGCAATGCAGCAGAATGGGACAAAATGAACAGATTGGGTCCATGTCCATCTATTTTTTTGGCAGGTGGAGTCTGCCTGTACGTACCCATGCCATTTTACCTAAAGACTAAACTATTCTTCTTGTTGAAAATTATATTTGCAAAGAATAAATAAGATCTGCAAGATTACCTGATGTGTTTTTTGTTTAACACAGGTCAGACTAAATCTCAGAGAACATTGGAAAGCAAGTCTCTTTTGCACGTAGAAAATTATAGTATGGTACTCTGGTTTTGCTTTTCAATTCAACAAGATACTGCATTTTTCTTTGCCAAATACATTAAAACACCACAGCTATGAGAGAACTCACTTTTTCTTTTTGTACAAGAGGAAGAAGGTAAGGAACACCTCCCACATCTGCTATCCTAGGCTTCCCGCAGATTCCTGGAAGAACACAGCCAGTCAGCTTGGCAAAATATTTTCTCTAAACATCTTAAATGCACATGCAGTCTAACACACCAAAGAACTACACAGACCAGATGTCTGTCTTTTACACAGCTAACTCAAAGATGATGAATCCCACTCAGAAGAAGAGTTTCACTTCAGACATACATGAATGGCAGGAGTTTAGTCACAGCAGAAACCGAACTCCTTAAGGGAAACTGAAATCCCCAAGTCCCAGAAGTGATTGACACAGATATATAAAAAAAATAAAAATAAAAATAAATCAGTCTAGAAGATAACTTAATCCTAAATCATGAGGCGTACAGTAAATGAAGCCTGCAGGAATCTTGCAAGTATAGCTTAAGAAAAAAGAGTGACAAGTACTTGAACGACCTGTCCTTGCTCATGCATCAACTAGGAAGTGAATACAAGAATAAAATGTAGTTTTCATCTCATGCCTATTGGCTCTCTGAAAAAAACAATCTGTCCTCCTCCAGCATCTTTAAAAGATGAAAACCAGACAGAATCAAGTATAAAGAACTGGAGAAGTCCCAGCAGAAGACAGGAATGCTACGTTACCTTTAGCAGGAAAGCTGAAGGGTTCCTGAGTCAGATCAGGGCAGTCTACAACAGAGACTTGAGCATCAGCAAAGTTTTCTTTAAGCCCTTTCTGCAAAACTGCAATAAAGAATAATGACAAACAATTGTTTGCATTACTAACCATCATTAAATACCCCAGAATACTTAAAGACTGGCAAATTACTAATAACAAGATGTGTATCCTTTTCAGGGAAGACACTCTAAAAAATAAGCAACTTGATTTAAATGATGCTTTCCATGGTATTTAATTGTTTTCTAAATCAGAACCTCAGAGGAGAGCAAGGGCTTGTTTAGAGACTTGTGAACTATCACCCTAATTCTCTTAAGACATTTCCAAGCTTTTACTTGAGCTACAGTAAGTGACTGCTCCTAGGGCTACAAGGAGCAGTGCAATGTGGAGTTAACGTGGGTTAATGTGAGTGACATTGAGCAATGGTTTTACTTCACAGGAGCAAGTATGCTCATGTTGCTCATGGGATGGCAAAGAACCAAGTTAGTTTCAGTTGAAATTACAGTGACTTCTTTAAATATATTTACTTGACTGCTTGCAATTTCTTAATTATATTTTCAAACTGTCTCTGCTGTCTGGAAACTTCTGCTCTCACAGGATACTGACTGTCATGTTTCCATTCATGTGGGGATTTTCTGGAAAGTGCCACTGTTGTGGAACAAGACAGATAATGAACAGAGTGAAGCTGTACTGATTATCAGCCCAAAATGTAAACTGTAAGCAGCAGAAAATCCAGTTTGTGATGTTCCTTGTTTCCTCAGAGGACTTTCCTGACAGTTTCAACCCCACTCTGGGGAGCAGAATTACCAAGCCATTGACCACAAAGATCAACAAAGGGTATTTGGCAGGTTTCTAAATACATCTTGGTACCTCAGGAAAGTGGAGAAGGACAAGAAAACAGCATTCCTCAAATCATATCCAAGAGTTTAACCGCAGCAAAACATTCAGCTTATAGGGGATCCTCAGGAGAGAGGGGAAGGAAAAAAATAAAAAAAAAAAGAGGAAAATTATGCTACTGTTGTAACCTATTCCACTGTAATCACAGTGAACTTAGAGGTCTATAAGCAGCCCTGGACTGCTTATAGAGTGAATTCTGAGTGAGAAAAGCACCAAGAATCACCTCCCAGGACCATATGCTCTCAAATCATGTAAATGTCAAACTAACACAGATTAGGGAGAGCAGCAGAACTTTAGGATCTCTCAGAAGAAAAGCTATAGTATATCTGCTGCAGGAGACAGAAGGAATAGCACCTTTCTACTAGGGCAAGGAAAAGAGTTCTATAGTACATGAGAACATTTCGCAAAAGTGCTGGGGAGAAAAACAAAAACAAAATAAATAAATAGTATCCCACAGCCCAGTTCTAATTCAACCATTGAAAGAGGGACCACCTGCAGCTCTCAGCCTGCTATGCTGCACTGCATCTTGTCAGCTGTGCAGAACGTAGCCTTGAAAAAGAAAGATTAATACAAGAAGGACAGGAAGATTGATGATCCCATCTGTGTCAATAACATCAGTCTATTGCTGTGAAACTACTGCAAGTTTTGCACCAATGTTTTGCACTGTTTTAAAGGGTTTGTGAACCTGATGGTGTATCTAAATATAATTTAGAGTTTAGGGAGCTTATATTTGCTTGTTAATTTTAAAGGCATGATAAAGCATAGATAAAACAGTATTTTTCTTTCCATTTCACTGCTAGCAACAGAAGCATTCTGTGCATAGTTGCTGTAGAGAGGTTTTGGCAAGAGCTTTAAGACAAGGTTGAAGTGCACATTTTATGTGTGCAGAAAGTTACACAGTTTATCACTTACCTCCAGCAAGCTCCTCCAAACTTGGAACGTGAAAAGCAAACCTCTCGACTTTGGCCATTTCTTAACCTGTGCAGTTTTCTTCAAATCAGAAGTTGTGGTGTATACACCAGGCTCTACAAATGACTGATCTGTTAACAAGGATAATGGTTTAACAGTTAAAACTGGCTTGTATCTCCATACTGTTCTTTGATATGTAACTTATTTTGCAGTTTCACTCAAGGATGCAGAGACAGTAGAACTGTAACTCTACTGTACAGCAGGTTCAGAGAATTACAAGTCCTCAAGCCTACAACTGGCTACAGGCAAAACGCAGCCTATGTTAAAATCACTTCAAGACAATCACTAAGCTACCTGTCCTTTATAAGACTGAAGTAATCATATGTTTCTGGAAGAAAAACAAACAAACAAACAAACAAAAAACACACCTCAGACTTTTCTGAGCACATTAGCTGCCCCTGCCCCAGGTCCTTCCTTGATGTTTACTTTCCCAGCAGAACCTACTGTGGACGTTCAGCCTCAGATGTGACATGCTTTCCAGCTGACACTGGGCACGTTCTCCCTTCCAGGGACAGGCAGGCTAGTAGCATCTCTCAAGGCAGAAGGCAACAACAGCAAGTCTCAACACCACTTGTGGAGTCCCTTAGGAAGGAGCTCCTAACAAAAAGCTTTACTTTGAACAAAAGCTTTTTCACATGTGAGAATTAAAGATTTTTGTCTTTTTTTCTCCAAGGCCTGAGATAGGGATAAATAGGGTTCAGTTTCTTTGTGCTGTGTGCAGCAGGCAAGGGCCTGAGGAGTTAATGATTGCTGGGGCTGGTTCAGAGGTAGTGTCTAATCAGCTGTTTCTGCCCTGACCTGGTGGTTTGCCCTAGTGCCTGACTTTGCTGTTGCAAGGCTGACTGAAATATAGCTCATTTGAACAGAGACTCTGAAACTTAATTCTCACATGTGAAAAAGCTTTTGTTAGCAAGGAATATAATGCCAGGGATCTGTTTATACAAGTTATAGCTTGTATTAAACAATATCCTTGCATTTATGATTGCCAAATATATATATATATATGTGTGTGTGCGTGTGTGGGGGGGGAGAAAGTAGTCCTTATCCCACAGCCCTCTAGAGCCTGCAGAAAGGAAACAGAAAAGCCTCATAGAGAAATAGGGGGGGAAAAAAAGAACTGGGAGATTAGAAAATTAGATTGTAGTAGTCACTTGAAATACTTGTGCTCAGAGCTCAGCCATCCCAGATGACTTCAGGAGAAACAGAGAAGGGGGAAAAGACGGATGCCTCTGCAGCGCTAGGCTGCTGAACCCCTGCACGTGACTCCCCCTCTCTTCTGACTGTAGGAGAGGAGGTGACAGGCTGGATTAGGTGTCTTCTGTCAGACAGAGTGAGTTAGATCCCGACATTTTACATTTGGGTGCTCCGAACACTAAAGAGACAGAGCAGTGCAGTAAATGAAGATAACTTTGTCAGCATTGCTTTAAATGATCTTAGTCCTGTCAAAAACCTTTTGTCATGTCCAGAAGGAGCCTGTGACAGAGATGGAAGCACAAGGTGAGAAAGTCCTGAAACAGCCTGTGAAGACAGGCTAGAGATGCTGCTGTGCACAAAGTAGAAGCAAAACTTAGACACAGTCCAAATAATCAAGGCTAGATGCTACCCTAGATGCTACCTGCTGTCTAGAGAACAGCAGTCAACCCACCACAATCAAGAGCAGCGGTAAAGGCCGTGGGGAGAGCTCAGTTAATCACAAGGAACTTGGACTGATTGCTAGACTGCAGCTGACCTAGAAGGAAACGAGAAGCAGATGGGCGTCTGCCCTCCTCTACACACTGAAGGAGCAGTAAAGTAGTAAAGTAAAGTTAAGTTACCAAGAGATCTGGGTGGGTACCGCAAGAGCTAAGGGAACACGATCCACCAAGACTTCAGAAGGTTGAGCTCAACCAAGAGGAGGAAGAGTTTCCCCCGGGTGGCGGGAAAAACGCAGGCAAGAACCGTGACACTTTGGCCGAGGTTGATACCAAAACCTGAGTTAAGGCAACTTCGAGGGGGAGGCCGGGCAGGAGAGGTTGTAGGCTGGAAACGGGGCAGAGAAAAGAGACATCGGGCAGAAGCTGGAGGTGACGCTGTCAGCAGGAGAGCCGGAGCTGGCGGCGCTCAGAGGAGTGAGCTCAGCGCGCAGGGCGGGGAGCGGGGCCGTTCTGGCGCCGCCGGGCGCGAAGGGGACCGAGGGGGACTAAGGGGGAGCTCGGAGCCGCCCGGACGAGCAAGGGGGACAGGGCAGAGAAGCCGCGAGGCGCCCTGGCAGCGCCGCGGGGCCTCAGCAAGCGCCGTGCTGTGCTGCGCGCCTACCTGCTGCTGCTGCCGCCCGCGCCGCTGCCTCGGCCGCTGCCCGCCCCGCGGCGCCGCCATCCCGCCCCGTCCCGCCCCTGCCTCTCCCAACATGGCGGCGGGGCAGAGACGCCGAGCCCGCCATTTTCCCTCCCTCCCGCGAGGCCGCGCGGCTCTCGCGAGAGCGGGGCGCTATGTAAGCGCGCGGGCGGCAGCGCCGCGCCCTTTACGGCGGGCGGCGGCAGGTGTGTGATGGCTCCGGCGTATCCGCCGCCATCCGCGGCGCCTCGGCGGTCCGGGGCGCTGCCGCCCCTGCCCCTGCGCGAGGGGACATCACCGGGCCTGGGCCTGGGCCTGCGCGTGGGGGCGTCACCGCTGGCGGGGGTCGCCCGATCGCGGAGAGCCCCGCGGTGGCGGCTGCGGCGTCCCGGCCGTTGGGCGCTTTGTCCGCTGCGGCGCCGCCGTTAGTGCGGTGCGGCCTCGAGCCGAGCTGGGAGGGCTCCGGGAGAGGAGTGCTCCTGCGGACAACTGCTTCCGAGCACGCATTTTCATTAAAAAAAAAAAAAAGGCAAGAAAATAGGTTCTGCCTTGATCAACTGGATGATTCAGTTGCTTAAAATCATCCTAGCGCAGCCTGCTTCAAAGTTTAATAACTGATGTAGGGCTGCAGCAGGCTTGGAATGCTTAGGCCTTTGGTCTATGAATAGGTCTGAGGTGGTTTTATCTGCTTGGGATGGGGAGGAAGGGGATCTCACTGCGTGGAATTCTGATTTTTGCTCTTTCTCTTCTCTTGAGCCTAGTAGTCTGAAACATGAAGCCGCTGAATGGTAACAGCAGGTTACCTAAAGATGTAATAGGATTTTTCTTGTGATGTCTTGAGCTAAACTGTATTACCTTTTTTGAAATATTACCAGGCAAAGTGTGAATGGCTTGTGAAGTTGTAGGAAGCCCAGTAGAATATCAAGCTGTAGTGCTCCAGGGCGAGTAAATAACAAGTAAGCAGGTGAAATGGCTCCAGGCTACTTCATGGGAAGGCAGATTCCCTCGGCTGTGTGTTTTCTGGAACCTTCTGCATAGCTGCGGGTGGCTGGAGGGTAAATTTGATTGTCTTGGTGGTTCACCTAGCAATTAACTTTTTGGTTAGTTTCTATTTGGGCTGACAGTGAACACCCGTTTGATAAGACTTGGAGCAAGTATCAAGAGACTGTAGGTACTACAGGACTAGGGGGAGAACAGAAGAAGGAAGATAGAGTTTGGTGTTTACTTAGGTTAAAACAATAATAAAGGAAGGTGTTTGTATGTGTTCCCCCTAGAGCTTTCTTGCAGTTCTAAAAAGCTGCTGGCTATGTGTTTGTCTCCTTGTAAAAGGGAAAATGTTTCCTTAGGAGTGAGTGGGATAAAACTTTGTAACAAGTTGTCCAGAGTTCTAGAATTTCTGACTATGGAGGCACAGGAACTGCCTTGTAGAAGCTGGTGAACAGTTTGATGCAACTCAGGAGCTAGTCTTGCTTGTTAGGCAGTTGAACCATGAGAACTATAAGAAACTACATCTTTTGTGGGTATCTTCATGTGCAGTTACAAAACTTAGCTGGTGGCTGCTTCAGTTGCTTGCAGTTCATAGCAAAAATCTGTCCAGGTTTCCTCACATTTTGCTCTGATAAACTAGTCCTATTATTAGATGGGAGTAGGTGGAGTCCTGTTATCTGATTCACTTTTTTTGTAATTAAATTTCTTGAATTCTCACTGATTTTAGGGCAAATTGAAAGATGACTGATACAGATGAATCCCAAGCCTCTGATTCTGATCAAGACGTAATATTCATTCAGCAGAAAGATTCATCTGAGGCATATGAATGCGAGTTAAATACACCAAGGGGAGATTCAGGCTCTGGACAGAAGGGTGCTACCCCTGCTGAGAAGTCCTCAGATGAGCTTGGTAGTGGATGTAAATCAACCGCTTCAGCCATAGTCCTTCTGGACAGCAGTGCTTCAGAAACGTGAGTCTTCTGTAGTTTCTTGAAATACTTCATGTCTGATGAATTGTAAATATAAGCAGTCCTCTGAAAGTGTTATTTCTTCTCCTTTAGGGATCTTTCTGCTTCCAGTGACAGCGAAAGCAACACTAAGAGCTCCACTCTACCTTCCAAGCAAAAAGTGGGATCTCGACCTTCAAAGCAACGGGCAGAATCTCTTGCAGGAATGTCTGATGCTGAAAGTTCAGATTCTTCTCTGTCCCCTGCAAGTCCAGTGATATCTGAAACGGCCAAACAGCAGAAGTCAAATCTCAATTTGAAAGCCATTTTTGCCTATCACTTCAGGGGAAAGAAATTTAAGGCTGCTGCACACCGAAAATTTAGGAGTGGCTCGGGGAAGAGAAAGAAAAAATATGAGAGAACACAGATGCCTGTGGGGAGGCCCTCACTGACAGCATCGCCACAAGAGCAAAAGAAAAGGCTTCTAGATCGAGGCTTTCAATTTCCTTTTGTTGAAAAACATTATGGGAAGAAACATATCCCTTTAAATATGGTTCTAGGCTATGAGGTGAGTCTTCTGCCTGTAGGGGAAATGTTTTGGGTTTTGTACTTACTTTAAGGTAGTGAATTTAATTTGTCTTTGTGGAGCTTTTGCTTGATGGAATGGAGCTGACTGAACTGTGAAACACATTGGTAAATAGGACACTTGTTAAGTAACGTGCTCAGTCTTTAAGAGAAAAAATACTTGAAGCACAGGGGAATCAATGTTAAAACTGTTGATAGCTGCCGTATTTTTTGTTTTGTTTTATAGTGGTAATTAAATACTGCCTAATGCATTTTTTCCTTTAGCAAGCAGCTGCAAAAGGATTTTTCCAGTATGTTGAAATGCTCAAATATGAAGAACATCTTAAAAAGGCTTTAAAAAACCTTAAAGCTAGTGAAGACTTGGAGAGAGAATGCCTGGCAGTGAGGAAACACAAGTATTTAGATGATGAAGGCCCCATTTCCCCTATCCAAGAGACCAAGTAAGCTATTTGGTGAATTTTTTAATTACTTAGGCAGTATAAAACTTGTCAGCCCCTCTTCACCAATCTGAATGTATGTTGCATGTCTGTCACCTTTAGAGGATAGGTGCAAGGTGGATAAATTTAAATATTTCTGAAATTTGCTAAGGTATACTTCTTATAAAGTGGAATTGAGGGGGTAGCATAGTTGCTCATGGTTTTGTGGCCAAGTTGAAACTTCAAGTTCAGTTCCTTTGCTATCCTTCTAACCTGTAAAAATACACTGTGTATTCTGGTATGCAAATATGATCAAAATTGACATTTATGTGGGGAAGAAACTGCTCAGCCACTTGGGATTCAGTGCTTGTAGAATAGGGTATGTTTAATCTGAGGCTTTTTTCTTATGGTCTGTTCACTAAAATGAAATCGTAGAAGACAAGTGAGAAATTCTTCTGTTCTGTAGCAATTCTACTATTGTTAATTTCATAAAGAAGTGGAATGTTTTATGACAAAGATTGAATAACATTTCTGAATCTCCTTATTCAAAAATCTGAAGTATTATTTAAAGTCTTTATGATCAAAGACTTTATGATGAAATTTTTCTTACATAAAGGGATGAAGAAATCAGCAAGATGACTTATTACTTTAAATATATGTAATAGTCTAATATAGGAGAGTCTAGAATCTGTTTTTCATCCATTATTTTTAGTTATCATTTATACAGCTTAGGTGATAAGCCAAAAGTATCTAGCTGAGCCTGTAAAATAATAAATCATTAGTTTGTACTTGGATAAAAGAGCAGGGAAAAAAAAACTTAAGTTCAACACGATGAATGCAAATCAGCTGCCCTGGCTTGTCATATCTTTGTATGGTTTTGGTCTTAGGAGACTTCCAGAGCCGTGGCTGTGGAAGCAGTCCTTCCTCTGCCGCTTGTGGAAAAATGTAAAGTAGTTTTTGTGGAGTGCTAACTATCTTGAGATGAAAAATCTGGGAATAGTGGTAGAAAGCAGCTTCATACTTGAGATCCTGAGGATTAGGGAAATCATTTATTTTTTTGTCATAAAATCAGCAGAACAATTATCTACTCTGCTAGTTCAATGCTTTGCTTTTATTTTCTTGATTATGGCTACTTGTTTTCTATCTTGCTGACTTCCTAACCTATTTGTTTTGTCGCCCTAAATACTTCACTACTACTGCTGAACACTGTCCTGCCAGTATTTCTACCTGGGATAGAAATCTGCCATCAGAATTGGTGCTTTTAAGACAACTTAGTGTAGAGACAGAATTACTCTATACTTAACAAATTATAGCACTTCCATGCACATCAAGAGAAGACTTGGGGGCTCTGGTATGCACAGCTTATACACACTTTAGACTATTACTCTAAAAGTACAAACCTTGATTTGAATTTTACATTTCAGCGATAACAGCTTGGATTGTGATACTCAAGAAGACTTTGATGCCAGAGTGGTGGTGAGTAAATACTCCTTAACTCACAAACTCTCTAGCTTTCTTTCTGTTTTGATGCTAAACAATTATTTTTAAAAAAATTACTTTCTTGAGTTTGGATTCAGTGCTCACTCTTTGTAATCCTGGTGTTCCCAATGTGTAATACTGAAGGAAGTTGCTTTCAGAGCCCATATTCTCTTCCATTAAATAATGTTGGAGTGTGTATTCTGAATTCTCTGAAGAATTCTGAGACTTGCAAAGTTACTACCAGAATAGTTTGAAATAAATAAATATCTCAAAACTGGTCTTTTTCATTGACTTAGGAGAACAGCTGTTTCATTATAAGCAGCAAAATCCCCAACAAGAAAAAATCAAAGCCAGAAAAGAAACGTGCAAAATCAAGTGGAGCGATAGAAGTAGAAAGTGAAGAATGTGGTGCTGAGAGCTCTGGCAGCTGCAGGGTTCAATTCAGGGGACATAAAGCTCCCAAGTGAGGTGGTGGTGGTCACCCAAGATGGATCTCTTGCTTCTGCCTTGCCTTAAACAGTGGTTCTGAAGTAAACCAAGGAACGTAGGCAGATTTGGCTTCAGGTGAGCATGTTTGTATGTGTGCGAAATTTAAGCTATGGAGTAATGTCTTTTAATAAAAGTCTTTAAAAATGTCTTTTTAAATACGTCTTTTAATAAAACTTCTAAGTGTGCTCTGTGCTGTCCTTCCCAGTAGCTGTGACTTCATGGCTGGCAAGCCTGTTTAAACACAGCTTTTGGAACTTGTATAACTAATGGTTAATCGGTAACTAAAAGTTTAAAATGCCTTCTCACACAGTTGAGCTGTGTGGTATGGAAGAAGAGTCTTTGATTTTGCCCATGTGCATATGTGGATTGGCCTCAGTTTGTGTTAACAGATGTGGTGTTGAGGGACTTGAGGTTGAACTCGATCTTAAGGGTCCTTTCCAACCATAATGATACCATGTCCATATTTTTCATTGAGAGACTTAAGTCACCTTTCCCCATTCTTGGGACTATTCAAGGGAGGTCCCTTCCAACCTTAACGATTCTGTGATTATTTTTCAGTATTTAACGGAGACGTAGCTTAACCCAGAGAACTGAAACTTAAGCCAATAGATACCAACAGAAAAGAACAAAATATCGAAATAGTTTCTTAACATGGAGATGTTTGTGCTGAGCATGGGTGTTGTCAGAAAAGATCAACTCTATCTGCTGTTTTAACTTGCTGTAATGTGGCTAAACTGAGGAGACTTACTTCAGGTGTTCTTCTATTAATGAGAATCTGAAGCATTGCATTGTTTATGTACTTCTGATTAGGCTTCCAAATATTGGTAAAGATAACTTGGGGTTTCACTAATGCGACTTGATAGTTTTAAGGAATAAGACTGCAAAATTTACTCTTCAGTAGTTGAAGATTTTATTTAATATTGGTCTGAAATTAATGGTTGAATGCAACTCTTTTAGGCATGTACATCAGAAATGCTCTATATGGCTTGAAAGACTCATCCTGGATCCAGGAGAGGAATGCTTACCAGGTGAGGGACAGCAGGGTGGCATGTGGAGTCCCACTCATTCTGTAGTTCACATGATGAATTTTTCTGTTCAACTGCTGAGTGACTCAGAAATGAACTAAATTTTGATTCTGATTAGAACTGAATCAGTAGACATGAAAAATGAGCTTGCTGCAGGTGTTAGATTGGTTGCTGAAACTTGTTTTCAGCTTTGTGTCCTGAGTTATTCAGTTAGATCTGACAGGGGTCTTGTCTTTCTTTAATTTTCAGTTTGCTTTTGGGAGATGGAATATTGCTCAGTTTTCTTGGTGTCAGAGGTAAGCTGGTTTTGAATTGCTTTTTCCTTCGGGTAGGTGTTTTTTTTTTTTTTTTTTTTTTTGGCACTTTAACTTAGAATGTCTTTGAAAATTTTCCATAATTAAAGTGAACCCATTACCGTGTTTCAAATCTGTGTAGATTTTCTTTCTGTCTCTTATGGGATTGAGTTCTATGCAATACTTGCTCTTAGCAATCTAACTAAGACTAGAACCTGTGTTTGAAAGAAGTAGAACTTTGAGTTCTTGAAAAATGGTTGAATATGGATTTTGCTAGAAACTGTGTAGGAATCTTTCAGTTTGACCTGGTGTTGAATGGTGCAGGGCAAGCTAAAATGTCTGATTTGTTCCTGACACGGCCTGGAGCACTCCCAGGGGAAGGAGGCTGAGAACTGCTGTGCACTTGGTCTCCTGGTGGCACCTGAGCATCACTGTGTCTGCCCATGGCTGCTGCTTTGGGTCCCTTTCCAGTGGTAAAATTCCACCTTCGTGAATTCCAGCTTGTTTGTGTTTGTTCTTCCTGCTCTGGATGCAGGAGCAGAGGGGGCCCTCCGAGGGCAGTAGTCTGGTGTTTATGTGTGTTAGCTAAAGCTGTGAAACCTCTTACTGTGCAATTGTGTAGTTTGATAAATACCACGTAGGGCTCCAACACTACAGGATTACTATAGGAATAACAGGGAAATACAGGAAAAGCAAAATGCCTTTGACCTAGAAAGCCCTGAGCTGCAGGCAGCAAAGGCTGGACATGTAATGGTACCTCCCAGGAACATACTTGTTCGAGTAAGGATATAAACAGAGCATCTTCTTTTGGCCTGTGCTGTAGTAAGAGGACTAACCAGATAACGCTTCAGTCTGTGACACGGCATAAATTGCTCTTGTAATAGAATATCTGATACTGAGTTCTTCCCTGCAATTATCCTTTAGTCCCAATTATAACTCCCTCTAAAAACAGACAACGTAAGGTGACAATTGTTAACCGGGTAAGTATGTAGCAAAGACCAAAAAGCCTGGATTTTTGTATACTGTTGAATGTTTTTTTTTTTTTTTTTTTTTTTTTTTTTTTTTCAAAATAGTGGAATATTAGATGGAGGCTTTTGTGTTTGTTTCATCTTCAGCACTTGTTCAGTTTTTGTCTCTTACTGTAGACAAAAACCTGGAACCTAGTGCTTAGAAAAAACCCTTCTTTGCAACCCACAGCTGATCTCACTGTATTAGTTGTGTTACTTATATGAAGGGACAATATTTGACTGAGTTGATTGTAGAATCTGTGCAGCTACTGAACCTAGGGGAGCAGTTCTATGATCTGTATTTATAGATATGTAATCCAGGTACACTGCTTCCTTTCCAGACTCTCCACATGAGCCCACCTGCTCTGCCACAGTGAGTCTGCAAGTTGCCCACTTGAACTAGTGCAATTCTTGCAACGATTATGTGGCCTTCTCAAGTGCAGTTCTGTTACTTCACCACATTTTAATGGAAAATACTGAGTCTGTTAGTGATGAGGTGAGTTCTGCTGTGTTTTTGCTGAGCTGCAGTGTGTGGATTTGGGTTTTTTTGGGGAAGTATTTTAGATTCCCCCAGCAAATGATCAGACCACTTTTATAGTATGTGCACCCAGGAGTATTTTCCTGATACTGTGCAAAAAGCAGTGCTGCTGTTCAGCAGCTGGCATCATTCATGCTATTGTGCTGCCTAACCCTAGAATTTCTGTTGAAACTAATAGATTATAAGTTTCTTATTTAGGTGCCTCTACCCAATTTTAACCATTTAACTACTATTTTAAACATTCTTCACTGATGGATTTCACATTTTATTTTTACGCAGTAAATACAGTAGTTAAATCAGTGAACATGTACTAAAATATGTCTCTGTAAAGGGGAGTTCCTGTGACATGTCTGAAATGGTGAATGGTGAAATACTGAAGGGTCAGTATTGAGAGACTAGTTTGACCAGGTGGAAATAGCTGGATTGAGGGTCTTAAGAGCTCAAGTTTTAGATTTAAGTTGCATTTTCCAAAAGGAAGAAGACTTTTTGGAAACTCAAATACAAGAAGGCAGCCAGTGGAGTATTTGGCATAGTATGTTTGGTTAAGCTTAGAATTAGAAACTATTTTACAGACACTGTCTGAAGTTGATTGTTATGCCTCGTTATTCAGCAGAGGGACACAGCTCATAGTGTGTCTGGAATGGAACAACGAGGCTAGAGGAGTGGCAGGTTGTGCTTTCCTCACTGTAAGGCTGGTTGCAGTGGTGACAATGAGACCTGTAACAGGGCTACTTAGCGAAACAGCTACAAACTACTAGGAAATAAAGATGAGGTGGTTCTGCTGGCTCTGAACTCTGCACTGTCTGCCCAAGTATACGGATTGGCAGCTAGAAAAGTGCATTTTTATAGATGTAAAATGGCTTCTCTTGTGTATTTCCTGTATATTCCACTACTTGACTTTTAAGTGTCTCCCATAAAAAGTCTCTACTTCTGTCTCCTTCTTCAAAAGAAATGTTTGTGTTGTGACATTAGCACTTGGCATTAAGGACGCCTAATTTGGCTACAGTCTACCTGCTTCCTGTTGAGGAAAAAACACCTAAATCTTCCTAGAATTATTAAAATGGTGAGGAAACTTGAAATTAATTTTAAGATGCAGTAATTTCCTGTCGTCTTTTTAGGCATGACTGGAATGTGGAGTCTGTCCTAATGTCTCGGTAAGTCAATGTGATGACTGCTGCCGAAGTCGAGGTTGCTCCACTGCTGAGTGCTGCTTTATTCCTGTAGTACCCAACTGCATGTTAGGTAAAGACAACCATGGAGTACCCCAAACTGGAATCCATTTTATTATTTTTGCCCATAGTGATAGTCGTTTTCTAATGTAAATACACGGGTGATACGTGTGTATCACTGTTATCCTTGCCTGAGCTGTTAGGTGGTGCCGTTTCAGCTGGAAGAGTGCAGAGTTGCTGAATAAACCAAATAGGCACTTTCCTTCCACTTCCATTTGAAGTTGCTGTATTGTGGTGATGATTGGCAAAATGTTCAACTGCTCTGAAGACAGTGAATGAGACCAGCCTTTCTGAACAAAGCTGAAAGAAGTGTTCTTTTCATTGCACTTTACTGTGGGCATCCATGGTGAATGTTTCATATGCTGTGCTTTGTCAGTGGACAGAAAAGATACTGAAATGTGACTCGATTGTGTGTGTGTGTGTGTGTTTTTTTTTGTTTGTTTGTTTGTTTTTTGCAAAGGGCTTTGAGAGCTGACAAGCAGGATAGTGAATACCTGGGCCTATGAGTAGCTGTAAATGCAATTCCAGGGAGATTGGTCATCAGGGAACATTTTCAGCTATTTCTAGCAGGGCTGTAGATTACTTTGCATATGCAAAACAATCTCAACTCTGTCATGATGTGGCTTTTCTGTAGGTGGTACATTCTTAAAGAACAACGTGAGAAGAAGTAAAAAGGCCATATATCAGAAGTATGAAGCCCCTGCTAGGTTAGTAGGCAAAACTTTGCCCTATTTCTTCCTAATTGGGGTGTGTGGGGGCAGGGTTGGCTTCCAGGGACTAGGCCTCTATCTCAAGCTTGCTGACCTGTGGAGTCTTTTGGGACTTGTTTCAGCGCTGTGATTGTATTGCAGTATAGCTCTCATCGTGTTAAGGACAGGACTCCTGTCAGAAGAATGCTTGCACAGAATTGCCAAAGGAAAACTGAAATGATCAAACTAGACTGTTTTACTTCTAAGTAGCAAAGACTTGACTAAAGCTATAGGGAGAATTTTCTGTTCAAGTGAAACTTAGGTTTATTCCCTTTTTTTGCATTTCAAGTAGCATTAGCTTTTCACACTAAAAATGTGGCAAATGTGCACTTGTTCATGCATCTCATACCCTTCTAGCTCACTTGCATATATTTTGCGTGTCTACATATATATATACGTGGAGCTACTACTTCATCTTTTCCAAGTATTGATCACTTTCCCCAAGTACTAATGATACTAGTGTCTCATCTATCCTTCCCCCAAAATATTTTTTTAATTTGCTTGTATGCTTAGTATGTCGAAGCAGCACAACTAGTCAGTCTGCTTGGTTTTTATTTATGGTATTAAAGTACTGGAAAAATTGAGGTCTATCCCGATGGGATCTCTTCCATAGGTTTGTGTCGTTGGAAACGCCTCACAGAATAAACTTGTGGTTTCGCTTTGCCCATTGAGCTACTTGTTACTCTGTGGGATAAGAACTGCAAGACACATCTTGATTTCCATTCCTAGAGATGGAACTAATGCCTCAATATGTTCTCATTTAGGTGCTGACTGTGCTTTTGATATGAGAAATAGATGCAAATGGAAAAGTTCGGTAAGAGTCAAAAAATGGTGTGTTTTGTGATCTGAGATTTCATTTGAAATCCATCTGAAATGAAAGTAACTTCATAAATGCTCTGCATTCTTGTTCTGTGTCAAGTGCATACTTAATAGCTCCATACTCAGCAACACAATGTTTGTTTTGAATTTCAAAGTTTTTAATTTCTAAATGACTAAGTACAGACATTCCTAAATGTCTGTAATTAACAGACATTTAAAATTACTGGGTATTTAGCTATAGAATATAAAGTAAAACAAATGCTATAGGAAAAGGAATTGTAGGGACCTATACAATAACTAAGGCTTTCTGGAGCTGTTCCTCATAGGCGAAGCTGCAGTAGATGCTTTTCCTTTTTAGCTGTGTGACAGTTTTTGTAATAACAAACCACCTATTTTGGATTTAACTCCTGCACCTAACACCCAGGGATTTAACAAGCTGAAATGTGACACTTCTATTTTGCAACCCAGGGAGCTGTTGCACTGTATGGTATCTGCACCCAGCAGTGATCTCCTGATGGGATGTTCAAAAAACAGTGCTACAGTAGTTCAGCATCTGGCATCGTTGGTTTTCATTCTGCTGTGTGTGTTAAACCTGGTATTTCTGCTGGCACATTTTTGGTTCCCCTCAGAGCTGGGAGTGTGTTTGGCTTTCTGCTTCCTGTAGGATGTGTTGGCACTTAGCTCCAAGTGCAATCACACTTCTTTTCCTGGCAGGTACTTCAGGATACTGAAGCAGTTGAACTCTGCTTGGTTAGGAGGATGATCTGGAGGATGATGATCACTTTTTAGGCAGGTAAGTGCTGAGGTGCTTATCAGTTAAGAAGGTTACATGCAGCTTAGTGCTGAGTTAACACACAAGCCCAAGTTCAGAGTGACACTGAAGCTTCATTTCTAGGGAAGTAAGAAAGTGGTGCTGAGTTGTTGAGCCCACCAGGCAGTGCTCACTCAGAGTGGGGCAGGTTTCTCTTGTGTATGAAGCTCTGCTGGATGTGCACTGTGCTGCACAGGTGTGTGACGTCTGTGTGATCTGTAAGGCAAAGGCTGATACCAGCTGTGAGGAATTGTTTTATGCTGGGAGCTCCTGACAGATTCCAGGCTGGTTTGTACATAAGTTGGCCTAATTGACAGTCCTTAACAAGAAAAGACAGGAAACTTAAATACTGAGTATGGATTAATCCCAGATTAGGCTGCCAAGAGCAGCAAGAAGAGCCACTGGTCATTACCAAGGCTGCTAGGATGTCACTGTTTCTGGTGAGCTGTGGACATGACCGCAAAGTAAGGCCATCAGACTCTTGCCTTGCCACAGTGTGTGGCACTGAGTCTGCTGGGAATAAAGCTTTAATGGAAGAGATGGGAGACAGGGCAGGGCTCCCCTGCTTTGCCAGTAACGATGCTGAGACCCTCCTAGTTGGAGCCTTGGGCTGTAATTCAATGTATCCCCAGAAACTGCTGTTGAGGGAAGTCATGACTCCTTGAAGGCAGGAAGGGAGAAAGGAGAAAAGGCCCCTTGGGTTTGCATGCAACTTGGACTTGCTCCTGCTTTGCACTTCCACTAACACATCTGACTCTTTAATCAATAGTGCCTGCTCTTGAGTCACTGGCCGTGTCAGAGGGGCTAGAAGCAACACATCAGTGCAGCCAGAGTGAGGCTGAAGGTAAGAGCAGTGCTTGGAAAACTGCTGGTGCTTGAAAGAAAGGGCAGGTCACCTCAAAGAGGGTTTGCGTGGCTGAAGAACCCAGCAGCTCTTAACGCAGTGACCTGATACTGAAATCCTCTGCAGGATGCCTTGGACACTCAGTGTGTACTGCGGTCTATTGCTGAGGAGATAAGCCTAGCAGGGCCACCCCAAGTGGGACATGATCTTGTTGGAAGAGGGCACTTGGCTTCAGGTTGAACCTAGTTGACTTCTGCATCTAGAAGAAAGGTGGGAAAGAGAAGTGCAGTTTTGGAAGGGTATGGGTACTGCATGCTAATAGGAAAGGTGAAATGAGTGTGATGAGAGCTGCTAGTAGAAATGATGCTCGGTCTCTTACATTTTAATAAGAGATTTTCATGTTCCCTGAATTACTTTATTTTCTATCAACACCCTGCTTTGAAATTAAGTCACTTTGGACTATAGGAAGCCTTGTTCATGGGTTAAGACTTTAACGTAAATATGACAGCTGAATTAAGATTTTTTTTCTGTAGTAAAAGTAATGCTAATATGTTTCATCTCTTAGGTCCTGCTGCAAGGCTGAGGAAGAACGAGAGCTGTTCTATATCAGATATAGAAAGGACATCTTTATATTTATGACATCTTATTGCAGTAATTAAAAAACATGTAAATTCTAGAACTTTTCTTACTGCTCTACAGTTGAAGCAATGGATTTGGGAATCGGGATGAAAGTACCCAGGCCAGGTAGAACATGATCTTGTCCTCCTGGATTCCTGCCCTCTGGGACTGCTTAAATGTAGTTGCCTGGCTGGTGGGTGTTGCAGAAGAGCTACCTGAAGGGAGAGCAGGGAATGTGAGGCTTGCCCACAGGTGACTTATCCACTGTTTCCTCTGCTTCCATCTCTTCCTTGGAAGTTTGAGAGTGAAAAAATGTCAAAGTAATAAAAGTGTCATAGCAGTTTTATTTAAATGCTCAGTATTTGACAGGAACAGCTGCAGCCAGGGATTATTCATCTTGCTAGAATACTGCATGTAACCAGAATAGTGAGGAATGTCTGGCTTGTCCAGGGCAACATGAGTCTCTGTTCTTCCCCTCTCACTGGAGTAGGAAAAAAAAGGACAAGGTGAGTCAGGCAGAGCCCCCTTCACTGCCCCTATCCCTAACTGCAGCTTTATGACAAATTCACTGCCCCTATCCCTAACTGCAGCTTTATGACAAATTCACTGCCTCTATCCCTAACTGCAGCTTTATGATAAAGTCCTTCCTGACACTGCAACAAGCAGGGGCTGAACATGGCAGAGAACACAGCTTTATCTTATAGCAACAACCTCTTTTTAATAAAAGAATTGTTTCCTATAGCTTCCTTTTAAACAAGCCCATATTTTATTTAAAAAAAGCTTACTGTTCAAGCTGTAAATAACCAAAATAGACTGCAGCAGTTGAGTCTTGAATTTGTCCTACTTGACGCTAATGATCTTGTAATTAAAGTTACTTGTGGCTAAGGAAGCATGACTAGAGGAACTGGCACTTGGAAATACATTACCGGTAAAGCAGTAAATGGGGAAGGGTCAAGCATAATGTTTTGCTTAAAAACAAAATGTTAACAGTGCTAGAGGAGTGGAACCTTTTTCCAGAAAGCAGTTGTTTTTGCCCTCAGTGCTTTAGATGTACCATTCAGCTGCAGCAGTATGGTCAATTACCATTTGTTAGTTACCATTGTACTACTCTACTAAAAGCAACCAGTCTGAAGTTTTATCCCAAAACCTTTATTTAAAAATATTTACATACACATATTACAGGAATTAAGCTGAACTTCCTTTAAAACACTAAGCTCAGAAAGGGCTTCTCTAGTCTTCATTTACCTAATCTGAAGCCACCCTTTAAAGCAGGTGTAGTTGTATCAGTGTGTGTAGTGATTTGTCAGTAAAACATCTTGGTTACCACAGTGATTGTTCGCTTCTAATTTTTATACAGTTCAACTTGCCCAACTCTTCCATAATTATATTGCTTCATGGAAGCTGCATTCAGTGCAATATTTGGAGTGTACAACTAAAGTAATTTTTCTGGTTCTCAAAATGTTGTCAGTCAGGGTTACTTGAAAGGTTTCTTCCTGGCTCGTAGTTTTTCCAGTGTTTTCTGTAAAAAAAGACATAGAGATGAGAGGAGCCCAGCTTAGCAAGCTAACAAGAGCATAAGTGGGGGGTGACAGCTCAAGTGCTGTTCTTGATACTCTGATGAATGATACAGGTTTAGACAATGTGGCAAATGGGTTAAGTAACTGCCCTTGGTCCAGGAAGCCAGCAGAGGAGGCAGGGAACAGGCAGTTAAACTAGTATGTGGGTGGTAGGGAAGCCCTGTGAGCAAGAAAAAAAAAATCTGCTGAGGAGAGAAGTAGGAGCTAGGCCTGGAACAGTGGTCTTGGGGATTCTTCAGTGTTTCATTCCTTTGAAGTTGCCCTGTGCCAGCCTAGCCCAGGAAAGGCAAAAATTAACACTTGTTTTCCTTGTGCTGAACCCGAGAGCCAGGAAGGATCTTTAGAGCCTTATGTTTGTTTAAGCATTGACAATTTATCTGGCGTAAGAAACACATATTAGCCAAGAAAGGAAAGCTGCCTTTATAATGTTTACTGACTGAATTTTTATTGTTAAAAACCTTAATAAAAAAGTCTGAATCTCAGCTACTTGACTAAGTAGATCTTCTTCTATAATCTTCCTACTAGTTGGGAGCTTTAAACAGTTTTTGCTTAGCCTGTCACTTATTAGAAAAATTTAGCCTGAAAAGATGCCCAATAGAGAGAACATCAGACCAAGGAGTTACAAGGTAATGCCATGGTTGTACTTGCTACTACCGCAGAGATCACTTAAACACAAAAGCTGTACTAAATTGTCCTGTGAGACATAGGCCAAACTGTGCATCTAGTTGCCTTGTCCTTTCAATGGTGCCTACCTGTCTCTGCCTCATGCTGTGTTGCACCCCTGCACCAGTCCGATAAAAGGTTTGAGGAAATTAGGAGACATGAGCTGGTAACAGCTCTTACCTTGTGAAACTCTTTAGCCTTTTCTCTGTTCTTAGCATAGGTTTCTTGTCTTGTTCTTTCCTCTTTTCTGATTTTCACTTCTGTAAGTTGATTATAAAGTCTGTCAAATATAAGCAGGAAATAAATTAAGTGGCAAAAAAAACCCAGAAATTAATAGCTTAAGCATTTATATAGTCTTACCTGCTGCAAATGAGAACAGGTTATTTTTTATTCAACTCTCCCGTACTATAGAATTTTTACAAACAGTTGAAAATTGAATCTAACACCCCATCAGGGATGTGTTATGGAGTGTTTTGCATTAACAATAACAAGCTGTAAACATGCAATAAGTATCTAAGTGGAATTACAAACTTCTCTTCAAAATTACACCAACTTCAAGAAATAAGAGGCAGAGCTTTCCTAGACCAGCTTGTGGGGTTCAGGTGGAAGACAGAGTGGGATCAAGCCAGTAGCCTCCACAAGACACACACATCACTCCTGCTTTTTTCGCCAAAATTCCTCCCATTTGTGCCAGCATACCTGGAAGTGCGCTGGTGCATTTCAACTGCTGCAGCCTTCCTGTCTTCTGGAGAAGACACTTTAACTTCTCCTACTTTCTTCAACTGAGTGGTAGCTGCCCCTTTTTCTTTTACAAAGAAAAAAAGAAAAAAAACCCACCATTTTAAAATTTAAATGATTAGTCCAGCTAATATATATGTAGAAAACCAGACTGTTTCTTCAGTGAAGTTTAACTTTGTAAAGAGTAAACAGCAGGACTGATTAGTACTAGTTTTTTTCAGTGTAACAGACCTCAAAACTATCAAAGTTTCAACTTAAGACAGAGCTTCAAAAAAGAAATAAGGGAGCAGAACAGACTGAATAGAGACTCTTCTGTTAAAAATATTTTTTAAAAATTTTTGCTCCTTGCCTGAATTGTGGCAAGCCATGCTCCTCAACTGACTTCCAGCACCATCAGACACTGGAGATGCAGCTCTGATTCACTTACCAGGGTGTTCTTTGATAAACAACCACCATTTGCACACAGACAGTGGACTATAATCATGGAGATTGATTGTAAAAATGAGAAGGGATATGAGCATTTACAGCACTGAAATAAGGAATACACAGGGAGTGGAGAGGAAGCTCTCCACCCTCCAGGAAAAGTTTATCCAACATATTAACCTGCAAAAGCAAAGATGCAACCAGAGTGAAATCTGCTTTCTTAGAGAAGAGTAGCTAAGAGGATACCTAAAGCTCTCTCTTGTCCCCAGATAAACCTACCAGAGGTGTGAGAGGTCTCCTTCCATCTGCTTAACACAGTCTTTCTCCTCTGCAACTGTCCAGCTTCTGCCTTTTCATTCTTTCTCTCTTTACTTTTTATTTCTTCTACTCTCCTCAGAGATTTCTGGATGAAGTCTTTCTTTCTCTTTAAAAAAGATTCTTGCAAAGTTCCTAGTGCAGAAGCAAACTCTAGTGACCATCACCTCTAGCTCACAGATTTCAATCTATTTCCTCTAAAATGCTGAGCTTGACTCTTTATAAATTGTATTTAGAATGGCATTATAAATAACTAGGAATTTTGGAAAAAAAAAAAGAACAATTCAGTTCCCAAATCAAGAGTAACTGTTAACAGCACTGCCAAGATGAACACTGTGCTATTGCGTGAAAAGCATCTAAATCTCTGAAAATATACAAGACTGGAGAATTTCCCCCCCTCCTCCCCAAGGTGAACATCTTGTCAATTCCTGTCCTTGTTACTACTGTCCATCTTGAGCCAACTATTTCTATATATTCCACATTATCATCAGAATAGAAATGTGGCTTCCCTTAGGTACAGAGCTTAGAGACTTAACAGGAAATAAAACCAACAATTAAGGCACTTATGGATGTGATGACAGACCACATCAAATACCACAAATTAAGCACTAAACAGCTATGATACAGAAGTATTGTAGTTATGAACATTCAAGAAAAAAAGCCCGACTTTGGAAGAAATAAGTAAACATGTACATTAAATCTGGGTCAAACACAGTCCGAACCAAGCCCATTACCAGCCTGGCCTTATGCAAGAAAAAACTCTGCGTTATGAAAGGATGGCTATATCTTATTGATGATTTTTAAATTATGTATTTAGGACGTTATCTATCTCAAGGTCGTTCTGTTTAAGTTGTACTTAATTACCTGCAGTCTGATGTGATGAAAAATCACTTTCATTAGGACTCTGGGTATGGAAAGATCCTTCAGGCCTTTTGAGAACTAAATAATCTGCAACTGGAGCCAATGGTAAAATTTCCCTCTCCTGTTTCAAAAGAAATAATTGAAAATGCTTAAAACCCACCAGAAGTGAGTGAAATGGTAGCAAGACCCCACTAGCATGTATCAGACACAACCCTGTGTGGGTCAGTACTGCTCTAGTCACTGGGATATCTGTGTTACTCCCATCTACTTTGTAGCTTTGTTTTGTCCCACCCTCTCGCCTCCTTCAGATCTTTAACCAAGGGGTTAGTTTGGTCTTGGGAACATCTGCAAGATGGTTCTATTTCTCATGAGAAGCCCACCCACCGCTGGGGTGATACAAGGTAGCAGTGGTACTGCGGGATCTGGATCATCAGAACAGGACAGTGCAGCACTTAACGATAGCTCTAAGATTTTCTCATTTTGCAATACTATATCAACTGCCAGATGTGGCCTTTCCTCATTCTTCTTAAGTATCGCCACAAAACCAGAATTATATTAGATAATCAAAACATACCACAGTAAAAATATTAAATTCAGACTGATCTGCACATGCTGGGCTACTGATTTTGTTGTCTTTAGCTTTCTCTTGGCTAGTGTGTTCAGCATCTGACTCTGCAATACTGATGTCATTGGAACTTATCAATGTGAGTTCAGGCTCTTCCATAATACCATGGCCTGACTCAGTCTCCTAGAAAATAAGACACAAGACAACATCAACATAAAATAAATCCAATCACACATCACCCAAACCCATATTACACTGATGTTTGGAGAAAAAAAAAAGTACGAAGCAAAAACAAAACTACACCTACAACTTACCTCCCTTTGGCTAACCTCACATTTAACACACTGATAAAATCTAGTTGCAAGATAAACTTTATGTGAAAGTTGTTCTCAAGTTTCTTCATCCTTTTTTAAAAATAATTTATTTCCTTCAGGGTTCCAAACTGGGGACAAGCTTTGGTTGAGTAATTCTGTCATGTAAAGCTAGACCTACTGATGCTAACAGAAGGAGATGGACTGGAGATGCTGGAGCTCATGCAGCGGTCACAGTAAATCCTGTTTTCTTTTGTGACTGTTAGTGTTACAACCTGAAAGGCTAAGCAGGGGGGCAGAATTCCAGGAAACATGCAAGTCTGAGACTGAAACTGTCAATTAAAGACTTGATAAGTTTTCAGATACTGCAGGTCTAAAACAGATGTAAAGTTAAAGCACTGCATAAATTACTGATTTAGAAACCACAGTTTTACTCACCCACACTGGAATACGGCCAGAGCCTCCAAGAACAGTGTTAGAGGGTTTTTTGTATCTCTCCGGAAAATAACAACCATTTTGTTGTACAACGGCCTGCAAACTGATGCCTGAGGTTTCCAAGTTAGGTGCAACAGGATGCCTGGAGGATTTCTGTGCTTCTGGGAAGCCTTGATCCATCTTTGTATTTGTGTTCTGCTGAGAACCCACTTCCATAGCTTTACTTCCTCCATTCCCATGAACTGATTTTTCAGCAAGTTTCACGTACTCCTCAAACACCAGCTCAACAGGTGTTTCTTCAGAACATAAAGTCTCTTTTTCAAATGCTGTACCCTCTTCTAGGAAGTGTTGAGGCAGAGTTTTATCCATCGCAACCGGTGTGGTGTTTAGCTGATAAAACGATCTTGGCTCTTGCAGTGAATTTGGACTTTCATTTCGCAGATATTCCACTGAAGACTGCAGATTAAGAGATTCTATATTTCTTGCCAGTTCTTCGTATTGCCTGGCAGGTGAAACCCAGGTGTCAGGCTCCTGGTTTATAATCATGGGATTTTGTTCAGCAACATGAAGGGCTGCTGGCTGAGCAGCGCCCTGACAGCCATCGCTCACGGTGCAGTCCAGCTGCAGTGGATGGAAAGATTCCTGAGATCCTGTTTCAAAGATATTAAGTCAAAATTAACTTAATACAACAGAATTTCAGCTTAAGAGAACCCTGCATAACTGGACTTTTCAGTAAGGTATAGAAAGAAATCTATTAAGTAGGAAGTAACATTTTGCTAAAAGTTTGTTCCGTTTATCTTAAAATACCTTCTTCAAGCAATCTCATTAATGTTGATATTACCTGCATTAATTTATTCACTCTATGAGTGCAGGTAAAAAACTTCAAGTAAAAAGCATTTTTGTTGCTTCCTAGAGAAGCTTTAGGATCAAGTTTTCTCACTGTGCTGGCATAACCATACTGAAAGACAGTGAATTTGTACCAATTTACACTTCATAAGCAGAAGCCCTTTGAGACCCCTTTCAGGTCTCCAACAAAATACCTAAAAACAGGGAAAAAGTCACCATTACTTATACAGAAACATTTCACAGCAGAAGAAACCCAAATCAGAACCCTGGCTGCTCTTCCAAGGTTGCAGTAACGCACTCTCACTCTTCTCTTGTGATCCATACATACAAATCAAGGCTTTTCCAGAAGGCTGAGAAAGGAGGAAAAATAAGATATTGATGTTTTAATTACCGGGGATGTGTTTCAATACCACGGCATCTGTCAAGCAAAAAAAAAATTTTTTTTTTTTTTAACATATATTCCTTTGATGCAAGTCATAAATCTTTTGACAAGCAGTTTGTATGATTTGTTACATGGCTTCCAGCATCACAGTACTATTGGGTTTCTTCCTAAACATTGCTGTATACAAAATAATTCTTTAAGGGCTTCCTTTAAAAGACATTTTTCCATTCTTCCACATTCCACACGCATACAAGACATCTTGGTTTTACATATACAAAGGATAAGGATAAGGAATTAACAAACAAATTAAAGCATTAAAATGCAAGGAAGACCAACATAGGAGGGAAGGGACTACACTGCAATATCAGCCATTCACTAGAAAATTCTCCAGATGACAGGTCTAAATATCATCCTTGCTCAAAATGACAACTAAAAGTAATTTTTGATTTCTTAATCTGTTTTTTTTTTAAATACAAGTATTTTGTATTCCCAAAGCAATTAAGAGATGAGAAATTTAAACTGAGGATGAGATACTGTAACGACATTTAAAGCACACTGAATTTAAATTTAAAATTCAACTACACAACATATGAAAAAACCTTTCTCTTATATGAGCTGCAGTTAACTTTTCAAACTGCTTAAGAATCATACATTTTTAAGCTACAGAATCAAAGTATCTAAAATTTCATGTCTTCCTCATCACTATTTTGTACTCAATTTACGGATTCCTCTCAACTTCCTCAAGCTTACATAATGAGGAACCTACATGACCTACATGACTACAGATATGGAAAAGCACCTGAGCAAATTTAATTCCTGGCAGTTTACTAACACTACAATTACTGCACACACCAAACAATAAACAACATCCACCGGAGTAGCCTGGATGCAAATCTGCTTTTATATTAGTCTTAACTTGAGTAAATTAAGAACTTTACAAAATTAACAAGCTAACCCATTAAAAGTGCTGGGGAAGGAAGTGTGTAGGAGGACAAAGTAGCCCTAGGACATTTCAGCCAACACAGCACTCAAACCTCATGTGCCAGAAAAGGTCTGATACTGAAAGATGGATGCAGCTGCCCTGCACATACCCAGGGTGACGTTCTCTTTGGCAGACTCTTGCTCTGATGCAGTGTTGCCCAACTTGCTTGTTTCAAGACGAGAAGGGAAACTGCTTCTGTGCATGTTCAAACTGGAGCCTCTGGCTTCTACACACACACTCGTGTCTTGACTTTTTCTTGAAAATCTTGAACTCTAATGTCAAAAGAGTCTTAATTAAGATTGATTTTTTCCTCAGGAAAATGAAAGACAAAAATCAATGGCAATGTGCTCTTTACATCACATTTCTGCTATAAACAGCAGAAGTGCTATCAGTTCTACGTGCATCTATTGTGTTTATTCTGAATAAAGTACACAGCAGAGATGATACAAAATTTAAATGTATAAGAATAAAGCCAAAGTATTCCCTCCATCATAGTTTTTCTGTAGTACCTTACTAAGTTCCCTGCTGTCTTGTGAAAGGGGAGATGAGATGTCCAAATCAAGAGTTGGCTCTAAGGGCTGAAAGTGCTGGTGAAGGAAGCTAGCAACGTGTCTCTCCATTTCAGGAAAATCAAATTCTGCTGCTGGAACTGTAACAAAAGAAGTTATTTTTAGTAAATTGAGATCTCACACATTGCCTCTAGACGTAATCAATACAGCAAAGAGAATTCTGTAAGTATACAAATAATATGCTGTAAAAAAATCAAAGAAAGAAAACAGAAAAGTATGACATTTAATACTTTCACTCTGATGCAATGCAAGCATGAACAGCTACAAAGAAACTGGTTCAATTCTTTGATAAACAGCTGAGGTCCAGAAGCAGTCTTTTCAGAGACTACATCTGGAGTATTATGTCCCAGACATGGACCTTAGTGAAAGGCAAAAGGTGATTAAAGGGAGGCTGAAGCACACGGCATTCAAGAGGCTAGAGCAGCTTCACTCAATACTAAGAAAAGGCTTCCTTGGGGAGCGGGGAGGCACAGAAATCACACAGTGGTCCACAACATCCTAAGAGACAGTCAAGAGAAGACAAAGCCAGATTCTTCTCCAACATGCCCAGGGAAAGAATGAGAGACACTGAACAGAAGTTGGAGCACAGGAAATTCCTGTTAGGTATAAAAAAAAAAAAAAAAAAAAAAAAAAAAAAAAAAAGTCTTGCGTCTTGCAGCTGGCTAACCAGGTTGCCCAGGAATGTATGGAATCTCCATCCTTGGGGATATTCAAAACATGACTGGACCAGACCTTAACCAACCTTCTAAATTGACTCTACTTGAGAGAGAAGGATCATCTGAACTACAAAACCAGAGCTCCTTTCTGATCTAGATCATTCTACAATTCTATGCATATAGATTTTAAAACATTCCAAGAGAAAGTGGTTCAAATCAAGATATTGTATTTAAATATATAGTAGTTAAATATGTCATGAATCACCGCCACCTTTTTTCTACGTGGTCCAGAACTCACAGTAGGCTGTCAGGGTTTCAAAAATTGTGTGATCCTATCTGAATAATAAAACACTATTAATGTCTCTATGTATCTTCATGATTAGAGAGAATTTGTGGATATACAAGTGATAAGCACAGAGAACCAGAAAGAGAATCCTCACTGGCTATAAGATGTAAACTGAACATAAATAACTAAGGCTAACAAATAATGCCTATTAATCTCATTCTGTATGAGAGCATAAAACACAGAAATACCCTTAGATGGTAATTACCTTGGAAAGGAGCATTTTCTGATGATGCTTCTACATCTCCAGATGTTCCAGAAAAAATCTCTCGTCTCCACTGCATGTTGAAAGGCAACAAAGAGTTCCAAGGGTGGCTTGCTGTTTCCCTCAAAATCTGATCTTCTGTGCTGCCAGAAGATAACCCTGAAATAAAAAGTCAGGAATTGACAGTTTTGCACATAAACCACTTGTATAAACTCCTCTGAGAAGACACCGATTCCCATCCCAATATACTCTCAGCAGCTTCAGGCTTTCATTTCTTTAACTCTTGCCTATCACTTCTCCCACAAATCTTACCATGAATTTCCATAAATCTAAGTTGTTAATACCTAATTATATATTACTCTGTGAAACTTAGCCATTTCAGAGAATGCAGACTTAAGAAATACTGAAGCAATAAAATCAGAAAAGAATTAATAGTTATTTTATACTACCTAGCATATTTATGCTTCCCATTGCATATAAACGTCAGTCTTTTAATATAATATTAGGCATCTTTATGATAAAGACAAGAGCTTTATTCCTTCTTGAACAGGGCCTGAGACGCAACATACAGGAAATCTGAGATCAAGGATAGCAATATTAGGTTCTTAGTGTTCAACCACCTTTAACTACACAGCTCTGGAATTCTTCAGGTATCAGGAAAATGGTCTGTGATTTATAACTGTTTTTTAACTATTAAAATAGAGCTAGTCTGGAAAAAAAATAATCATGCGTTGAGCAACTGAAATATTGGGTATTTTTTCCCAGCTAATAAAAAAGCAAAACTGCAAGTGCAATCAATGTTATAAGCAATTACCTTTGCTTTTATAATTACATGCAGATCAGTCACATGAATAAAGAATTTTACTATGTAGAAAGTTATCGGTTTAGAAGATAAAAGAGGCTGAGATTTCAGCAGCTCAAGAACTGTAGTCTTTAAAAATTAGGTTATAGATATGGAATAATTCATACGTATGTGTATGTGAGATCAGACACAAATCAAATTAACACAGTATTGTCATTTACTGAAAGCCTTAAAGTGAATAACACCACAGATCTCACAGTAGAATAACTGTCCTATCCACTTCTCATGTGCACAAGTGATAATGTTTGATTTACACAGGAATGAATTACAATGATACTATTTTTGTATTTTATAAGAGAATAGCTTAAAGTCAAGAGACAGGCTGCAAGCAAAAAAGGGACATATATTTGGCAGAAAATTGATGTCAACGGGGCATTAAAGTGACATTATTTTCAAAAACAAGTGAGAAGTTTTAATTACTGTAATGACACATAAACAGATATATCAGAATGATACTCTTAGCAGCAACAAATAATTACAGCTATGCAACAACATACACTATATTCATCATGTATCAGCATCTTCTTGGATGTTACAGCTGCTGATTAAGCTTCAAAATATCCTTTACTAAAATCAATAGCTTATTAGGTAAAACTATTACGGAAGTCAAAAATAACAAGCACAGAGAGCCTGTAATCCAGTTGCACTCTGTTCTGCAGGGCATATAATCTATTTTTAAGTGAAGTTCCATACTAATCTTTAAGAACAACTTAGGTTCAGCGAGTTAGATCTGTTCTCCTATAAGGTAAGATAAAGGACATAAAACTCTCCATTTTGAAAAAGAAAAAAAAATACCAGTGTCAGCAGGGCTTGCATCCAGTATTTCACTAGTTAAAAAGCTTCCGGTGGAGATTGTTGAAGATGAATCACAAGGTCCTTCTTCTATGAAAGCCTCTGAACTTAAGCTTGTGGATAGTACTTTAGAAAGCATTCCCTAGAGAGGAAATAACATATAACAATAATATAAATAACATAATATCATATATTCAGCTGTCTATGGTTCAAGCTTAGAACACACACCTATTTTATTCTGAGCTCAGTTCAAGTGTAGAAGCCTTCATTTCAAGTCAGGCAACGGCACAGTTCATCCTTGCTCAGTACAAACGTTCACATCCACTCTCAGACATCTCCCTCCCTCCCTCCACCCCCCAGCACCCACACACACCCCACACACGCCTCCAAACTCTTCTTAAGCTTCTCAGAACTGGGTACAAATCACAGCACCCAGAAGATTAGCTTATCTTCTGGTGCTCAGATTTGGCTATTTCTCATCACAGACCCACTCAGTAGAATTGTGGATCTCAGAGGGATATAGCTGCAACACCTGAAAGTTTCCAGAATTTCGCAAGTATTTGCAAGACTGCCTTTTGCATTCAGGAGACACAGTTAAACTTAATTTCACTTTATGACTAGAAGCATCCAGAAAATGCCCTAAAAATATTATTTTCCTTAATTTCATGAGTAATCTCTAGAAAGCATGGAATGGGGGTTCCTATACTTCCAAGTTTACAGGGACAAAATGTGTGCATCTTTCTCCAATCTTAATTAAAAGATAAAAAATTAATAAAGAGTAAGAAAAGGGGCAAGCAATCCAAGAAATCGAGACTTTTTATATAAGCATAAACATACTATTTGCTAAACACTGCTTGCATCTACTGCTAAAGTGACTGGATCTGCAGATAATGCAAGAGCACCACAGGGTCTACCTAGAGACCTGTCCTGTTTAACATGGTTGGCAATGACCTGCAAGAGGTGACAGAGTCTACTCATGTTTACAGATGATACCACGACCCATCACAAGAAGGGAGACACACATCCGAAAACGAGCCAGGCACTTCAGTGTTGCATGGCAGGAGATGAGACACCATGAGCATAAATGGAAACAGCAGACGTCCCAGCTGGGTAAGAAGCATCCCTTCCTCCGGGCTGTCCAGAGAACCTCCAGCCTCAAAAGTGACCTCCAGCCTCAAAAGTGACTCAATAAATCCCAGAGTAACCTGGTCTGCTCTCACAGCTGACCCTGCTGTGAGCAGAAAGTTACACTAGAAACGCCTCCAGGTCCCATTCAGCCTGAATTATCCTGATTCAAACAGCTTTACACACCTTCTGGAACATCCTAGAAATACAAGATCCCATTCTCATGCATATGCCTCAAGGCAACAAAAAACACAACATACTTTCATTTTTGTGCACCATACTCATATTGCAGATAAATACATCAGGAAATAAGAAGTAGATTATGTTGTGTGGTTACCTGGATAGGACTAACCATATCGTGATGTCTGAATGATGGTCCAGAAGGGGTTACACCTCTGATCCCAGTTTCAGCAGCAAGCACTGGCAAATCTTGAGGCACACGAGAACCCTGGGGCCGGGCTGAACACAAATGCAACAGCAGTAGTCAGGAAGAGAAAACAATTTCGAGCTCACAGATAGATCTTTATTATTTTTTTTGGAACACCAGGTGGCAATAATACTCTAGTGTTGCTGTCTTCACTGCATTGATTTTGCCCATGTTTACTTCTTTCTTAAAACTTATAATGAGCTTTTTCTGCTCCCTTGTAGCATTAGACGAACACCAATTTAGCTGGTAAACAGAGCAACTCTCCTTAACCAGCCATGGACAATTTTTAATTACTATGACAGCCTTCTGCAGAAAATGCAGAGAGTAAAAACAATGCTTTGCAGGAGGAACTATGGCTTTGCTTGTGTTAACACAACTATTTAGTTGGGGTAGTTAGCAGGGAAAGGGGCTTTGTAATCATTGCCATGATAGAGAGTAAGAGAAAAGTGCACAAAATAAGCCAGAGAAACCAGAAATGCTGAGATATCTCACTACAGCCTGACTCCTACTGCAGAGTTGGTGAGATCATTTCTGCCATACTGCACTTATATTAAAAAAAAAAAAAATAAAGGTGATCAATATCTGAAGGGGCAAAAAACACCCTAGCAGAACAGAGGAGAAGGAATCTCTCTATTCAGTGAGAGCAGACGCATTTAAGTTTGGTAATTCTTGCAGAATTTGAGATAAGATATCCTGCTGCAAATAATTCTAAAGTATTACTCTTGCTAGTAATACTTTTCAAGAAAAGAAGCATTAAGTATCAAGTAGAAGTGAAGATAGAGTTTAATGTGCTTTCTCCCAGCTCTATGGGGGCTGCTGACGGCAGAGACATTTCAAATTCCAAGTATTGTAAGGCTGTGTCTTGTGGAATTAACAAAAGATTGAGATCTGCTAACAGCAATTTGTAGCTTGCATTAAACCACCTGGGTCTCCATCTTCTATTAAGAAAGTAAATGTTCCATTTTTCCTACAGTACAATTAAAGCAGGAGATATTTCTTTCACAGGAGGCTTTTCTTTTGTAAGGCGACATACGATAAGAATCTTTATGATGTGATACCTACATACTTAAATCAATCAGGAAACAGCATGAAAGAAAAGAAAAAAAGGTTTTCTATAGCCACAATCATCTATTACTCTCCCAGGAGACAGTACAAGAAATGAATGAAAATAATATTTAAAATAAATGCATTTGGATTAAAAAGGGAATTTAGTATGTTATTGTCTTAAATAATAACTGACAGATCTCCAAGTAAAGACTAAATAAATTATCAAACAGGCTCCCCTCCCTGCAACAAGAGTGCAAAACCCTGGTTTCTGCTCCACTTTCTGAAAGTGTATGACACAGGTCTTCGTGTCCTTGGAGAAAAAGCCTGAAGACCCAGGTAGGACAAGGGACAGAGCTCCCTGGGGGTGTGTGTGTGGCAGTAGAAACAGAGCAGAAACATAGCAGAGGCTGCTGCTCTTTGGAGCAGAATATGGGAGAGCTGGAGAAAACCATGAATGAGATCTTGAAAAAAATTCAGTCAGCAAAACTGCAGTCACATCTCTTGACAGTTAAATATTTCTACTGGAGAAAACACAAGATATATCATTTATTAAACTCAAAGTCATGACAAGGAGCAGTGATTAGAAGTGACTGCCAGTCATACTGAGGCAGGGAATAGAACATTTATTTTAAAATGTGATAAAAATGAACACAAGCTACCACATAAAATAATAAATTCTCAATTTCTTGATGTCTTTAAATCAAGATAGGAGAATTTTCTGAAAGAAATGCTTTAGTTTGCCAGATAAAGGACATCAGAGTGACAGGTAATAACTTAAGAATACAGAAGAGCTTAAAGCAGCTAATCCTCTCTTGTATTTAAATTCTATGAAGAGCTATGCTACAATGCTACAAATTACTACACATTGTTCTTGTGATATTAATACAAGGGATGAGTAGCAGCAGTTTTATTTCAGAGTTACAATAAACTCACGAGGTATGAGTACATTTTATTAATATCCCTAAAAACTTTATATTTGGTGACACAAAGCATTTTTTTTCTTCTTCTTCCCCTCCTCCCTCTAAAATAATAAAGCAACATTTCTATTTGACAAGCTTAACTTCTACGTGGCACTATCATATTTTGACCTCCTGGTCACTACACTAGGACAAACAAACCATTAAAAATTGACACTGAAATATCCAGAATGCAATTTATTCAGTAGAAATTGCAGTAAAATAGCAGCAATTATTTTTGGGTGCAATTCAGAAGATAAAAGCCTGAGTGATGAATCACTCAGTGAAGATAATGAAAAACGAGGATTAGTTCAAACCCAAGTAGGGATACAAATAGAAAAGAATTATATCAACAGAGGTACTCCACACTAGTCTGCTATATTCACAACAGATAAGACAATCTGTTGCAATATTTAGTTATAGACACACATTGAGGATTCGGAAAAACAAACGGAAATCTTTGGGAGTTTCAACCAATTCAGGCTAAACTACCATGCATGACAACATCTGTGTAGTGTGGCAGTACGTGAAGATAACTACAGCTGGAACGGTGCTCTCAAGGGGGCTGCAAGAGGGATGAAATCTGAAGAAAAGCTTTAACAATGCATATACATCTACTTCCCCAGTTCTGCCTTGTATGCCAAATATAGTCACTACTTTCAGAATGATTTCCTAAGGAAATGAGGGCTACACAGTCAAACTGCCTGCCTCATCTGCAGAGTCATTCTGCAATTCCCTACTAACAATTTATATTCTATTAGCCCATTATAACCAAATTTGGCTGAGAATCTCAAACATGTTAAGTTCTTAACTCATTTTTTTAAGACACCAGTGGCCCAGTAGAAGAGGACAACCCAATTCAGGACTACCAGCACCAGTTCAGCAGTTCTGTCCTGTCCGGCCTGCCACGTGGCCAGCTGGTTCACATGGCACTTGCCACCAACTCAACACCAAGAGTGGAGATTCATTCTCTCATCCCACCAGAGCAGCCCTTAAGACCCACCCCTCTTTACAGTCTGCCCCCAAATTTGAGAAGCCTGAAATTATTTTTTCTTCTCGTTATACTCATAAGAAAGCAAGCTCCAAATCATTTTGCCTGGTGCCCAACGACAAGTCTTATATATCCAACACTTTTATCAATAAAGCATCCAAGCAGATTTACAAAGTTTCTTTACAACAATCTGTATAACTCCTTTGCAGATTTTTACCTTTTTGATATAATTCTTAATGCTTGTTCTGGAAAAAACACAGCACTATTTAATAAAAGAACACCTAGTAGTTCTGCAACCACAAGAGCAGTACAACTTCTATGTTGCAAAGCTATATATCATTTGATCAAAAGTAGAAACCATCAGAGCGGCCACCTCAAAGACGACGATCAAGATCACATGAATAAAGCACTCATTTGATTTCTTCATTAGGGAACTAACTTTAAGATACAGTTGTGTTTGTTTTTTTTCCAGCAGAAATAATTGTAAAAGTGGTCTGGTTAGAATCAAGTACAAAAAAGTTTGTACAATTATACATTACCTCTCAAAATGCACTTGCACCTTTTTCAAAAACTTTAAGCTCAATTCATGCTAAAGATCACCTTCTGCTGAAGATACCAAATAAATTAATGAAAGGACCATGAAGTACTTTACATTTCAAATATGATATTGCTAGTAGTATTTTCACTATTTTTTGAACTGTTCAAGGGGACAATCTTCAAAACAGGATTCTGTCTCCCTTTAATATATATATTCAAATGATTTTTCCTAATCCTTTTATATAAAAATTACTGTCCACTGTCCATAAATCACTAAAGGAAAAAAAGACACTATAGCAGGACAGTTTTATATTAACTGTGTAACTCCTATTATGGCAATGCTTCTACAACACAGGCAACGATATAAGCATTTTCTACAGCTTTTAGGGAAAGACTTAAAGATAATTTAAGTTTAAATATTATATACATTTTAAAAAGATTCTGAGAGTTAAAGGAAGCAACTGAAGAGTAATTTCAACTTCCCATCTTAAACAAATCAAAAAGGATAGCTCATTACACAGGATAAAAATGTTTAGATTAGGGGAAGAAGTGGAGCTTCAAGCAGTATCAAGAGGATAGGCTTTCCTATAGAAATAGGGGAGGGATTTCCTCACCTGGGTAATACAATTTTTCAGTCATCAGCATCTCTTAACAACCTACCCGAGTGTTCACTTTCCTGCAGACTTCCACTAGAGGTTTGTTCTTCACAGCTTGTTATGCTCCTGGGTAACCTGCCATCTTCAGGAAGAGCACGACTGTAGCAGCTGGCACAGGCCAATTCCCCGACAGGTGAAATGGGAGGAGATCCTCCACAAGCAGAATCTGTTTTATCTGAGTTTAAAACATCTGTGATGGGTTTAGGTATAGAAATGAAATGTTTTGCACTTAGTGAAAGAATACATTAAGACGGGCTTACTATTCACACAGGGTGAATTTGTACAGTGCTCCCTTTTAATAAAGTTAATACTCTTAATAAAGTTAAACTCTTCAAACAATGGAAACAACTGTACTGCAGTGGTTCAGACTCAGATTTCATGGGACTTCTCAAAAAGTAACTCTCAAACAAACTAAATTACTCTTAAAAAAAAAAAAAAAAAGTACAAACAAAAAACCCATCATACTGACAGGCTTCCTGTACAGTAAATGCACCAAAACTTTTGGCAATTTCACCAACAGTCAACTTCACTCCTTGACTAGCCAGTAAGATATCTTAATCACATTTTCATTTCCTGAATAACTTATGGAGACTGTAATATCTCAATATAATTGATTCCACTAATTCTCTTGATAAGGTCTATTTTGATTGAGTCATTCTCACAATTATTCTTTATAATGTCTGTTTTTTTTCCACAGTGTCTTGTTTGAAATATGGATACCCCCACCACTAAGCATCACATTTCAGAAGCAGCTGCATCATTCCCAAATTGTGGAGCAATATAAATTCTTGACTCTTGCTGAAAATTTCCCTTATTTATACAACTACAGGTCATGGTAACACGTTCTTACCACACAAACCCATTAAAAACTCAAGTTTGCTATGTACTTTGATTTTTATTTACTTTTTAAAAAACCAAAATGTGTGATACTAAATCAAGTGCCTTATGAGTGCAAATGTATTTCATTCAAACACTACCAAGTGGAACTTTATCTAATCAAGACACCAAATTGGTTTGACAAGAATTATTCTGCATAAAATGATGGTGACTGGCATTAATTACTTTTCTTTAATTAAGAAAGAGTCCCACATCAGCTGCTTCATTATTCTGCTCAAGATCAATGCTAGCCTGACAGGCTGGTAATTACTTGGGTTGTTTTGCTTATCATTTTAAAAAATCCTGGCACAACACTAGAACTTCTCAGCAGATACATGGAATTGTAGCTGTGAAGGAATTTTTGGAGGGTAGTGAGGAATAACTGTTTATATTTAGACAATATTTTGTTATCCTTCTTAGACTTATTGTTCCACGGAGAAACACAAAGCACTCTATGCACAGATACTTAGAATATGCTAGTAGCTATGTAAAGTTACACTTTTAAAGTATTTCTGTAGCCCCCTGATATTAATTCCTTAATTATAAGGTTTCACACCTTTCTGGTTCATTCTAGGTGCTCTCCAAACCTTTAAATACCCATCTATCAACTCTAATGTTTCTCTTTCAATTGATAGTTATATTTGCAGGTATCTGATTAAATCCTCAAATTAAACAGGGCATGAATAAGCACATTCCCTTTTAAAATCAAATCCAAAATACTTAACCTTTACTCTTAAAAGGAACTTTTAAAACAGCCCCTGCTCATTTCAACGAGGATAAAAAAGTTAAATATTGCCAATATGGCAAATTCCACTTTCAGTAAATGTTTTGACTGTTTTTCAGTGATTTTTTCTAGACATATATACCTGACAGGATAAGATTTTTGCAACTACAGCTCACATTTTTGCTGAAATTATATATATATATATATACACACACACACACAGAAAAAAAATGCCACAGTAAAGGCAATCATATCAAATATCTCATGATCAATCACCTTATCCACTCTGAAGAATAGTTTTTGTTCTCCAATCTGTATTTCTCAAAACGAAAATCTATTATACATTTTACCTGCAAAAGAAGAGCTGCAGCTCCTTGGTGTGTCTACTTCTGGTATAACACTAAGTTCATGCTGTTCCAAATGAAGACCTAGCTTGACTTTTGCCAGAGGTGGTTTGGAAGATCTCCATTTCTGTTCTTTACATTCAAGCTGCTCAGGTTGCTCTGTAAAATAAAAGTTTCGTGAATTAAAATTTCCCTAACACATTGCAATAACATATCCATTGAATTAATTTGAGGAGATGCAAAAACACTCAACTAAAAAAAATTATAACAATGAAAGAAGTTACATGACTTTGCCCATGTGCCCAGCTGGACTGATGTTACTGTAAAATCAGTTCATTTTTATGAAACTCACTTGTTTCACAATCCTCTAGCTGGTGGTTTTCTGAGGTTTGCAAGAAGTCAGTCAGACTGTTAGGCTTTGCTTGTATCATTTCTTCATTTGTGCTGAACTGTTTTACCTTAAAAGAAAGCAACTGTACATAAAAGTTACACTTAACACTCATTTCTTAAATCAGCAGTCCTTTTAGGGGGGCATTCCCTGCAGTGTTGACAATACTGAGAACTTTAAGAGGTGAGTTCAGCTACTGGACAAACTTGCTCACCTTAAAAAGCATTTGGGCAAATAAGTATTTATTTTAGTTCCATGGACCCAACTGACTAGTACCTGCTTAGTTACATATTCAAGGCCATTAAAAGATTACATCAGAATAATAGGTGTTTTTAACAGGAACATTTGTTGAAAAGTCTGCTTTGTTTTCCATTATTGATAAAAGGAATTTTAGCTGCCTGAAGACTGTAAAAGCAGAAGATGTTTTGTTTGCTTGTTAAGATTGTTTCAGTTAAAAAACAGAGGAGGAAAAGGAACTTCTTTAGGAATAAGCTTGCAACTCAAAAAAACATGATTTCCTCCCGCCCCTTAAAATAAGCACATACAAGAAATACCTAAGATGAAATACCAAAATAAACAAAGGTATAAATTGAGAATAACTTCCAAATCAATTTTCTAGTTTGCACATCTAAAAAAGACCAAACATTTTAATAGTCCATTTAAAATGCTTAGTATATCATTTGAGATATTTAAGATTTTTAATAAGAACTGTTCTACATAAAAGTTGCACTTCTAGAGCTGTTATACTGAACAAACCAGCTCTCTAGGGTCTTACAAAAGAGAACTAGTGATTGCACATCAGATCCCCTAATTCAAATTTTCATTTTGGTACGTGACTCAAGTACTGACACTCCATGAAATACTTTACAAGTTGACAGAGTTTGATCACCTACTAGCATTTGCATTTATAAATCATATACCTGCTTGTTCAGAAATTCTTTCAAAGCCTCCTGTTGTCTCTGCATTTGTTCCTTCAACTTATCCTGCTTCCTTTTAAGTAGCTGTTCTTGTATTTTTTGTCTAAAAAGAAGAGCTTCTCTTTGTGCATCCAGCTGCTCTTGAAGTTCCTTCAAATACTTTTGCTGGGCTTGGATGCTCTCTGAAGAAGCCAACACCCGGTCCCTTAAATTCAATACATTAGAATAATTTAACAAAGATGCATCTCCACTTTTTGATATCGAGAACTCATGGGCTTTAAGTTCCTCATGAGGCGAAGTCAGAGGCTGAAAGAGAGAGCAGGGCTGTTCAAAGCTTGTTTTAATGCTGCTCCCTGCAGGTGCCTGCTGGCTCTGCTGAGAATCACTTGAGGCTGCCTGGGCTACCCCAGCGCTCTCTGCTGCTGACAGAAGGGGCACTGCAAGTGAAGGCTCTTTTACACCTTCTGCCTCTGTTTGATGGTTTGACATCTTCCCAGATGACAACTCCTTATCCTGCTCAAATATTCCAGGAGGTTCAGAGGAATTTTCTGCAGGCAAAACAAATCTAACCTGTTGTATATGGGTTTCTGGTTGCGTCCCTACAGCAGGGTCCCCTTGCAAAGCCATGCCCAGCCCTGACAGGGTCCGAAATCGCAATGAATCTCTAACTTGAATATTGGAGGAGTCCAAGATTTCCACTTGCTCCTGCAAAGGAGAGCTAGATGGCAAGTGAAACATTCCTTGATTCCCTTCTGATGTTTCCAAAAACTGCACACGCCTACCAGGACAAACATCATGCATTTGCTCTTCATATTTCTGTGACGATGTTTTTTCCAGTGCCTGTGGTGTTTCTGAATTCCCAGGAAGTGACCGGCCATTCTGTTGCATACAAATTTGTTTAGACAACTCGTGTTGTATGGGATGCACTTCTTGCTTCTGTAGAATGGGTTCCAAGGTCGACTTTAAACTAACTGACTTTGCTTCCGCAGAACCTGGAGGCGTTACAGGAATACTTGGGTATCTTTGCTTCAGTTTATTCTGATACTCTTGCAGGCACTTTCTAGCTTCTTCAACAGTCTGTTTGTGCAGTCTAAACAAAACAAACAATACACATCCAGTATTGCAAAGATAAACTGCAGTTTCAATAATAAAACAATTTCAAAATTATTCTTAAATTGACAAATTTGGCTTTCATTTTATACTGAATTTTACCTGTTTTGCTGTAGAAGACGCTGTTGATAACTACGAATCATCTGTAAATGACTGGCTTGTCTGGGGCTTGCAGTTTTTAACACAGCAGTAATTTCAGTCTAATTAAAATTAAAAAAAAGTTGAAATATGCAAATATTTCAGAAAAAAAAACTATTAGAGCAACTTTAACCCTTAGCAGCATGTTATTCCTCCTCCTAAGCCTACAGAAGGGATTCTGTACCACTCAAACCCGTGGGACTTGAGCCCAAGGCAATGGAGCTAAACTAGGTCCTGGAAGAGACGGCCTGCTTGGACCGCTACAGCCGCGCGCGTTGGAAATCCAGGCAACGGTGCTCACAGTGGCTTAGCTCGGAGCTGAACGCATCCAGCAGCAAATTAAAGAAACAATGATCCAACACAAGGATCCTGATAGACTCTTCTTCATGCTTTACAGGGAGTATAGGTTGTAGAAACAACTCAGGATTTAAAACCAAGATTACCGAATGACTCCTCTTAAAATAGTTAAAGTTCAACATACAGATAAAAAGCAGCCTTTTTTAAATAATACTTTTTCCTTGATCAAGAAGTATGAGAGTACATGCAAAGTCATCAGATTTAACCAATGTGTGCTTATATAAAAATAAGCCAGCTCTAGGACCACGCAGAGATAACACAATATCTAAAGCCCATCAATATCACATGAAAAACACCACTACTTCAGCCAAAAGGAAGCTATTGTATATAGGAGCTTTCGACCTATGGCCTGAGAATCAGAAATTAAGTCCTGAGTGCCAGAGTTCACAATACCAAATTCACCTTCTGGATTTTTAAATAATGAATAAATAAAAGGAAAAAAACACTTAAGATACTTCATAAGATACTCAACCTCATCTTCCCCTTCTTTCTGCTGGTCTGAGAGAGGACTGTTGCTGCTTCGTACCACCTGAGCTTCCTCCTCCCTTGCTTTTTCCTTAGCCTCCTCCAAACACAGGTGCATCTGGATCCTCTGTAAATCAGCCTCCAGACATGCTCTCTTTTCTTCAATTTGTTTAAGCAAGGCCAGCTGCTCCTGTTTCTGTTGCTCTATTTGCTCATTCTATTAAACAGAAGGCAGGGTGAATCTCCAGAATTGAATGATAAAGAAAAGTTTGTCACAAATTACAATCAGATTTCTATTGTAGGAGAATTTCTATTGTATTGGCTGGCTAGATATTCCTAATAGTCCACGAATGCATATTATACTACAGGTTCTCTACTGCACATTTATCTGCTATCAAATTAACAGAAAGGATAAAACCATTGGAGATTGGAGACTCATTAAAAATCTCCAGAGACTGCAAAAAAGTCACCCTCTTTTGACATCTGAGTTTGAAAGTATGCTTTGCATTTTACAGTTTTTCATCAGGACCTCACAGCATTTAATTCAAGTCTCAGAGTATTTATGAAATAACTAATATGTAAGCAAACTATTTAAGAGTACTCCATAAATCTCCTAAGCAGTTTTTTTTTTTTTTTTTTTTAATTTTCTAACTTACTCATTAGTTACAAATTACTTTTTCATCTGGACATAGCAACAGTACTCTCCTTTTGGAAGAAACTGAGAAACAAAAATCAAACTGCTGGCAAAGAGGAACACAAAGTCAGGCTCTATTAGTGCAAGATCTCTCATATGTAGTGTTAGATTTTTTTTCCTCTACATTGTTCCAAGGACCAGCAAGAGCTAAAACATTTTTAAAATTTTAAAAAATACAGATATCAAGCATAGAAAATATAGTAAAAAAAAATATGTAAAAGTTACAAAAGTATTAAAAGGAACTACAGCTGTTTTATTACGTCGAGCATTTTAATCAGTCTTCTGTAAAACACTCATAACTAAGACACAGGAGAAAAAAAAAGATAATTATACATACTTACCCACTTATTTCTTTCCTCTTCCATTCTATTTTTAGCTGCTTCTTCTTGAGGATGAATTAGAACTGAATTTTCAACTATAACTGCATCTTCCAAAATTTCCACGGAGTCTAAAAACACACAAGTTACTTAGGCATAAATGCAGTCAGAAAGGACAATATTGGTAACACAGATTTGAAAGCACAGGACTACTTTAGCTTGGCAACAACTTCCGTTACTGAATTCATAAAGCACTAGATAAAAAACAGGCTAATTTCCAGAATATTTCCAATTGCTACAGAGAAGGCAGCAGTGGTTACTTCTGAAAGAGCCAGACCTTGAATCTTTCTCACATATTTCTTTACATTGTTGTAACCCCTGTAAACAAAATGCATTAGCAGCTTTCAAAGAGATTTCCATCTACATCTTCCTCTGCTTGTCTCAGTGAGCTGGAGAATCATATTTTTTGATTATTTAAGCACTTGCTAGCCCTTTACCAAGTGCTTTGGATATATGAGATGACTCATTCCAAAAGGATTTCTTTTGCCCAGATTATTTGGTAGGTTACTAGCAAGAGCATTCTGAGGAACGATCTTACTAATGATCTGATTAACGATCAGGGAAACAACTTTACTTCTTGGAAAAACATGGCCTAAAGGATCGTACTCCTAGAAGGTATGACATCTGTTTATTGCAGGAAAAGCAATTGTTCATCACATACTGCCAGCTTTAATATCAGCACATCTTCTCTACTGGCAAAGTGGAGCTAAATGCCTTTTTTACCCCACCCATGCTGCACCACAACACTCACAAATTAGGCAGGTGTGTCCATGTGCACATGACAAGTAAATCACTGGATCTGACTAAAAAAAAAAATTAAGGATTTCAGACACTTCTGGAATCTGGCTTCTCCAGGTCATTTGGTATAGAGCCTTAAGGCCAAATCTTGCACTGGGAACTCCACTCTTGAAGGTAAACATCTATTAATGCATGGCAAGACCATATGTGACAAAAAATTTCACAAAATTTACAAAATGCAAAGGTATTTTGGAGATTTCTTTTTGGAGTAGAGGTTTATTGACAAGAAAAAAAAAAGCAAAAACCTCTCCAGTTTACTCTTTAAACAAAACACAATATATAGGGGGTAGAGAGAGAACTTAGCTGCTTTCTGGCAACACAGTGAAACAACATTAAAATATTCATTACTTTGCTATGCTGTATAAATCTTTTCATTCCCCGCCCCCGCCCCAAAAAAAGACAAATGGCAGGTATTACATACCTTTGTTTGCAGATGTTGAATTTTTATGTTGTTCGTGGTTAAGTTCTTTATCACATAATTGTCTCTCTTCACCAGCAGTTGTGCCCGATTCAATAGTCTCAATTTCATTTTGACATTCTCTCTCAGATTTTGATGTCCACTCCTCTCTTTGGGTTCTAATTTTGTTCAACAACTTCTTTAAGGCAAGTTTTGATTCAGTTTTGTGAGTTTTTCCTTCTTCATTACCTATGAGAAATACACACCTTTTAAAAGCTTTAGGTAGCTGTTCATCCTCCTGCTATAAAACCTCAAAAAATATCCACACATTCATTAATTCCTTTTGTTGTTCATGCAGATGAACAAACAACTCAGGCAAAATAACAAGTTCTCCAAGCTTATCAAGTTATTTTTCTTACCTGGAAGAGAAGAGCAGTAAATTGACTCAGAACATAATAAAAGGAGGACTAAACTAAACCATGTTTTACAGTCAAGCTAAACTTAGCCTGTACTGTTGGAGAGAGGCAGCACTTTGTCCCCTTTGTCTCTATGTTCATGTGCTCTCTATTGCATTAGCATGAGCAACATGATCCATCACATAGGCCAAAAAACGGATATACCACCAAACAGATGTGGTTGAAATGCTCTAAGGAGAGAAGTTCAGTAACCCCACCCTCGTTCACACTCTGTTACCCTGGGCATGCCACAAGCAAACAGGGCACACACGTGCATTATTGCTGCTTACTCGCAAAGTGAGATAACTCCGTCACGAACCTGAACATGAAGGGCAGACAGTAAGCAACCTTCAAACAAGCTCAAGCTTCAGCTTTGAAATATTTCAAAAGAAAAAGAAATTACTTAAGTTTATATCCTAGCTTCATTCCCCATAATTTCCACTAACTACATAAGGAGCCAACATAACTACTAAAAGTTTAGTTTTACAAAAATTAAGTTATTCTAAGCATAACAAACAGACATATTAAAAAGTCACATTTGAATTTTTAACCCGTACTTGTTAAACATATCATCCTGATAAACCTCATAAACCATTTGATACTGAAATATTTCATAGTCAGTGCAGCATTTAATAGTTCAACATTTTAATTAATATTGAAATTAATCTAAGTGATATATTATACTAAATTGTTGTTTCTCTTAAAAATCAAAAAAGTTTAAAGTTTAAAAGCTTTACTTTCTGTTTCATCAGGAACTTCCTCTATTGTCTGTCTCAATTCTTGTCCAGTGTCACAAGCAGATTCATGCTCCAAAGTGATATCAAGTTCATTGTCTTGAGATCTTTCAGAAGGGGATGGTAATGGCTGTGGCTCAAAGTGCAAAATCAGGTCTCCCTGAATCTCTAATTAAGGGAAAACAACCATATAAAATGATCTTTGAAATAAACATTGCAGGACTACACTTACTATGCAAATTCTTAAGGGGTCCAAACATCTACAGTTATTTCTCAACAGATTTAATCCTTTTTTCCTCTCCCCAAAAATACAAGACTTGCAAAGTTCAGACCGTTCAGTTCTTTAGCTATTTCTTGAATCTGGGATTCTATTTTTTTTTTCCACTAGCAGATACCAAATTCCTCCAAATAAAAGATTCTGTGGTGAAAGCCTTCTCTCCACCTGCACAAATGGTGCAGGAACAACAACAAGCAGGACAACCCAAAAAACCTAATCAGGCAAATACACTATCCTGACCCAGCTGCTCCCAGAACTCTAACTGAAGTCAGCTCCATCATGTAGGTTTTAAACCCACCAATTCATCTTTAGAGCCACTGTCCCAGGTGAAGACCATTAGTGTGTGTGTGAGGAGGTTCAACCGTCAACAACTGCTGTGGGGACCACAAAGCATAGGTTTGCTGCGTGCCTAGGTGCCAGCAACACGGACACCAAGGATCCAGGCACCAGCAACCAGGACACCAAGGGTCTACGCCCAGCTGCTGGGTGGTCAGAGTGACTAAGGACAATTACTGGGGGAATCCATTTGTACATTTGCAGGTGACAGTGCATATGCGGGCACATATGTGGAAGGCCGAGGGGTCCTGGGCTAGTTGCTGAAAGAGATGAGTATTTAAGGCCAGTCATTAAGATGCCCTCCGGTGTTTGCATTGCTGGTCCATGCAGCTGGCTGCACGCATATGTCCTTGTACTGCATACGCATCTTCCTACGCGTGTCTATCGGGCAGCCTTGCTCCTGGCTGGGCCTGGGCAACAGGGATCTGCAACAGTCTCACCTCAATTAGGATACTGGGTTCAGCAGCCCCTAAATAACTTACTCCTGTCTTCACTGTACATGTCTTCAAACGCAAACTCCAGTTCCCTCTGCCAGTCTTCTTTTATCTCCAGTCGCTTGTATGCGGGTACAAACAGCTGAGGTGGCATCTGTGCTACAAGCTGCCTCCTGCGCAGCCGGTCCATACTCTGCATTTGTTCCAGTTCTTTCAGCAACCTCTCCCTGTCCTTCAAGGAAAAAGGTGATCTCCTAAGAATTTAGCATTCACATTCAGACAGCAGCACATCAAACTGATAAAATATTTCCTTTTGGTTACCTTAAATTTAAACATGAAGAATTAAACTTTAAGGTCATTCTGACCAAAGGTGTGATTTAAACGCTGTACTTAATTAGCACGAGAATCAATGTTGCCTGAAAGATCCAGCATAAAACACAGAATCAGTAGCAGTTAGGTTTCTTTTGTTAGTGTGTACTTCAGCCTTTTTTTTTTTAAATTAAAAAAGGGAGCTAATATTCTTCAGGGACTCATTTCTCAAAGAAATGGGAAACTGCTGCCATTTATAGCTTCCTGAATATATTTGTAAATGTAAAAGTGGAAAAAAAAATCAGAGTGTTCCTCTGGGTACACAGTCTACTCTCCAAAGTAAATCTAATATTTTCACTCTTTTGAACCAACAGAACCTTCCTATATGACGAAATTAAAAATATTTTGCAAAATAAGTTGCATTCTTAGAAAAAAAATAAACCCAGTTTTTCCCCTAAAGCATAGAAAACTACAAATGTGGAAAAGCAGAGTTTACCACCCATTAACGAATTTGATCCTACACATAGCCAGTTCAACAATATTAGGTCATACACTAAAAAAAGTTGAAGGACCTTCTTCTAAATAGCCTTAATATTTGTGCTTTTCTTGTCTCTGGGCAAGACGATTACCCACTTCCTCCTCACAGAAGTGCTGTGAATATAACTTCCAATTGAATCTTTGGAAAACTCAGATCACAGAATGCTTAAGGTTGGAAGGGACCTCTAGAGATCATCTAGTCCAACCCCCCTGCACATGCAGGGTCACCTAGAGCACGTAGAACAGGGTGGCATCCAGGCAGGTTTGGAAGATCTCCAGAGAAGGAGACTCCACAACCCCTCTGGGCAACCTGTTCCAGGGCTCTGTCACCCTCACTGTTAAGCACTGTTAAGATTAGATCATCTCACTGTTAAGATTAGATCACCTAATCCAAGCCCTCCTACTCAAGCAGAGACAAGATGCTTTCAAAAGCACAAGGGAATAGTCACAAGGAAACGGAGATGACTATATTCATTATAAGGTTTGGCCACAGTGTGTTAAATCAGTAAATGAAAGAACAGGATAATGTAGTATTGAACAGCTACCTTCACTTTACAAATCTAATGAAATACAGAGTTAATGTCAAGAACAGATATGGAGCATAACTGCTAAGACACCCAGTCTCGGTCCACGCCAGCAAGCTCAGTTCTGAAAGCAGAGCTACATTCACACTGGCTCATACCAGTGCCAATTCAACCACCTTTGCCTCTTGTATAATCACCAATTTCTTTCTTTCGTACAGTATCTCTCTACTGCACCTTCTTATGTTCTTTATACACTTTGCATGTTTTTGCTTTACTTGGATTTTTTTTTTGCTTTCAGATGTACACGAGTGACAGGCATAAATTAAATCAGAAATATAAAGTATACTACACACACACAAACTGAAGAAAAATACAGAAAAGGGAATTAGAATAATCAAAGCTAGGGAGCAGCTTCTCTGCAAAGATCTGCTGAGTAGTTTAGGATTTCTCAGACTAGAAGGAAAAATGAAACAGAAGGAACCTATTTAACCTTCAGGGACGCTGTGAAGGCAAGTAGGGAATTCACTGCCTTTAGAGATGAGTAGGGAAAACAGATGAGCCTAATAAGCAGCAGGAACACAGCAACACACCCAGCTACAGATGCTCAAACTTTAGTTGCCCTTCGAACCCACAGTCACCAATACAGAAGGGAAGTTCCATCAAGTTCAAAGATTCAGGAAGCTCCTAAGCTACAAATACTGCGGGCAAGGAGGCTGAACATTAACTTTCTCTTACAGGTTTTAGGCATCTTCCATTAGTCACTGTCTCCACTGGATTCCATACTGAGGACAAGGTGACACAGGCAGAAAGGAGATCACAGAACTTGGGGAAAACCAAAGGATTAAAGGGTGATAACAGCTGAACAGAATAGTAAGAATAATCATCAAAAGTCAAATTTAAAATTAAGGGTGGCTACAGCAAGCAATTCCCAATGCACTGTAAGACATGCACAACAGTGGCCTGTGTTCAGGCTACTGCAGCTGACTGGATGGTCTACCTCAAGCCAGAGAACCTCCAAACCAAGCTCTGCTCCCACAGTTGATGCTACAGCCAGCCAGCCCCAGCAAGGCCAGGTGGATAGTTCAGAAAGTTTTACAATTTTACAAGGGTTCAGAAAAAGTGTATAAGGAGATGAAAAAATGCAGCTCAAGAATCCAGGAGGCAGCTCTGGAAGAAGGGTACATATGTAAAGGTCATTATACTTGAAAATTATCATACAGTTCGTTCTTCCTCAGTCTCATCTAGTGATAAGAAAAATAACTCCAAGAACAGTAATGAAGACTCTACAATGCTTGCTAATATGATCTATGTACTCTTCAACCATTAATTATGTAAACACTTTAAGCAGTTATTTCATAAGACAGGACTTCAAGCTCAAGAACTCCTTCACATTAAAGAAAAAAATGTCAAAACAAGTCCTGGAATAGACTAGAATCTCCATTTTTTTTTTTAAGTATTTTTTCATTTAAAGGCAAAACCACTTTCTACATCACCATGCATTTAAAGCAAAGCAAACAAAAAACCCACTTTTACTTCTCTGTGAAGCAACATAGTAAATCCCTTGACACCTAACAGAAAAAAAAATCTATACTTATTTCACACATTTAAAGTCACAGCAATACTAGTTTCTGTAAAAGTTGTGGCACTGCATAATAAAGCCAAATTACCTGCAACATCTAGTTCGCTTCCAAATGGATTTCCAATTTATCTTTGTCAAAAAAACTCCAACCTTATAAGGCTTCAGACAGCCAAAATAAGCAAGCTGGGTTTGCTGGGGTTTTGAAAACAGCAGTTAGTCCTTCAATTTTCCTCCTAATTCATTCATGCTGGTAATTGCAAACAGGCACAATTTCTGCTTTGCTTACCTGAGCCAAACGGACCTTCTTCAAGGCATAACTTCCTCTAAGATGGGCCTTTTCCAGCTGCTCTCTTCTATCTCTCTCCTCCTCTCTATGTAGCTCTTCCAAACGCTTTCCTTCCTCTTCGGCAACTAACCGAGCGTCTGTCTGGCAGGGAATCAGTAACAGTTTAGTCTGCAAAGTTTTTTAGGGCAGTTTAAAGCATATGTGGCAATAAATGAATAAGACTGTAGCAAAAATACAATTCTGGATGAATTCCCTCTAGAGTTTATAGTTCTGTTAAAAGCAGCATCAAACTGGCTTTATACCTTTGGAAAAATATATATATATATAGTTACAGATTGTACCTCAGTATCATTCTTCTGTGCCAATTTTTAAGCTCTGGAGTTTCAAACTTAGTTCTGGAAAAAGAAAACTTTTCTATAATCCTTTAATATAGCAAAGGTTTATTTTTCCTTCAATATAATGTAAAATGAATAATAAAAGCAATTTATTATATCTTAGTGGATATTATAATATATATTATATATAATACATATTAATATATAAGATACATATTATATCTTATCTTTATATCTTTAAGTAAAAAAGTTTTAATTTCGATTTGTACAACCAAAAACATTCCGCAATTTTCAATAACAATCTTACTAGCATTAAAAAAAAAAAAAGAAAAAAGTTGTAAGAAAAAAAAGACTTAAACATATGCAAAAAATAAGGCAACCACCACTGTTTAGCATAAGCAAAAAATGAGCAATTCAGATGCCCTACCCTTATGTCAGCCATGTGAACTCACACCCTTAAAAAGGGTACCTGTGTGGGAAAGGCTGTCACGTCTGATCCTGCATGTAATCGAACACTTAATAGGCCTTACAATTTCCCACCATCGACTAATTGTAGAATAGCTGCTTTATACAAGCCTAATTTTAAAACAAGTTCTGAGAAACTAAATTGTTGATATCAGTAATCCAGACACCATGTTCAATATAAAAAAGACATAATATACAATCACAAAAGCACTTGGGAGTTAATCACCTGTTCTCTGTCCATTTCTCTGTCCACATAAGGTTCTGAAAGATGATAATGAGTAACATGAAAGTTGTCAGCATTATAGATCTTCACTGTAGGAATCCTTTTCACTTCAAAATTCTAGAAAGAGAAGTACAATAGATTTCTATCTGCATGGATAACAGCCTCTTGCAAAGCAGCTAAATGGAACATAAGTGACATGCAAACTCAAATTACTACTAAAAGCCAACACCAAAAGCTTATAAGCAGAAAATTCTCTCCTGTAAATGTCACATTTTAAAACTTCATATATCTATGTTATTAATAAATGACATCAACATAAGCCTATCTGGAGCACTAAATGACTGGGAGCATCTACCAGCCCAAGGCAAACTTCTCTGTATAAACAGACATTCCTCTTTATGCTTCAACGGTATCATTCAAAGATACTTGAGTTTTAATGGGTTAAGACAAGTTACATTTACAACAATAGCTGTTATGCTCACCTGAAAGCAGGGCAACCACAAATTCACAATGTAATAGCAGTAATAGCAAAAATAACCTTTCTCAGGCTTGGTTTGCCCATATAGAACCTGTTCCTGTGCCCTTTTTATTAGGGCTACCCAGAAAATTTTCCATAATTTCACTAAAAAAAAAAATCTATACATACAGTACAGTGTGTTTGTTTTTGGAACAGTTTTGAGTACACTCCCAAATATTGATCCTTCAGCAGTTATACACCTTCTTTGGCTCAGTCTGACATTCTTAATAGTTCAAGTAACCAGGTAAGATAGCTCAGTATTCTGTACGAGTTGCCTTTGAACTTCTAATTCACACTTCTCCTCTGATAATTCTCTCTCAGATTCCTCTCCTCTAGATCTTCCCCTAAAGAATCAATTCTAACACACATTAATTAAAATGGAGTTTCATAGACTGAGTAATTTATCATGCTTGTAAACAAACGCCCACACACAAAAAGTAGAAATAAGTCTTCAGAATATTTTAAACTTCAGATTCGCCTTTAGATATAATATGTCATATAAAACTGACATCAGGATAGATTAGCTCTTGTTATTTTAAAGACTGTATAGGGAACTTTTAAATCAAAATTCTATATCAAACTAATTTCAGCATTACCAAAGGAACTTTGGTAATTTATTTTACGGTTTTAAAGCAAACGTATGCTATTCTAGTGAAGGGAGGAGGAATAAAAAAAGCATGGATAAGAGCATTCTACTGAGTATTTCGCTTTTATTTGTACATTATAATTAGCAATTCTCAAACAGCATTATCTTAGACAATAAGTCATGGTAATTGTAACTAGTAATTGTAGAAAGACAATAACTAGAACACTTGTAGGCACTAATTATAGTTCTGAAAACAAACATATCATTAGCTTGATTACCTGTTGCTTAGTCTATTCTGTGTTAGTTTCAGAATCTGTAGCTAGGAACAGGCTAAGTTTAACATTAGTTTAACATTAACAAAACAGTAATTAATGATAATGAACGCAATTCAAAATCTTGTGAAAACGTGAAAGTTGGTCTTGCTCTCGTGAGCAAGACTTCTAAAGAAGAAAATTCTTTGTAAATGGAGAGATATAAGACTTTTCATCTAACAATCTCAGAAATATATAACAGCTATGAATAGTACTGTATCACCTACAAATTTGCACACTAAATGCAGCTGACACGTCGCCACCAACAGGAAATGTATTTCTTTAAAAAGCAAGAAAACATACACATGCTAAACTGCAAGTGTTACAAGAAAACAATTCTACTATCTATTGCATGCTCTTCCAGAAACATCAAATTGAACAATACTCAAGCATCTGGAATTCACCAAATGAAGAGGGCAAAAAAAACCACAGCAGAATTAAATCTGTTTCTTATCTACTTTCCTCCTCAATAGCCACAAATACCAGTTTCCTAGAAAAAAGAATTTAAAAGCAGACAAAAAGCTAAAACTGTAGGAACAGAACTCAACCAAAACACTGCTACATCAGCATGACAGAAGGCTGGGGTGGGATGTTCATGCTGGGAAAGATAATTGTAAAGTTAATACTATTAAAGCTGTCAGATGAAAATGAGATCACGATAAGGTTTAAAGAACACATTAATCACAGCTGCCTATCAGAAATAAAATCCACACATAAGAAAACGGAAGAAAAAAAAATTAAAGCCTAGTAAAAAGATGGCAGCTAATGGATAGTTCTTTCATTGCATTGGTATTGTATCCCAAAACTATGGCTGCAATCATGTCATCAATACAGACCTCAAAAGGATGTGGTGGAGGAGGTGGTAGACTGGCAACTCTGGCAGCTCTTTCTTTTTCCACATCCAGAGCATGTTTTCGTGCATTGATTCGTCTTGAGAGAGAAGGGGAAAACATAAATGGGGAAGAAGGAGAAAGTTATTCAAGCAATAATGACAGCACTGTGTACAATAAAATGCAAACTTAAAAATCTATTTAGGAACTTCTGAATCTATTTAACTCTTGGGAGATAGGAACGGGCAAGCATACTGAAAACCTAACAGAACTGAGGATGGAAGGTAGCACGATTAGTTTTTTGGAGTGAAACAAAAACCATTAAGAAAACATCTGCATAACACACAAGCTCTTCAAGAAGAGAGTAAAATCCCTGCTTTTCCACATAACTTTCTGGAAAGTACTGGATCACTTAAACATATTTTAATCTCTCATACACATGTAAAAATAAGCATCTCCTCAGGAGGCTTCATCTCTAGTGAAGCAGCACTCCTCAAGAGAACACAGTTCATTTTTCACAACAGCTCAAGTTTGAACCGATTCAATTAGGAGGGAAAAAAATGATAAGGCGAGAGACAGTGATAAGTGATTTTTTTTTTTTTTTTTCCTCTCAAGTGGCTAACTCTCCGTCAGGAGCTGGACTGAGAACATCTCGTTTCATGTGTCACTGAACAGCGGCCAATCTGGCCCGAAAACAGTGATAGATAAAAGACTCTCTAGTCCGGTGAGAGTCTGACAGGTCAGCTAGTGTACTTGACATTTAATCTTTGTTTTAAAATCACAATTCTTACCAAAATCCATATGTTTGCCCTCAAGTTCAAGTCCTCTCATTTCACAATTTCAAAATTCAAAAGCTTCCGACAAGGAGGATCAATATTTTTGCTTTTCACATTGCAAAACTGTAGAGTGCATTTTATGCTTAATAAAACTTGATTACTATTGCATACCGGACTTGCTCACGAAGTAATTTTTCTTTTTGGTACTTCTGCTCTTTCAGGGCTTTTCTGTGTCTCTTCTCAGCTCTTTGTTTCCTTTCCTCTGCTTGCTTTGCCAAAGCTTCTAAATCAGGTTCCTTTTCCAATAAAATATTATAGGAACTTAATACAGTATTTTAATAAGTTATCACACTATCAGTATGAAATTTCATACTAAGTACTGCTGGTAAGAGATAAGAGCTTGAAAATACTTTCTTCCACATTAGAATAAAACTCTCCCTTTTTTGCCGTCTTCTATATTCTCTCCACATCTACCAACCAGTACCAAGTTTGTCATATACCTCAACCAGCATAACCAAACAACAATGTTGAAATCTTAGCTTCTCTCTGCATCTTTTTAATAAAAAAGTAATATAAATACAAAACCATACAGAGGAAGGATCTTACCATATCTCAGGCATTATACTACAACACTTGTGTATCAACAAAAATATTTCAAAATTATTTCTCTATTCCTACTATGGTGTTCCAAGAGTTTCCACACATATGAAAAAAACAAATGAAAAAAATATAACAATGTTGAAATATGGGGAAAAAGCATAATGTTGTTTCACTCGGGGTTTAAAAAGAACCAATTCAGAGATTAAGCTAATCTACTAAATTCACGTGAGAAATCTGTTACAGAGCTTAATTTCTACCAGCCTGATGCAAAGTCAAACCCCACAGAGGATTCCTACCCCACAATGTCAGTGATCTCAAGTACAGTTTACATAAGTTACAGAATTTAGAAAACAATGAAAATAGTTTACATAAGCAAAATTATGAAATTGCAAGATTTCATGTAATGAATGCCATAATTTCGTGTCATGGACTTCAGGCAAAGGCTTTCGAAGGCCTTAACACATCATTTGAATGCTGAGAGTTTCACAAGTACATGTTATTCAGCCTGAAAAATACATCACATGAACTGATGAACAGCCTTCTAACGTCATTAAATGAGCTACTTATGCTCTGACATCTCAGTGATTCTGCAATAACATGGTTATAAATCTTTCCCAATAAAAAGTGTACATTACTTCTCACCATGTTTCATGCCACGAATCAATGTCTGCATAGGAATATGTAGAAGTTTCTGTGCACTTGCCACTCTTAAAACGAAAGTCTCTCTTCAGATATTATGACAGTAATATCAGAAATAAAAACAACAAAAAGAGAAATCCAGCAATTTCATATTTCTAGAACATCAGATTTTTTTTTTTTTTACAACATTAAGCTTTTTACTTACATTTTCCCTGGCTTGTCTGTGTCCTTCACCAACAGCTCTTAAGCTTGATAAATACATTCTCTCTAAGGCCTTCATCTTTTGATCTTGTTCTTTCTCCCACTCAGCTCTCAATGTCTCCTCTAAACGATGCAATTGTTCTTCTCTCCTCTGCTTTACTTCTTGCCTTATCTGCAAGGCAATGTACTTCTGTTGTTCCCTGACCTGCAGAAATAGCATTTATGTTTCATAAACAACTTTAAAAACAATTCGTTCTTGCAGCAGATCTTTCCACAATACATTCTCTCCCACTTATCCCTTTCAGTCTCATTTGCTCTTCCATTACTACTCCGTCTGTCCCAAACAGATTTAAACACTTCCATTACCCTTTTTCAAAAGGGCATCTTTAATAATAAATGTAAAAAAAATTGCTTGGAATATTCTTCCCTCCAAGGGAATGACTTAGTAGTAACTTCTTCTATAACGCAACATATTTCTTTAAAGAAAAACAGCAAGTACATTGCTTGATGAAAATTTGCTTACACAAGTTTCATTGTCAAAGGGGAAAAAACGCATGCTCTTCTAAAGAGAAACAAGAATATTAAATATGAAGAAACAAACCTGAAAGACTAGAGGACTAGCATAGTTTTCTTGAAAATGTATATTTCTAAAAATGTGAAAGACCTAAATGCCTTTTGTAGGAGAGCACAGAGAAAGGCTAAAAGAGTTAGAAGAAGAGTTTTAAAGAGTTAAAAGGAAAAAATGAAAGACAGTCATGTGCCCCAATAGCAGCAAAGTGGAACAGAAATGGAAAAAGAGATGACAGTCAACAGCTGGGCTATGAAGAATTTAAAGATTCTTAAATTAATTCTAAAAAGGAAAAATAATTTAGAAGTATTTAGAGCTACTACATACTGAACAACTCAGTCTACTAGAAAGTTTCATTTCAGCCATAGTTAGCTTCTTTTAGTAGTGATCATGCAGAAAAATACATGAATTTAAGATATGAAAGTTATCGCCAAAGGCATATCAACACAGACTAGACAAATCTGCATGTTAACCAACACATAAAAGTGGTAGTCAAAGATAAAAATTTAAATACAAATGAAGACATGAATTGTCAAGAATAAAGAAGTTCCAGAACAGAGACCCAGATGAACCTAGCAAAGAGAATATATCACAAACAAAACAAGCATTTACTAGTAGAGAAAGGTGTAAAAAAATATAATAATAATTTCATACACAGTATAATAACCCTGAATTAATGTGAGATACATTTTTTATATTTTCCTAAATTATTTCTTCTACATTGCTAAATGAAATGGACAACTAGTGCAAAAAACATAGGCATACCTGCTGTAGCCTCAGTTTTCTTCTTCTTTCATATTCTTCTTTTAAAAGCATAGCTTCTTCATTAGGACTAAGCCTCAATTTCCTAGCTCTTGCCACTTTCCTCTTCATCTTTGGGAAGATGAATAAACAACTTCTGTGAGAAAAATGTGAAAAACGAACATTGGACATGAATAACATTAACAAGACTGCTATAAGAAGTAGATATTGCCATAATCTTACAAATCTATAAGAGACTGGTAAAAGCTACAACTGTTTATCTCTGATACAAGAAAAAAAAATCCTAATGGTACTGGGATCATCTTCTTCATAATCAGAAAACAAAACATATTGGCTTTGAACTATCACACATGTAGTAAACTCCACAAAAAATAGTTATCACATTCACTTTTCAGAAGCCTTGTACTAGAAAATAAATACTATTTCATACATCAGATATATATACACACCCAATGTCTAGATGTTTATTTTTCAGTTCAATTTCATAACGAAGCTTTCTGAAATAATGTTTCCCTCCAGATTTTACTGCAGTACCCCCAGCAGGGCAACAATGCTGTTTTACAGATAATTTCTCATTTTCTTTACAATTATCATTTTCATTTTTAATCTGAGAGCAAAAAGAATTTTTCAGTCTGGTACAGTCTGGCCCAAACGTGCTCAGAAAAAAAAAAAAAAGAAAAAAGATTTTAAGGTTTTCCTCCAAACCCTCTCCCAAAATGAACAAAAGCTTTCAAGAAACATTATATAAAGATTAAAGGGTTACTACTAGCTAACAACAGTCAGCACTAACAATTGTAACCAACGTAACTGAGTTGCTACAACCAAACAGGTTTCTTTTCAGTATCATAGGTACAAAAATAACATAATTCTACTCAGATGAAGCATAAAAAAGGAAATGCTTTTCCAGAAGTCGAATTTAATTCAGGCTCAAGTAAAACACTGTATCTCGGGGTTCACTGGAAAATAAATAGGGAAAGAGCCATCCCTCCTGGCCATTCCTTATGCAGTTGATAAACTGCCAAATAGAAGTTTATGAAAAGTGGTAGCTGAGCAGCTAGAGACCACATTCCCCTTCGTTTCCCGCTCGGGAAAAGGAAAAGCTGCAAGATAAGGAAGACGCAGAGAAACCCAACGGGATAAGAACAGGAGGCGATTAGAGAGTCGCCCGGGAAGAGGATGGGCCGCGGCAGAGCCGGCAGCGCGACACGGCGAGCCCGCCTTTCCCCGCACCGCTCGGGAGGGCAGCGAAGAGCGAGCCGGGAATGGGAGCCCCCGGGGAGCCGCCATTGCTCGCCTCCCTCGCCCGGGCTGCGGCCCTCACGCACTCGCCACTACCCGTCCCACCTCGCCCGGGCTGCGGCCCTCAGGCACTCGCCATTACCCGTCCCCCTCGCCCGGGCTGCGGCCCTCACGCACCCGCCACGCCGCCACCTCACAGCCCGCGCTCGTACGCAACGGTCGCCGGACCAGCCCTTTGCGCATGCGCATGCCTCAGTGAGCTCCGCCCACGGGCTCCTGATGACCAATGGGAGCTAAGGGAGACCGTGATTGACTGAGGAGGCCGAAGGCGGGAAAATGAAAGTAGCGCGAGGCCGGGTGGGGGCGGTGACGGGCGGGCGGACGGGCGGACGGGCGGACGGGCGGACGGGCGGACGGGCGGACGGACGGACATTTGTCACATGTGTTGGGGGTTGGAAGTGGAGGTGGAAATATCAGTGGATCTGATATCTCTGATTAATGGGGAGCTGCAAAATCTTGTTATTCATGTTGACAGAAATGATTCTGCTGCACGTACAGATGAAGCAAGAGCTGCCATGCCATTTTTTTATTACTTTTTTTAAATTGAATAGGTTCCTGGGGTCTGTGCTGCCCCTGCAGAAAGGGAAAGAAGAGCCTGGGATGTGTCCCTGGTGAGGCACACCGAGGATAATCTGTTGTTCATGCTGAAGTGCGTGTGCAAAATATCGCATTTTATGCGGTTTCTTCTAGAGAAAGGAAAAAGTGACTTTTTCCTAAGAGCTACCTGTCAGATCAACCCATTGCACTGTGCTCTTCGGGAGGGAAGTCCGGAGACCTGAGACGACCTGGCAGAGCCTACACATCAAATATACAGAAATAATATACAGCTGCAAAACAAAAGCCGCAGCACAAGAAGTCCCATAGGAGCCATAGGCGCTTTCTGCATGGTCCTCTGCATTTTACTGCTAGACTGCCTTCTTGTTCCGATTTCTGTGCTATGGGAGCAGCTAGGGGAGACACCTGCTTCGTGTCATGGGTTGGTTTGTGGGCAGTGCCTGGTTGTGCGCTGCAGACACCCAGGTGCTGCACAGGATGTGCACAGAGTACCTTACACTTCAGGAACGTGTTTCACGGTCTCCTTATGTTTTTTTGTTTTGTTTTGTTTTTGTCCTTCAGCGTTTACATTATGGTGGTGCTCTCTGCAATAACATCTGTTCTAAATAGCTTCTTTTTACTGCATGTCAGCAGGTAGAAAAAAAATGAAAGCAATCTATTGAGAGAGTAATTGAGATCATGGATTTTAAAACCCTCTACTTAGAAAATGTGAAAGAGGTCAAATAGATGCTCTAAAGTTAGATGATTGGAAAAAGGGTTATAATGAATCCTACATTTGCCAAATTAGATTTTTTTTGAGGGTACTTTTGAGTCAAAACGCTCTGCAGAATTCTGCTACGACTTTATTTACATACATAAAAATAAAAATGAGGATTTACCAAAAAGTATTTTAATACTATTTATTATTATTAATTATTATATTTGCATTATTTATTACTACATGCAAGATGATCTTGCACTAGATGCTTTTCTTATCTCTAGTGATCTTTCTGATGCTTCTGACCTTTGATAGTGGTTAATAGGGTTTTTCAAGATGCAGTAATGGAATTAATACAACCACCTGCACCTTGTGCAGGACATGACATCCTGCAAAAATCAAGTATTTTCCCCGATAAAATCTGAAGGAAGAGCTTTAAAGAGCTTTTCATATTCAGATATTAAGAAAAGCCTTTTGATACCTCATTAGACAGTAGTTTTCTATTTCTTGTCTCCTCTTGCTTTTTACTAAGCATCTGACTAAAACCAGAAGTCTCTCAGTTTGAGTTGGCCTTTCTCTGCATTTGATATCGTCTTCTTTCATTTGGCACGGTAACACATGACTGTAACTGTTTTTCTTCGGTTTATTTTGATCTGTGATCCTTTGTTTCCCATGCTGTTTTATCTCCTGTTTAGCATCTTACACAGGATTTCTAATTATCCTGACCAGCAGAAATTAACAGGATGCGGTTTTACAAAGGTTTCCTAATCCTCTATTTATACAAAATATTTTCGTTGAGCAGTTTGCATTAAATGTAGGCCTTTTTCTACATGCAGATGTTGCAAGCATGATGTTTCCAAATATGGAAAAAAATGCTAATTTTTATCTTGGAGTCTGAGTAGTCTACTGTGGTCAGCCTATACATGCACAAACTGTAACAGTTTATGCCTGAGACTGATTTGGAGATAAGTTTTCTTGACATGGGTGGAAGGGCACCCTTCTTTATTATGTTCAATGCTGTGCAACAAAAGGCTGCGAAGCCTTTCAAGTAAGTAACAGCAATATCCAGAGCTGTGCCGTGTAAAATCATGCTCAGAAATAAGACCCCAGACCCACAAAATGGTTGAGGCTGGAAGGGATCTCTAGAGATCACGTAGTCCAAACCCCCTGCTCAAGCAGGGACACCTAGAGCACGGCGTCAGTACAAGACAGATGTGGAGCTGCTGGAGAGAGTCCAGCACAAGGCCACAAGGATGATCAGGGGCCTGGAACATCTGCCCTATGAGGAGAGGCTGAGGGAGCTGGGCCTGTTCAGCCTGGAGAAGAGAAGGCTGAGGGGGGATCTGATGAGTGTCTATAAGTACCTCAAGGGAGGCAGTGAAGAGGATGGTGCTGGCCTCTTTTCACTGGTGGCCACTGACACAGCTAGAGGTAATGACCACAAACTGAAACACCAAAAGTTCCACAGGAACTTAAGGAAAATTTTTTTAACAGTGAGGGTGACAGAGCACTGGAACAGGCTGCCCAGAGAGGTTGTGGAGTCTCCTTCTCTGGAGATCTTCAAAACCCGCTTGGACGCAGTCCTGTGCCACGTGCTCTAGGTGACCCTGTGTGTGCAGGGGGGTTGGACTAGATGACCTCTAGAGGTCCCTTCCAACCCTAAGCATTCTATGATTTTATGACAGAGCACGTGGCACAGGGTGGCATCCAGGCAGGTCTTGAAGATCTCAAGAGAAGGATAATAATATGACATTGGTCAAGGAGCACTGTTAAAAAGAGGTTCAACATCAGTCATGGGGAGTGCACTTTACCTAGTGCTCTTAACCCAGCAAAGACTTTACCTAGAATCCTTAACCTGGCTTAACTAGTTCAGGTGTCTGGAAAACAAATGGTACCCTCTGGATTCATGTATGAACCTTAGTGCTGGATACAAGCACTTCAAAGTGGGCTCTCTCAATTTTGAAGCCATAAGAACTGAACTGTATTGAATTCTTACAGGCAAAAATGAGCCACTTGTATTTTCACTACTGCATCTCCTCAGGACCAGTCTGGATAATTACCCAATTATTTTTTTCCCCATTTTTTTCTCCCTAAAATTCTTGTAATCTGCCTTAAACATTGTAGCAGATATTGAAACCATACCCAGACTATTCTTCAGCTGTTATAATACACATAGTAATTATGTGCAAAAATAAGCCAATTATGTGCAATCCACTGAGCCTACAAGCTGTTCTTTGCTAGTTTTTCTTAATTATTGTTCCATATATTGCTTGGCTAATTCTCTTTTGTTTCTTCTCATAACACTTACTTTTATTCAATTTCACAAAATAAACGGAACATTACTTGCTTTACTGCAGCTACTTTTATGCAGAAAATAGAGCAGTGCTGGGTTTTCTGGTATTTTCTTTAAATAGATGGTTGTACTATACTTTAGCAAGAACACTTGAATGCTTTAAAATCTTAGTGGGAAGGAAAGGGGCCAAGTTTGCGTGATTCAGAATGCTGTTTTTTTAGCTTAGTCCTATGTTTAGGACATTAAAAGACATATTTTCAGACTGCAGTACCTGTGATAAAGCTCGTTTTTGTCTAATTTTAAAATGAACCCTTTTCTTCCAACCTCAATTGGCTTCTGAGTTGTGTTGCGTGTCTCTTCCTGTTGATTGCTTACGCTTATTAACTTGGATGCCGGAAATGTAGCATTGGGAGTCAGAAACAGGCACTAGAGGATGTTTTCTCTGGCACAAACACTTCCTTGGCAGTGTCCATTGTAAACTTACGTGTTTGGGAGTTTCACAAGCTGCATTTTTCCCTCAGATGTATGTCCAAGGCTCTGTTGCAAGCAATAAAATTAATTTAGGAACATTCTGAACAATAGCTTCAAGCTTTAAGTCCAAAAAAATGCAATATAGGAGGCTGAAGGCTCCAGATTAAAACATAAAAAGTCAGACAGTGGTTATGTCCCACCAGTTTAATAGCTGATGAAGAGAGTTCACTCAGAATCCTGTCTGATGACTCTAATCATTTATGCATAAAACAACTGCAAATGTATGCTAGATACTTCCTCTCCTTACTGCAAGCTTCTGCCATGTCTGACAACTTCTGCTTTGAAAGATAAAATGGATAAAAAATGGGATGGAGGTTTCTTTCTACCAACATATACGGTCTGAAGAGAAAACAGAGTATGCATGACTGTCCTCTGTTGCAATATCTTAAAATTGTTTATGAAATACAAGCACAATGTTCATGGTGTAAAAAAGTGGATTCTGGCTTGATGAAGGTCTTCACAGTCTAAACTAAACAGACTACATGATCAGAAAGAGCAGTGACATCGGCCTGCAGCTCTATCACAAATTAGCTCTGATTTTTCATTAGTAGAAAGAAACTGATTGAGTAGATGGAGTCACTAAACAATTTTATGGAGGAAGTATTTTTCAAGGAAAACCTTACCTAAGGAACAGGTGGTAAGAAAGGTTTACAGGGAGAGAGAATTAATTTGTACCAATTAGAAACCATTCCCTTTATAAACATGAAGATGTTTTTCTGTCATCATTCCGTAAAATATTATGGACACCAAGAAGGGATGTACAAAGCTGAACAATTTTTTAAATTATTTTTTATTTTTATTTTTTGTGCTGGAAAAGAGAGAAATCTCCAGTCAAGTCTTAGAGAAGAAAATGTAAAAGAGAAGTTGATTAATGACTTAGTCTCCAGCCTAACTGGAGCTTCAGGGTCCATGAGACGATGGCTATGGACATGTGTGCACATATGCACAACCCTGGCCTAGTCTCCTAGGACCTGACCTGATAAATGGAACCAAGTCCCAAATTCCAAATCTGTAGAGACTTGCAAAGCTGCTGAAGTCTAGAGATATATATTTTTAATCTTAAACATCCTCAGTCTTATAGTTCTGTGAACTCTCAGACTGTTCTGGTGTTGACAGGGCTGACAACTCAGAATCTAGACCTCAACAAGGTTCAGGGCTTGCAGTTTCCTTTTTTTTTTTTCCAATTCAGTTTGAAAACCAATGTGCTCAAAATGCAGCCAACGCACACTGCACAGAACGCTAACCTGTAACATGCTCCTGACTTAATATACTATTATTTTCTTTCAAAGAACAGTTGGTGAAAGAAGCAGCAATGATGCCTGAAGAGGGAATTAGAGCTCAGTCTGGTTCTCCATGTTTGTTCCTAAACAACTAGACTAGAGTCACTGCTCCCTTGCTGTCTCCAGATGCAAGTTGCTACTGAAGAGTTTGGGCAGGTTGGCACCACTACGCGGGAAGAGGCAGGTTATCTTCACTGACCCCCCTTCCTTGAACCATCTATGCCTGCTGGATAGGACGGATCCATGGGAGTTGCCTTATGAGGATAACCAGTGCATGTTTCCCACTTCCTCCGCAAAGGCCACCAATTTGCCACAGAGTGAATGCTGTTCCTACCACCTACTCCTGCAGCCTGGATGGGGAAAAGGGCTTTGCACAGCTTCTCTGAAGATGTGAGTTCCTATCTTTAGAGATGTGATGCTAAAGAGACATTTCCTGAAGGAACATATCTGTGCAGCTCTCAGAGGCAGGATCCAGCAGATACTCCTTTTCTCAACATTTCTCATAAGCTAGTTCTCCATAGCTGCACCTGAAGACATAGACTTTAAGTGGTTCCTTATCAGTGCTCTGGCTCCTCTAGATTTATCTTGAGGTTCCAGTAATGCCTACAAACTGTATAGGAACTTGATGCACTCAACAGTATGGCCTTACATCGATCCTAAAAATGGAGCCATCTATTGAATACAACTGTTAATTTCAGATATTAAGGGATGGAGGTAATACCCTCCATTTACTCGTCATCTGCATGGGACCATCAGGTTATCCCCTCTGCAAGGAAGCCCACCAAGTTTGGCCACGGTGTCTCCATTTTGCTCCACTCTTCGTTTACTCTTATTAGTGTGTGCTAGGAAGGCAGATTGTGTTCCCAAGGGAATCATGGAGAAGTAGAAGTAACTTCTACTAGGCCCTAGTTTTTCTCTAATTTCCCCCTTCTCAAGCAATTTTCCCATAATATGCCCTTGGTAAAGGAAAAATGTATTTTTTTCTTCACTGGCCCAATAAAACTGCCTCATTCTTCTTCCCTGGATGATCAATGCTCATCTGGAATTTTATCACTGTCCTTTTTAGAGAATAATTTAGCTGTTTTACATTTATGGACGCAAGGTAATAACCTTAGATTTACACAGAGCTAATTTTTTTCTTTGTGAGTGGGGTTCCACAAGATGTGAGCAATTAAGCTGCTGTGGGAGGACACAGGAAACATGATTAATGGATCAAAGGGACAAGATCCAAGGGAAATGGGTATAATACCAGAGAGATAACGCTCCATTTCATAATAGTTATGCAAATATACCAAATGTTGGAGAATTCAATTAGTATTTGACAAATGGATTTTCTGTGATGCAGAGTAAACACGTACTGGGGAAAAAAATAAAGCTGTATTGCACATTATCTATCAACTTCCTCTGGGTGGGCTGGTCAGGCATCCCAATCCACTGCAGGTGACAAAGAACAGCCAGGCACAGAATGAACAGTGTGAATCAGTGCCAGACAGTGACATTGTTTGGATGAAAGATGCTAAATTTTCTACACAACATCAAGGTTGAATTTTTTACACAGAAGGCCAGTCAGTGCTGGTCATTGTGCTCGTGGGCTGCTCAGTCCACTGCCATAAGCTAAATTTTATGCCATAAGCTTGATTTATAAGCGGAAAGGAATTATTTAGGAAGAAAGGAGGTGCAATTACACAACTACAACACCCCCTTTTTTTTTCCTATTTCTTTTCTGACCTGTGAAAGCAACATTGCTGGAAAAACAGCAATCAGGTAAGAATGTGATGCCTGAACTAGTAGAAGACACAGGCCTGGGATTCAGAAAACCTGTGCCTCAGTTCCTCAGGAGTAAAATGAGGTTAATGGCAACAATATATAAGGATAATGTATAAGGATAATGACTCATTCAAATACTGTGCTGATGACAGACAGAAGTACCTCCATTTGATGAAAACAGAAGGTTTGTGTTTGCTTGACAGCTTTCGCATTAAATATGGTGTTTTATTTACAACTGTAGTGTAGCTGTGTGTCAGTGCCTTTAAATCATGAATTGCTGGGTGGTCCAGGAATTCCTGTTAGTCCTCTGCATTAATAGGTAACAGATTGATTTGAAACAACAGACTGACCTGGGACAAAGTGAGTGACTAGACTGCTGGCCACCTTCAAGATTAAAAGTCTGGCCCTTACAGAAGCTCTTCTGGTGGGAATTTTGGACAGTCCTGGAGACCTCCCCAGACAGTTCCTGCTGTGCCTTGACCAATTTGCATGCTTAAATCTGTTAACTAACATCCTGGGTGGAGACTCCCTTAGGTGGTTCTTGCTGCAGAACTGGGCACACTACACATAGATAAAATATTTACAAATAGGCAGTAGAATCTGTTCCTACAGAGGAGAAACAGTCAAGTAGAACATTCTTTTGTACATACGTGAAACAGGAGACATTTTATATGTAATTTAAGATAATCTGCAGCATTGGATTGTACTTGTGCTTCAATGGTTGTGTAGGATCACTAGCCACTTGGATTATAAGAACTGAGCAAAACAATAGCAAGAACTAAGCATGATACCTCATGTGACCCCTGCTAAAGATACCATTGCAATGGACTCCTTGCAATGGAAACTGCTGTCACCATTTGGACGGCGAAGGACTGTCCCGTCTGAGAGACTTGATTCCCCAATCCATTGCCCTACACCAAAATCTCAGTAAATTGGTTCTGTTTAATAAACACTATCTGTGAGCATCTCTGCAGAAAAGGTTCCTGGTCTGCTGGGACCAGGAACTGTGTCACTCAGAGCTAAGAGTTCTGCACATCTCTCCCATCTGAGAGAGTAGATGCCTACTCCATAATGACAAAAGTCCGCAGAGATGCAACTAGAATCATTAGATGAACAATATACAAATGCATACAACACAAGTCCTTTATTTTTCAGTATGAAGTGTGGCAGCCAAGTTAGTTACCCAATTTAAAAGAGATGCTGTTCCTGCTTCAGTGCTGTTGTTGCTGAAAGCAGCTCCACAGAGAGGCATTTGGGAGTCCTGTTTGACAACAAGTTACCCATGAGTCAGTAATGTGCCCTGATGGCCAAGAAGGCCAATGGGATCCTGGGGTGCATCAGGAGGAGCGTTGCCAGCAGGTCGAAGGAGGGCATCCTGCCCCTCTCCTCAGCTTTGGTGAGGCCACACCTGGAGTATTGGGTGCAGATCTGGGTTCCTCAGAATAAGAGGGACGTGGAGCTTCTAGAGAGGGTCTAGCACAGACCAACAAGATAATTAAGGGATTGGAGCATCTATTGTATGAGGAAAGACTAAGCGAGCAGGGCCTGTTTAGTCTGGAGAAACAAGGCTGAGAGGAGATCTGGAGATCTGATCAACATGTTCAAGTACCTGAGGGGTGAATATAAGGATGGTGGGGCCCGATTCTTCTCTGTGGTGGCCGGTTACAGGATGAGGGGTAATGGGTGTAAGTTGAAACATAGGAAGTTTCATCTCCATGTGAGGAAGAACTTCTTTCCTGTGAGGGTGACAGAGCCCTGGAACAGGCTGCCCAGAGAGGTTGTGGAGTCTCCTTCTCTGGAGATCTTCAAAACCCACCTGGATGCCACCCTGTGCGCCATGCTCTAGGTATCCCTACTGGAGCAGGGGGGTTGGACTAGATGATCTCTCTTGTGCCTGGCTATGTTGTCCTTCCAGTTGGTGTCCGGGTAGTTGAAGTCCCCCATGAGAATCAGGGCCTGTGACTGTGAGTCAATATCCTGCTGACTATAAAGGCCTCATCAACCTCCTTGTCCTGGTCAGGTGGCCTGTAGCAGACACCCACCACAGTGTCTCCCACATTAACCTGCCCTCTAATCCTTACCCACAAGCTCTCAACTCGCTCATCCTCGACTCCCAGGTTGAGCTCCATGCATTCCAGTTGCTCTCTCACATAAAGAGCAACTCCACCACCTCGCCTTCCCAGCCTGTCCTTCCTAAAGAGCACATAGCCTTCCATGGCAGCTCTCCAGTCATGTGAGCTATCCCACCATGTCTCTGCAATTCCAATGAGATCATGACGCTGGGACCGCACACAGATCTCCAGTTCGTCCTGCTTATTCCCCATGCTTCGCGCATTGGTATACAGGCATTTCAGGGAAGTAATTGAGCCTGCAGGTTTCCCAGGAGGGGTGAAAGAGGACCCTCTGTAATCATTTCCTATCCTCACTTTGCCACTACCATACTCCTGCTGGATGCCATCTGACTTTGGCTGTGTGGTACTGTTCGCCGTGTCTGTGTGACACTCCCCTTCCCCCTTCTTGCCTAAAGCCCTCCTAACCAGGCTGGCCAGCCTTTTGGCAAAGAGACGTGTGCCCCTCTTGCTGAGATGGTTCCCAACTGTCCTGGACTGTTGATACATATTACCTTGGGCAATCATGAGATCAATGTTCGAAGATAATTAAGGAAACAGAACCTCAATTTAGTGTTTTCTTTTTTAAAGAGAGAAAAAAAAATTCCTAGAGAAAAAATGAGCCATGGTCATTTATGTCCCTACCCTTGGGATGTCTCCGTTCTATGCATCTTGAGTGGGCAGACGTTTGGAAGTCAATGAAAAAGCTGTTCATATTGGCCAACTATCAACCCCTTGTCTGGCATTCTGGGCTAACCTGGAGTGTATTTTTTATTCTTTTTATCAAGAATATGGACCTTACATGTGCAATTTCAATTCTTTGATTCACCTCACTGAGACCAGGTTTTGTGATGCCTCTCACAAGTGCACAAAAAAGCACTCTGGATTGCACCCTTGCATCATTATGTGCGTATTTTCCCCTTTGCTTTTGACTGTCAGGGAAAGATATGGGCCCTATTGCATCCTTGCAAGCTGCACGTTCATTCTTTTTGATTCACTGTGGTCAAGTTACAAGCTCTTAAAAAAAATCCTTATCTCTTCTACTAAGCCATCCACTTAAATCAGAGATAATAAGTGTTAATAAACATTGATATTTCCCTCAGAGCTTATGATTTCTTTTAATGGGCAATTTTGCTGTGATCTTTATTTCCTCTAATAGATGACTTCCCTGTTGCCAGGGCTGATTCTGTCTGAAAATGTATTAATCTAACCCACATGTACACTTTAGTTAAATGTTTCTTGGCAGACGTTCACCACTGGAATCAAGGGCTGAACACCACAGATTATTTTTTTTAATTGAACATAAAATTCATAGTTTTTGTATCATATCACTCTTTGCTACATAGTATTTCCAATTAGATTTAATGAGCTCATTTTCAAGACAAGTTGGCTAAGCCAGTGCTATTGCTAATTTATAGAGGTTACCGAAGAAGTCACTTTCCTTTTCTCTTTGCTATTTTTTTATCTTATTATAGGACATCTTTCTTAATTCTTTCCTAATCCTTTGCTCTTTCCAATTTTCTTTCCTAAATTAAATCTTTCTGGAAAATATTACTATTTCTTTTAGTGCATGAATAGCGGTTCCAGGCTTCCCAGTACAAGAGGGACGTGGAGCTTCTAGAGAGGGTCTAGCGTAGGGCCACAAAGATGATGAAGGGACTGGAGCATCTATCGTATGAGGAAAGACTAAGCTAGCTGGGCTTGTTTAGTCTGGAGAAGACAAGATTGAGAGGAGATCTGATCAACATGTTCAAGTACCTGAGGGGAGAATGTAGGGAAGATGGGGCCAAACTCTTCTCTGTGGTGGCCAGTGACAGGACAAGGGGTAACGGGTGTAAGTTGAAACACAGGAAGTTCCATCTCCATGTGAGGAAGAACTTCTTTGCTGTGAGGGTGACAGAGCCCTGGAACAGGCTGCCCAGAGAGGTTGTGGAGTCTCCTTCTCTGGAGATCTTCCAAACTCGCCTGGATGCCACCCTGTGCCCCATGTTCTGGGTGTCCCTGCTGGAGCAGGGGGGTTGGACTAGATGATTTCTAGAGGTCCCTTCCCACCTCAACCATTCTGTGATTCCGTGAATATACAAAAGCACTGTTTTGAAAATTAAATCTTTGTCCAGTGTGTAATTTGCAGTAATTGTTGTAATATTTTTTTTCTTTTCTTTCTTTTTAATTTGTTAAGGATAAATCTATAGCATATTCTCATATCACATTGACAAAACCAAGGTAAGTAGCATGATGCCCAGGGAACTAGTAGCAGTGTAGCTCTCAATGCCCAAATTGCACATGCCTGCTTGAGATCCTGGGTAAATACTTTGCAGCTGGTGCCCAAGGTACTCTAGCTATACAGCCTGAAAAAAATCAAGTGCAAAAGATATTCTTGGTAATATAGAGCTACTTTAGTTTCTTTTTTCTTTTCCTGGAGAAGTTTTCTCACTGGACACCGTTGTATTGGCAACACCAGCCGTCCTGCCCAACGAGCATCCTTGTGAGCTGACCATCTTGGAGCTGGTCCACGCTGGACTCCAAGTGCTGGGGACCTAAGGCAAGGGATCACAGCTGAACCCCTGGGAAGATGAGGGCATGGAAAACAAAGCAGATGAAAGCTTTGATTTGATATTTTCATTGATGCGGTGCTGGCGGAGCGGGTAAGGAAGCAGACTGGAAAGTGATTAGCTGAAGATGCAATGCAAAATGTCAGTGTTAAGGCATATGTAAAAATGTGGTATTCAGAAAGAAAAAGAAGATCAAACATGTGAGACAGTGATTCACGGGGAAAGGTGGGATTCACAGGGAAATGTGGATCCCATCCCATGCAGATCCCAAACGCAGATACCATTTTGTGTGCTACCTTTCTGTCTTCTACTCCCCATCGAATGTCCATGAATAAAGGACAAAAATTCCTTGCCAGTGGGGTCACAGTTGGATGCAACAACTGCTGCTGGGATGGCAGCCCTGTCTCTGCCCCTGTCCATGTGCCACCTCCTGTCCTCCTCTTCCTCCGCTCATTTGTTGGGGCAGGATGCTTGTCCTCACAGCATTACTTTCCACAGCTGCAAGAGGAGAGAAAAATATCCATGTTTTTGGTAAAATGCATTGAGAACTACTAACCTCAGATCCTCCAAGTGTTGCCTTTTCACTTGCCTTCACTTGGCTCCTGACAGCTTCACAACACAAGGAGCTCGTGCCCTCGGACAATGATAGTATAGAAGCTGCAAATTGTTTCTGTAATTGTAAATTGTTTCTGTAATTGTAAATTGTTTCTCCATCTATCTATCTACCTATATGTTTGTATTTTATTCTCTCTCACTGTATATAAAATTACAAATTAATTAGCAGTATCAGAGCTGCTTATTTTAAACTCACAGTGCTCTCTTTTGGTCTATACACAAACAAGCAGCAGAGTGGAGACATTACCAAGCACACATTATGCACCTGGTAGTTTTGGGATAGCAATTTATTTATATGCATCCAGTAACTTTCCCAATATAATAGACCAGTCTTCCTTTCCTAATTAAAGCAGTCATGGGAAAATTGCTAGAGGTACTTTAATGAAAATAAATGTATTATGGTATGTTTTTAGTAGAGTGGGTTAAGCATGAGTGCCTCATGTGTTAATTGTTTCTTTCACCTGCATGGCACAAATTTGGCAGCAACGATAACAATGTGTTAGCATTTTACATAGCAAAGAGTCAACATTAACTAAATATTCTTACAATGCATCCCTGAGAGAGGAGAGCATCATAAACCTATTTCACAGGCAAACAACAACATCGGATTAACATTGCAACTCCATTGATTTCTGCAGAGTTACTCCAGACTTATTTCAGTAGGAATGAGATTAATATTAGCACCCCAAAAGATTAAGCGATTTTACTCACGGCTATAAAGTCACACAGCTACACACTCAGGATTAAAATCAAGACGCTCATGTTTCCTCTTCTGTTATTATAAGTCTTTCTAGTGAAATAGCATCTTTATACTGTTAGCTAGGATAAAACAGAATCTTATATAATTCTCCTACTTTTGTCTAGAAATAATTACCCTTGTCTAGAAAAGTCTGCATTCTATGGAAATAAATGAAGAAGAATAAATTATTTTTGATGAACTTTTACTTGACCAGAAATGTGTATGTTTTTCTGGGTAATTTTAACAGCAGCAAAGAATAATGGGCTTCCAAGACAGTTAATAAGCAAAGAATATGAGTTAAAAGCCGTTTCATATGCAAATAATTTCTTGGGGATTTTTTTTCCTTAAAAATAATTTTAAAAAGTATAATGGGACACTGGTTATTCAATTTATATCTGAATATCCAGAATTCACTTGCCACAGCCACCACCACCACAGCTTTGGTGGTACCTGAGAGCATTTGAGGTCTGGGGCAAAGTGGGAGTGTGCTGATTTCCCTGCACTGTGTGTTCTACACAAATAAGGGGTCTACATTATTTCAGCAAAAATAGAAATTCTCATTGCAGTGTATCTCTTCAAGTAAGTGGTGTCAACAACACTATTTGTGAAGCAGCGCGTCTTGAAAGCACTTACAAATTCAACAATCATGTCTCCTAGCTGCTTTGTTCCTAGTGTATCCATTAGAAAAGTGCTTCGCTGTCAGTTATAACATACTCATGGCAAGCTTGGGAACTGGAGGTGAAATTCAGCCTTGCACAGAGGGTGAGTACGGAGCCTCAATCCAAACAAGGTCCCCTCATGAATGTTCTTGTTCTGGGCAGCATTTTGGGGCTGAACGCGCAGCACATCGGCCAGAGCCCTGGCTGCATTTTTACCCCAAGAATTGAAATTCCTTCCTGAAATCAGATAAGAAGATAACTGTAAGAATATCTTTAGCATTCCAGACAGAATTAGATTGGACTGCAAACCAAAAATCTCCTCTCTGGTCAGATCAACATGAAGGGTAAATTTCATGAACCAACTGAATGATAGCAGTTATACTGCACAGGTGCAAATTTGCATGGACTCTGGTCTGCTCTGCTGAAACTTACTATGGATAATCCATTGGGATTGATGCTTTTTCCATGCTCAGAAGGCCTCTTTAACACATACATTTCTCAATAAAACAAACAACCAGTGAAGCATAATATTTAAAGTATTTAAAATTTGAACATCTAAATAGGAAATTAAACATTTTTTCACCAGATTTTTCTCACATTGAACTCCTTCCAACAGTAAGTTCCATAAGAAAGACAGTTATGTAAGATTGAGTGCGAGGCAGGCTTGAAGTTAGCAAATTAAACCCATTCATATTTTAGCAGACCTCTAGAGATTACAGTCTATTTCCAGAAATTTTCAGAGATAAGAATGAGAGGTTAAGAAAAGGCAGCATTTTGAAAGCCATATATTGATTATTTATGGTACCTTATCCAAATAACCATTACTGAATAGATGTCAAAGGGTATTCACTAATAATTAATATTTGAAACCTGAATTTGTGAAATGGTTTTATGAAAATATTTATCACTGTTCATGATTTCCATTATCCATGAGGGCTGCCTTTATTTCTTTGTCAGGGATGCTTTCCTTGATACAGCTTATCCTCAGGTGAGATTTTTATGTCTCATATAGCCACACTTGAATGCATGAGATGCTGGCAAGTCTAATATATTTTCTATGGAAAACTGTTCTTTTTCTATAATAATAATAGTAATAACAACCTGGCTATACGATAAATTAGAAAGCTTTGGATTCCTTGGGCGAGCCAAATAGCCAAGTGTGTGGATTCGATTTCATTGGCTGATGTTTGCTTATTTTAAGCTGAGTCATATTCACTTAACTTTCAATTCATTGTACTACTAAAAAGTAATTGGTTTTAGATGATAAAGGCTGTAACTCATTCTCTGTAGGGAAAATCTCTGATTTATATATGGATCCGCATTCTTAGGTGGTGTGGATGTGCCACATGTCATTCCTTCCCTTGGGTTTCTCCCACACAGTGATTCCAAGGCCATGGGCCAGCCACCTACACTGGCTGATGGAATGGACAACTACTCATTTTCATGGATAATGCACCACCACATTGGCCAGGGGACTCAACTTACCCTGAGGTTACATTCACCCACATTTAAAGCACTTAGCCTCCTGCTAAGCTCCTTTTCCAGCATACTCAAAATATAAATTGGCAAGTGATACAAGACAAGTGGGATGCAAGAGGATCAGGCCTGTGCTTAACCAAGAGGATTTGATTCCTTCAGAACAGAGCTTTCCTTAGGGTTTCAAAAGTGCAGAGAAGGAATTTCAGAAAATGTATGTTTCAAGTTTAGCAAAAATACCTGCAGGATTTATCTTATGGCTTCCTTACAAAACGCAATGTAAAATGCTGTAGAACAGCAGTTTGCATAGCTACTGCAATAGTGGTTGAATGAATGCACATAGTTTTAGCACATAGTTTAGAAGTCACATTTTGCAAACGTGATCCTAATCTCCTAAATCTCACCATTCTGCAAGACTTACCTTGGCAACAAAAAATGACGGGGAGTCTAAGTCACTTTTAGGATAAAGAAATGCTTCCGGTTTGGAAACTAGAATTTTCACATGTCCCTTCTCTTTAAAACGCCTCATGCTGATGGACATATACGGGAAATGGAAGACGTGGGTCCCAGCTCTTCCACAGATCTTTTTCCTTTTTCCTTGGACAGACCACACGAGGCCTGACCCAACTCCTTCTGCAGCCAATGGGAGCAGCTCCAGTTGACTTCAATGAGTTCAGGCCCTTAATCTTGCTGCACATTTTCCTATTCAAACAAGCAGCAAACACTGATAGAAGCAGCAATAGGGAGAGTGACACAAAAATCTCCTTCCAAGCAAAGGAGATTTGTGGGCCAGTTGGAATTACAGACCATTTATATTATTTAATGAGCTGCATAATCCAATAATAACTGTCTTATGCTTTTCCTCACAGTCTTAAGGCATTTCATAATCAATCAACAGCTCGAGCACATCTCCATTACAGAACATTTTGCAATAATGCACTAGGGACTGATGCAGAGACACTGTTACGCCACCAGCAGCCACACCAGGCTCCAGGAGGGCTACGGACTTTCTAATGAAGAATATTGCCCCCCTGCAAGCAGATTGTGAGGGCCTCCTGCTCTGCTTCCCCAGCCCCCTGGGATCTTTCATCTCTCCCAAGTGAGATTAGCATAAAACAGTGGTGAAGCATTGCTCCCCCTCCTATTCTTTTTCCAATTACTAGTCCTGGACACCCACTACCTTCCCAGAACAAGTACAAGATGAGAGGGAGAGAGAACTATCTAGGTTCCTTTTTGCTATTGCAAGCTCTAGCAGTTAGGTGCCTGGCTCCCATAGCTGTATGGCACTACAGTAATGCATTTATGCTCCTTTTATCCAAGAGGTAGGGGATGCTGGGTCTAAAATGCAACCTTGCACCTAAATAGCTCCCTCACCTGGCAAAAACTCGCCTCTCCATGCAAGCAATCTGTGGCTTTCCACACTCGTCTTCTGCCCAGCAACAGTTTGTCCCTTCCTATCTGCAGCAACAGCTTAATATAAGCACCATGCTCTGAGATCAGCAATGGGAATTTACAGGATGATTTATGCAGGAAAAGAAGAAAAGGTTTTTGTTCAAAGATTAATATCCCTTTAGATGTCTGACACTGGGCTCCCATACTGCCAACATCACACAGGGTGTAACTTTTCAGCAGTTTAAGCAAGACATGTTTGGTTTCACACAGCCTCTTATTAATCTTTTGCATGAGAGACATGGCAGTTTCCCCACTGCGATGCCAGACAATACGGTTTGATTGCTTCTGCCTCCTGTCAAGCCTCCAACTACGAATGTGTAATGTGAAATGAAGAGCAGGAAAACAGATAGAGGGATCTGCTGTGGCAGTTAAAACAGTAACAGGGTAATTAAGGACTGGTATCTATGGGTGAGACAAAATAAACTTGCTGCTTGTCTGGTTGATTGGCAAGGTTTAAGGTTACTGATCACACAAACTCTGTGAGAAAACTGGAGGAGAAAATTCATCTTAAACTTGGAAATATTGAAACCACATGGGTGTATTTAATTTATTTAAGGATTTTAGGGGAAGAATTTTCCTCCAAGCAGTCACAGGAATAGAAAATTCTTGCAGCAGCTATAGCAGCAAGCTGAGTGGTGAGGAGCCATCTGATCTTCCTGCTAACACACACTGCATGTTTTCTGTGTGCTCAGAGCTGTGGCAGGCATAGCAGTGAGCATGGAGAGTGAATGCCACTCACAGCAATACATCAAACTCAAGGAGTTTCTTCTGTGCGTGACACATTTGTAAAAAAAGTGAAGAGCTCCTTCTTTCCCCTCACCTAAAAAACATAGTTGTGCAGAGCGTGTGATATATGTAGGGGAATGGGAGGGTTGGGTTTCAAATGGGATATATGACCAGTAAAGAAAACAAAATGTCCGTGGAAAAAATCAAGGAAAGACAGAATGAAGCAATTCCAGAATATTGCTTCTTCTTTCCATTAATTACATCTTCTCTTGTACACTTGGTCATCTACTCCCTCTTTTAAATGAGGAGGGTATTCATTCAGTGCTAGCCTTACTCAATCAAAAATACTCTTACTTCTTTTTCCCCAAAGTGAAGCTGTCAATTGAACCAACTCATCAGCTGGAAATTGCTGTACCTGGGCCAGCCCAAGCCTTCTGAGCTGTCAAGTGAACGATGTCGTTGCTGACGAGGAAAGAGGCCACTTCACAGCTGTGAGCTTCAGAGCGACCCAGCAGGTTTTCAGGAGCACACTTTCCTAAAGAGCTACCGCTTCATCCTTCCTTCGCTACCCAACAAGTCTTAGATGCTCTCTAACCTATTTCCTTCAGCATGAAGAGGAATACTGCAGTAATTATTTTTAAATAATGATTGACACCAGGGGAAGGCATATTAATATGAGTGGTCTTGTGACCAATGTACCACTAGAAGTTTGGGTCAAGGTTAAGCTCTGCAGGGCCACTGGATGGTCCTGATGAGTCAGTTTGATCTCTCAGCTCCCTGCTAGGGAGTCTAGGACAGTCCACTACAAAGCGGCACAGTTGCTTCCTTCACCTTAAAGATCTGAACTTGTTTTCTCCTGACACAGCCATACAGACTGGGCTATAGAGTACTCAGATTGTGCATCTTCAACTACCTTGGAATAAAAAACCCTCCTGCAGGCCAAAGAGAATGGCTCTGCAGCTGAGCAAGTAAGTTAGACATTGGGAGAAGGAAGGTGGCTTCTCTCTATCCTCTAGGGAATACATGAGTGCTTAATTTACTAAGTTTCTGACTGAAAATTGAAGGTGATACTGGACACACATCACACAATGACACAGGCTTATATTTGGTCGTAACACTTCAGGCCAAACTGCTCAAGTACAGGAGCACCTTATTCTCCTACTCACTTCCCTGATGCGCATCACGATTCTCAGCAACATCCAACCGGAACCAGTGCAATACTCCAGGGTAATTCACATATTTATAGGAAAAAATACACCCGTGTGTGTGTAGTGCAGCAGAGAAGTACATGCCTTCAACTACAATAAGGAGCCAGGCAACTGCATGCTCCTTGGATGCACAGAGTGCTCTTGAATATTTTCAATCAGCCCCTGCTACTTTGTTGGGCAATAAGGTCAGGATATGGCAGGTCTCGATAGGTTCCCAAGATGAAGTCTCCAAGATGAGCTTCCATTCATCTCCAAGATGAATTTCCAATTGTATTGGTTTGGGTAACAGTCTAAGAGTTTTGACAGGTATTCTGAATTGTAACACTTAGCAAAAAAAATTGATTCAATCCTCAGAAAATAGGAGAAGACTCCAACTGATTTCAGCAGCTCAGAGAAGTTACACACTCCAGAGTAGCAGTCTTCATCTTTGAGAACTAGTTATATAAGAGATTTTTTTTACAGAAACAATTTCCTTTGGAAAGTGCTTGCTTTCATTTTTTTTGATGAGACACTATAAATTCAGAGCAATTTCTGTAAGGAAATAATGAAAATCTTCCTCTTTCAATATTTTCAGAATGAGAAGTGCTGATTTTTAAATTCAATATTGATTGACTTTTAATGATGATGCTTTTATAAAATAAATACATTGAAAGTAGATATTTCGAATATATTGAAATAAGACATCTGACCTGACCTTAAATGAGTAGCTTTGATGCTTTTGCAAAAGCAAATCCCCCATGTCCCTCTTCTCCCCTACTGTCTCCCCAAAAAAATGGAAAAAAAAAAGCTTTTCTTCCACCTGGAATAAGGAAAACTTGTGTGTCATTGGGAATAAGAAGAGTTTATTTCAAGAATTTCATAGAATGAAAAAAAAAATTCCCAGCCAACTCTACCAAATAGGTTAGTGTGTCTCAAAGCTTTAAATGCAGTTTTCAGATCTTGCATCTATTTTTTGTTTGTAGTGATGGCATGACTATATCTGTAGAGGTAAGTCGGGTTTTCCATGACAACAGTGTGCACTTCTACATTTCTAGCTAGTGGTAGTTCTTGAAAACACAAGTATAAGAGAATACAGAAAAGAACCTTCCTAGCAACAGAAATATATATATACATATATATATGTATGTATGTATGTATGTATAGCAAGAATCTAAAGAGGCAAAATCAGTTAATGCACAGAGTAGTGGAGCTTGTTCAAGTAGATAATTGTATTATACTGACTCAGTGTAACCACATCTCTCTCATAAATGAATGCTTTGCCTGACTGGTTTTCTGTGGGTATAAATGCATTGGATTTTTTTCTCGTTGTTGAATTTTAGAAAAAAAAATAAATACATGCATGGAGGCGAAAAAGCCAAGCCCTAGTATTTTGACAGGAAGTATAAAACACACATAGCAGTGAATGCTCAACCAGGAGTTATTACTTCTGCTAGGGTGTATAATTGTGGTTATGTCCATTGGGAAGGATCCTAAACCTGAACTCCAAATCTGAAGCAAACAGGCACATCCTATTTTAAATATCCTTCTCTACCTCCCACCTCTGCCACTGACTGGGAGTTTCTATGTGGGTCCTCTTTAAAATCTGAATTTCAGGCCCATCTCTTGCCTTTGGAGTAACTAAACTGAAGAGGAGGGTCAGAGCATCCCTCCCTTTACTTCTCTCAATGCTGAAAAAAAAAAGGACAGCATCTATCTTTCCACTAGAAATATAAGTCCTTGGGAAATACTATAAAAACTATGAAGTTAGCTTCTGGGATCTATGTGACTGGACCAATATGAACATTCATAGATGCTATATCAAACACTACATCTACAGATAAAATGTGCTGAAAGACTTTGAGGTTGAGCCCAGAGAATACTGACATGTGAGAAAAAGTCCATTATGTTTTTGCTAAAATCTCCAAGTCTGACATTAATAAACAAAAGAGGTTTTAGGCTGGAATTAAACTTTCTTGGTCACACGACGGACTTACCTCCAATGACTAGTTCAATCTGCATGATGATACCACTCTCAGGCTCTGTCCAAGATTTTAAGAATTGTAGTGGTCAGTATTACTGTTTAGGAAGGTCTTTATGGTCAAGTCACCAGCTCCGCCTTGGTATGGGCTAAACAGGAACCAAACATATTTTCTTTATAATGATATGTACGAATTTGCCTTATGTTGACATCAGTGATATCCCTGGAATCAAATGAACAACAGCCAAGATCTATTCCACCCACAAACAATGTCCTGTAGGCAAAATCCCCTGTCTCTCTCCCTCTGACAGCAACACAGAGATGCACCATGCAGTCCAAGGCAGGCTGAGCTTTCTTTCCCAAATCTGCCTTGGGCAAGACATACCAACTGGACAACCTGCAATCTTTACTTTCTCAAACCACCAGTCCGTGCAACCCAGCATCCCATCTTTGATGGGTTGGACAAAGGAGAAGCCAAAAAAACCCATAACAAACAAACAAACAAACAACAACAAAAAACATATGGCCAGCTCTATACTGTCACGTGAGCGGTCCAGACAGTAAAATACTTCCCAAATACTGCAGGAAGTCATCTGAAGCCACAAGATGAAGCTCATTGTAGCCACTGTCCTAGCGCAGAGCTGCAAGTGGCATGAGCAAAGGCAGGACGATGCACATGATGCTGTTCCCTGTGCCATGACCCATAAAGCCAGATCCACAGATGCCCAAAAGGAGCTGCAATTTCTCTGTTGCCTAACCTCATGCACATAGGCTGTATGTTTCTTCCAGAAGATTGATTAGTGGGTGTTTTGTAAAAATAAAAAGATATTAACTCTTACTTTTGAAAAGGAAAGGTTATAAGGAAACCACCACTTCTTTGTTAAGGCATACTGTTCAATTATATTCACAGATTACGTTTTATTTCAAGGCTGAACATACCCAACTTTGACTTCGAGCTTTTGGATCTTGCCATGTTGTCAAACACGAAGGGCCATGATTACAGTGATACCAATGTCAAAAAGAGCAGGCCCCATTTCTTTGCTAAGCAGCCTAAGGACAAAGCTGGGTATTACTGTTACATGATTTCCTAACAGGACAGGGGACATCTGCACTCCCTCTATATTATTTTACTTTCCTGGTGGCTGCGAGGTGATCATCAGTGAAGTGGGAGGAAGCAGAAGGCTCCCTTATGTGTCAGAACGAATAAAGGACTTGTAGCCATGTGCCAGATGCCATTGGACCTTTCTACAGATCATTGAACACTCCACGGCTCTGATCTGGAATTAGGCTAATGGTTTGCAGAAAAAAGTCCTCATCTGAATCAGCCATTTGGACTGGCTGCTATGATGTAGGAATATTATAAAAGAGCTCACAGCATTAGTATGTTTAGATACATACGGGAGACAAATTGTCTGCTGAAAGTCATGAAATAGTACATTAGGTTTTAAAACTAAAAGCTTTTTACACATAGGTTTCTCCCAAACATCTTATCCTCTAGCACTGAAAATAACATATTGAGGATAATATCAACAGGGGGGAAAAGTTGACAGCAGGTGTGAAAATCCTAAAGGAACTGGTAGGAGGTAATTGCCAGCTACGTATATTTTTGTGTGACAAAAAAGAAAAATAGGAAATGTCAAACTATAGCTAAAAGCAACTACGACTCTGTAAGTTAATAGAATTAATTTGCACTTGACTTAAATCTTTAGAAGTCTCAGCTCTTCCTGTAAATAGTCAACTTCCATCAATTCCCCAAAGATCAATAGGAGTTGAAAGCATTTAGTAACTTGAGGAAAGTTGCTCGGCTCTGCGCGGTTGTGCCTACAGTGCCCCTCTTGGAAGTCTTACTGATACAACAAGTTCTTCAGAGAGGACAAAGTCTTGAAGCACAGAAAATCTTTTCCCAAGTGTGTGTCTTCAGGGATTCACTGTAAGTCACATAAACGTTAAAATATTTATGACGATTGAATGAGAAATGTTAAACCTAGACATCAACTTTCAGATTGGTTGTGATTTAGAGAGCTACAGGTATTGCTTTTGTAAATTTAATATAGTTCAGTGCCAAAAGAGGAGATTGCATGAGAAATTATAAGTAGATCTGCTAAAGCATTTATATCAGTAGTCGCTATTGAAGAAAGCTTTGTCAACTTCCATGACTTATCTCTCCAGTTCTGTAAAACACGGTGCACATGTAGCTGTCTAATCTGACTCTTAGTCACAATATTTAGTTACCTGAAAGATAAAGTATAATGTAACATCATATGTTTCTGCTTTTACAGTCTATCTCAGCTTTGGAATTGTGAACCTTTGAAAGCAGATGACATACTCAATTGTTATCAAGTAATTTTTGTATCTGTCATTTGATCCTTTGTCATCATGAAGGAAATGTAAAAAGGCTAAACGTGCCCTACAGAATTAGCCTGCAAAATATTGTGCAGTTATTCTAGTGTATACAACATATGAGATGTAATTTAGCTGTCAGAAGTTTCTGAATTTTTAATGCTTTTAAGGGAAGTTTAGCAAAAGTTCTGGTAAAGTCATATTTCTATCTGACAGATATCTTTCAAATATAATTCAAAATATTATTCATTGTCCTTCTGAAAATTGAAAAGGAGTTTTGCTGTTCAAGAGTTCTCTTATGGGCATAAAAAGGAGTTGTACAGGAAAAGAATAGTGTCTTAATGAGACTCAGCTTTAGCTTCAACAGATCAGAAATTTGACTTGACTAAATTAATGTATTTCCAATGATTTCACTGAAGCTATACCAGGTTTTATCAGCAGATGAATCTGACCTTTTGTTTTCTGCCACAGTTTACCTTTTTTCTTCTAATGGCTACTTTAGTGTCTACACTAAGCAAACTGACATAACTGTGGAACTGTTATCTGGAATTTGGAAGAAAAGAGTTCTGCAAGGATGGTGACAACTCAGGACGTTTCTTTTGCCTTATCAATATGGTCTTACTTTCTGTTCAAACAACTCCTGTGGATTGCCAAGTCCTGTGGTACTTTACTCTTGACTCTGTAGAGGTTGTCAGAGCTCTTGGGCTCAGTTCCCAGGTGGACTGGAGCATGTGAAAAATGTCCAGCTGAGGCTCACACATCACCAACATTGCCATAATGTCATACTGATTTGCACATCACCCTCTTTCCATATTTGTTTGCATGTCTTTAATTTCATAATATATGTTTAGTTCTAGCTTCCATCTGGGAGTCTGATGAGTCCATTCCTGAAGTTTTGTTCTCCAGATAGGTACTTCCAGTTCACAGTCAATTCACTCCTTAAAGCGTGTCTTTGCTAAAAATTGTTTTACCACTCACAATTAGATTGAGCTCCACGACTCTTCTGCCTCCAGAGAAGTAATAAAGTCTCTGGGCTAGGTCAGCGAAAAGTATCTGTAATGAAGTTATCTCCGTAGACAAAATAAGAGCATAGATGCTTTCACATTTTTGAGAAACTACCAAACCACTTTCAGCCAGCAATTACTAATGGTCACTTCTGTTCTGAGGCAGCTGCTGAGCTGGAAAAGAAGACATTTGTTATCCATCACTTCAGGTACTATTCTTACCAGGCCAGGAAAAAAGAAATAAGCATTTTCTTTCAATACTGAAATTACTTAGAGCTTGCCTTGACTTCTCTGAAAACAGAATAGACTCATAGGATGGGATTCATCTTGCCCAGCTTTCAACATCTGAACGCAATCTACTTGTTCAAGCACTCTTTATGGTCAATAAAGGTAACTCCCACGGCACATTCCTCCCACCTAAAGCTTGACAGATGAGAAGCACCTGGAGTATCCCAGATGATTGTAAGAGACTTCCTGGAAGCTCAGAGAGCTCCTGTGAGTCAGAGGGGAGAAGGGAGACACTGATGATGTTCCTACAGGACTAAAGTCTGAGCAGAGCGAAAAGGGGAGAACTCAGAAATCAAAGAAAGGCAAAGGAGTTCTGGAAAGGCAGAAACTCCAGCAGAACTCTGCGGTGGAGGTGCACAGGGGTGGGAGGGATTTGTTGCTGGCGTGCTGCTGTGTTTGGATCATAGAATCATTATGGTTGGAAAAGACCTTCAAGATCATCAAGTCCAACCACAAACCCTCCAACACCTTGCGTGCTAAACCATGTCCCTAAGTGGACATTGGATAGCAATGTCCTGCACCCTCTGAAGAAAGTAAAGTCTAGAGCTGCTGGAGCCTGTGAAACTCACAGTCGCTGCACAGATCCAGCCTGGAGAACCAACGTTTGCTTCTTTTTATCAGCAAATATTTTGCCATCTGGGAAAGATATTGTGTGGAAGATATTGCCACCCTTCAGTAAGTTCTCAGAAAAGAAGAAAATTCTCCAGAGAAAGGCCCTTGCAGTGTATATATGTACAGGCACTCGTGTAGTTATATTTTGTGAGTAAACTTCCTGCTATAGATATTACCCTGCAAGAACTGTTTATGTATGATTTTCTTTCTTTCTTTCTTTCTCTCCAAGCACACACATATTTAAAAACATATATGAATTCACAGAAATATATTTATTGTAAGACTAAGCTGACACTATCCCAGCAGCAGGATACAAGAAAAGGAAAAAATCCTCAAGTTGATTATACCATTTGGCATCCTGCTACAATGTTGTATATAAAATCTATAAATTCTAAGCAGGTTTAAGGGGGATTGTTGCACACCGATAACTCAAAGCAGTCTGAAAAACTCTTTTCTAGATTAAAAGTAAAATAATAAGCATTATAATACAACCCTGGCAGTAGATTTTGCTTCTACATCCAAAGGAGATGCAGATTTATTAAACAGCAAGAATGTGCAATGTCTTAACATTTTCCCTGAGCAGTACTGCAGACTGCACTGCTGCAATCAATACTCCAAACAACCCTATTTTTCTCCAACAAAACCCATACATATATCTGACATTTGAGGAAGCCAGGTGAATAAATCAATAGCTAAACCAAAATGCACTTAATCATCTCTACTTTGGACAGATGCAGAATGGAAAATCCTGTTATGTTCTGCACATTGCCTTCTTTTTAAAGCTTCAAAATGAATCTGGGTGTCCTAAATGACAATATCCTGTTGTTGCAGGGTGTTGGTGAAGCTAGAATGATTATTGCAGCGATTAATTGTGTGCCAGACAGCGCTGGACAGATCTATTGTTCCAACTCAGACATAGTTTGTTGGTAGGGTACTTTAGCACAAATACATCCATAACTTAATCACCAACAAATCATGCATTTTAAAAGTGTATCGGCTTTACTGCAGTATGTGTAGGAAAGATCCGCACATTGGATTTAATCATAAATCTACCAGGCTTCATTTTCTTCTGTAGAGTCACCCCAAGGATGAGTTTAATTTATTACATAAACATAGTTTATCTTTCAGTAATGATTTTACCTAGTGACCCTTTCTGGATGTTTCTGGGTGCATTGAGATTATCATTAAGCTCTATTAAGTCATTATGGAGAGCTCCAGTTCCCTGGGCAAAGAAATTCCATGTCCCAAGACATGTTTGTGCACCGAACGGCTGCTGTGCTTAAAGGCGCACCTTTACCTGACATTGCCTCCTAAGGCCTTTTGCGATAACAACAGTGCGGAGGGTGGTTTGGAAAAATGCAATTTTATTTCTTCCCCACTCTAGCCTTGAGCTTTTTGACGTTATTTGAACAGCAGCAGCAGCAGCACATCTTGACAACTTCAAAGGCAGATGCTAATCGCAAACTGGCAGCATGCCTGGAGATTAAAAATTCATCCACAACTGGAAGAAATGGATATTTTCAACAGAAAGAAGTGCACCAGGGGTTAACAGCATGACTCTCCAACACCACTCAGTTAGAAGGTATATTAAGGTAATATTAAGGTTCCTGATATGAATTTTCTTACTGTTTTGTAGAGTTTTGTAGCAGTTATTAATCTGGAACAAGGGAGAGATTCCTCCCTGCTGACCTTTTCAATATGAACCTCTGTGTCTGGCTTCTTGAAAGCTCCAAGTCCAGGTAATATCTTTTATTTTCAAAAGGCGCACTCCAGCAAAGAAGCAAATGCAAATGGCTGGCTGAGATCTCTCGTATTTTCTCCCACTTAGAGCTACTGTCTCTTCAGGAGCACAGTACGAAATTTCTTCTTCTCCACAGCAAGAGGGGTATCGCTGCGGCAGAGGCAGCTTAAACCATGGAAACTGTGAAGCAGCTGCCAGATGTTTTGGGGTCCTGTTGGCACCAGATGACAGCAGCCCAGGCTGGGCCAGTTTGGTTCATTCAATAACATCTGTGTGGCCTTGTTGGAGGGCATCCTCCCTCCCCTCTCCGCTTTTATTTTAGGCCAAGTATTTCCGATTTTGCTCAGCTCCGCATGCGGCAACACACCGCTGCTACGTGGGAAAGCAATCGCCGTTATCGCTGCGCCTGCTTTGGCGTCCCTGTCACCCAGCGAACTGTTAAACACAGCATTGCGAGAACCCAAGTGGCGCTTTCATCGCAAAGCCGTGCAGGCAGTTAAACACGAACCGCACGGATCGCCCTTCCAGCGGGCTCCGCGCCGCTGTCCCGTGCGACGAGCGGGGTGATGACACCGGGGCGGGGTGATGACACCGGAGGGAGGTGACAGCGGAGCCGGGCGCGGGGCCCCGGGACGCGGCGGGCAGCGGCCCCGGCCCGCGCGGGCGGCGCGTCCCGCGGCGGGCGGCAGAGGGCGCCGCGCGCTCCGCCTCAGCGGGGCCGGGAGGAGCCTCCCGCGCGGCGCGGCGGGGCCGGGGAGGCGGGAGCGCCGGGGCTGCCACGTCCTCCGCGCCGCGCGCCCGGGGGAGGGAGCCCGCTCGCCCGCGCGCACCCACGCGAGGCGCCGCCGGCTCCGGCAAGTTGCAGGCGGCGCCCGCCCAGCTCGGCGGCTTCCCGCGGCTCCGGCGCCGCGTGCGCCCGCCGCGTCCCGTCCCGTCCCGGCGGGGAGCGCCGCAGCTGCGGGTAAGGAGGCGCGGCGGGGGAGCGCCGTCCCGGGCACGGGGCAGCGGCGGCGCCGCGGGGCGGCGGGCTCGGCTCCCGCGCGGGCCAACTTCCTGCCCGCCTCGCCGGCGCCGCGCTCCGTCCCGCCGCCGCGGGCCGGACCCGAGCGGAGCGGAGCGGGGCCCTCGGCCGGGCGGCGCCGTTGGAGGCGGAAAGTTTGAGAAGGCGCCGAGCGCGGCGGCCGCGGCTCCCGCGCGCCCCAACGGCCGCGGGCCCCGAGGGGCCTCGGCGGAGGCTGCGCGGGCTCCGCCGCGGGGCTCCGCGCGGCGCCGACTGCGGCTCCGCCGCCGCCTCGGGAGCGGCGAGGTGGGCTGGGCGGCGGCGGTTACTATTCGTTATGTGTAAAAAGTTGCCGCTTCAAGTGGTTTATTATTTTAGTTTTAGCACCTCGGGCACTGCTGTGGTTGTGTGGGGTAAAGGGTCGAGGTGGGTTTTAAGCAGCCCCTTAGGGAAAAAAAAAAGTAGGAAAGTGTTAAAAGGTGACCCGGGGAGAAAATATGGACATAATCCATTTTGAAGGCAAAAAACAACGTGGCTTTGCCCATTTCCCTGTGCTGTGTTAATGTGTGCTGGCTCAGTCCCCACAGTGAGTTTAATGTGGAGCTTCTTACTTCTTGTTACTGTTGGTTGCCTTAAAAATGGATTTCATTTGTGTGGTTTAGATCTTCTTGTGAGGCAGCAGAGAAAATAAATGTTTTGGTGCTACTGAGATTTCCCAGTGTTGCAGGAAAGTTGTGTCAGTTTTGTAGGTGCATGTGAATTCCTGCTGGGTTGGGACCTTTTGGTGTTCTTGTGTTTTCTTTCAGTTTGGAGAATTCAGTTGTCAGTTTGCTTTAGCTTTGCTAATTTCCTTCATTTAGATGAAATAAGAAACTTGTAGGAATTCCTTGTCACCCTGTTTTTATATATATATATATATATAAATTAGTTTGCTTCTCATTGGGGTGCTTTTAGTAACTTCCCAGCTTCCCTTTCCAGTGCCTTTGAGTGGCAACTTTCTATACTGTAAATAAGCCACTGAAAGTTGCCACTTATTTCTTACTTTCAAGTAAGAAATTTCTATACTGTAAATAAGCCACTGAGATTTCTTAGAATTAAAACGAGAAGAAAGCAGATTTTAACCTTTTCAAACTTTGGAGTTGTTAGAGACGTTTTTTGCCCTTGTCAGATTAAACGACCTGTTGCTTATTATGGCAATCTCGGTTATCATTTTCCTCTTGGCTTGTGCAAAGTGGTGTGGGGCCCTACACCAAGAGAAATTTTGGGTGCAGCTGTTGAAGGCCCTTTAGTGACCAGGGAATTCCAGAAATTACCTGAGTGATTCTTTCCTGCTTTTTCTTTCCTGCTTGCCCTGCATGGGGCCTTGCTGGTTGGCTGCTAGTTTGTTGCTACTTGTTTGGAGGTGTGCGGAGTGACAAATGGAGACTATTTCCCCCTTGCTCCCTGTCCTGTCGCTATGCTAGCAAAATAGCCTGCCTTTTTTCTTTTCTTTTCTTTCTTTTTTTTTTTCAATCTAACAATGTTTTTCATATGTTAAATAGCCACTGAAATGCTTTTAGCATATTGATAAGATAGGGGATGCGAGCTGGCTCAGGGGGTGGCAGATCGATCGTGCAATAAGTATTTTAGCTATGGTACATACTGTGCAATATAATGCAGCTGCTGAGTTCGCTTGTGCTTTCAGTTTTCCTCCTTGGTTATCCTGCCCCATCGCCTGTTGCTTTGAGGCCTTGCAAATGGTAGGGCTTGGCCGGGGGATCCATGTGGAAAGGGAGGGTTTCTCCGTGGAGAACGGAGGGACCTGCCCTGGTTCGGTGGGTGGAGGTGCTGTCATGGGGGCTGTGCTCAGGGAGGGATACACTCATCTTTTGCAGTGGTTTGGAAGAACTAAGCACTATTTTGCAGGTCCTTGAGGTATGTTTAAACCATTAAATAAAATGATTGCCTGGTCCAGAGGGCTGTTTCATCCCTAGATTTGCCTTGATCTCTCCACCGAATTGAGTTGGCTGGTGAATTGAGAGGTCCTGGCTGTTGCCCTGGCGGCTCTGGAGGTCTGAGGTGGATTGCTGCAGCTCTTTAAGATCACAAATTCATTATTGGTGGCATTATTTTCACAGAGTAAAAAATTCAGAGGAGTTTCTGCAATTGTGGCACTCTGCGTTGCTCTATCATCATCATCACCGTAATTGTTATTATCACCATATCAGCTTTCCAATAATTGCCCAGTAAAACTGAGAGGTTATCTTCCCATTTGCCCATATGGGGAGGAGTTATGATGACAGACTCGGGCTCTGTGAGGATTTGCTGAGCTTTTAATCCTGTTTGTACCTGACAAACTGTGCTAATGGGGAAGGGCATCTCTTTCAGGATGTAAAGGTCTTAACTGCTTCCTACGGAGGGAAATCCCTGATGCAGGCTGCTCCACAACACACTCTTTTTGAGATTTTTTTTTTTGTTGTTCTGTTTTACCTGTTAAACCTTAGAATAAATGCTGTGGGCAGCAGAGGAAGGGAGCTCTGTGCGCTGCCTCCGGCACGCAGGCAGGTGTTTGTGCACATACCTGTATCCTGGGGGGATGTGAATGTGTAATAATATTCTCTTTGCTTTATTTTGTTCCACTCCTGATATACTCTCAGGGTTTGTTTTTCTTTGCTCATCTCTGCCTTGCTTCATTTGATATGTTGCATACTGGTTGTAGTTGCTTTCTGTCACTTCTCCATCTCTTAAAAATACAAGTCTGTGTGACTAGAAGTCACTGACCACTTTGTCTTCAGAAATCCTGGAGAACCTTTTCAAGCATAGAGCATGTTGAATTATTCTATATTAAAGTTCTTAAAGTATACTAAGCGTATTTGTAACTTCACAGAGATCTCTAATATATCAGTATTTTGGTCAAAGCCTAATTTGAATAAATATTCTGAACTGATACCTCTTCAATTTTGTATGTGTAGAAAACATGACTTTCCACCCTATATAATTATTGTATGCTACATAAGCAGCTACTGCATTAAAGAGGGTGGTCACATTTCTGGTGTTAAAGGAGCTAGTGTGTGTAGCTTCCTGTTGAGACTCTTTGGGGTTGAGAAGTTTTGAGCAAAGTGACTGCTTGCCTCCCTCTTTCCCAATATGTAGCGCTAAGGGCATTTGCAAGAAGTGACCGTAATGCTGTGTTAACCAGGTAGCTTTGGAGGACACTGATAAAGCCACGATGCAGAATCAGCTGTGCAGATGGCAGGGAAAGGGCTGGTGCTCTGTGCCACGCACCTGCAGGCCCCATCACTTCATTTTGGGTTCTTTCTGCCAACAATGCCAAATACTTTTGTTTCTTTTTGCTTTATACTGGGGAGTACCTGTAATACCCGCAAAGAAAGGCGGCCCCTGTGACCTCAGTGCATTCCCTGACTTGTGGAAATTGGAAACAATTGGGGTACTTGAAGAAAGCATCAACTTTGAGGAATGTCTTTTTGCCCCCTTTAAACAAGTGATAATGATTATGCTGCTCACAGTTTCTTACAGGTGTCTGTGGACTTCCTAAGGCGAAGGGACCCAAAGGAGCCTGTGTAAATGTAGAGTGAGTGGACTCTGGCTCATTCAGGTGGATATTGACTTTCTGGAGCATTATGGCAGAAGGCCAGAAGAGACAAACGTGCAGAGGTTTTGTCACTTGGCCACATGTGCAATGAAGGAAGCTCCTGAAGCTCCATTTCGGAGCCATCAGCACCTATGAGCCAGGCCAGCCTTGGGCCTCATGCATTAGAGCTCTGTGATAGCCATGTACTGCTCCCTTTTGCTGTCTTTGCGTTACCTTCTGTGTGGATTGCACTTCTTCCACAAGACTTCTAATGATCCTTATTTGCATTCTGTGTTGTATTTCCTTCCTTTTTACTTCCAGCTGTTCTTTGTTACTTTTCCTAATTTTTTTATTCATACTATTGGATTTTTTTTGTCTTTGTGCATGCCCGTCCCCACGTTGTTTACATTTGTTCTTCCTTTACTTTCCTCATCTCACATTTTCCCCCTTTTAACTCTTATCCTCAGAGGACCCAGTTTCAGTCTTGGAGACCAGCCCTTTCCTATTGATTGCCAGCTGCTTTTATTGAGACTAATTTGCATTCTCTGCTCTTATTGTGCTAGACAGAGGACTAGTGATTTTGAGTAAAGCTCTTTCCCCAAAGGATTTGCAGAGAAATTGTCTCTGTATTTCACAAAAAAAAAAAAGTGGGGAATAAAGAGCAGTGTTAGTGCTAAAGCTGCTTCTGCCGAAACCCATATGTTTGTGTCTTTGTCACTAGGAAAGTGGAAATGTGGTGTCTGGCTGTGGGCACAGACGGCTGCAGGAGGCAGAAGGCAGCTGGGTGGGGAATGTGGAGTGCTGTGGTCTATGGCATTCACTTACATGGCACCCTTAACATACAGAATTAACAAACTCACTCCACTTGGATTGGGGTTGTTCACTACATCTGCATTTTTGTTTATGAGCACTTGTCCAGCTGTGATTTTTGGCAATAGCTCGCTCTCTCAGGGAAAAAAAAAAAAAAATGCAAGTATAGTAGAGTTAGAGCTGCGACTCCACTTTGGTCAAGTTGAAAACCAAAAATGAAAGCAAAGCAGTTTCTTCATTTTTGGGGGAAGAAAGCCCTTAATCCTATAGGTCCTAGCTGCATTCAGACAGGCTCTTTAATAAGGCTCTTTGAGCCTTGTATTGATGAGTATAAAAAGCTTGAGTTCAACCTGTCTTAATCTGGGGCTTTGCACCATGCTAGAGGTAATCATGTTTGGATGTATCAGACCTACAGCACAGACCCATTCTGGGCAAAATCTTGTTCTCAGACTGATCTTTACTTAGAAGTTGGTCTCACTACTTTTTTCAGCATTTGCCAATTTAATTCTGTTTGCTACTTGAAAAGGAGTTCTCTGATACAGTGCTCATCACAAGACCTGAAAGGGAGATGTGCGTCATAAACTCATTATTAAAACTCACTTCAGTATTTTGCCTTTTCTAGCTCATTTGCCAGCAGGGCTGGCTGCCAGTTTGATGGCAGTAACATCTCTATGTAGCACCTCGGTGTCAGGACTTGTTTCCTGTGGTGTTCAGGATACTTGGCCTGTTCGGGAGCCACTGCTGTAAGGGACTGGCTGCTGCATGGGGTGGTGCAGATACCCCCACATCCCTGGGAATTCACCTGCAGAGCTGCCTGTCTGTTTTTGCAAACTAAACCCTGCCTGGAAACCAGTTCAGCTGCTGTCACAGCGCAGCCTGCTCTGGACTAAGAGCTTAGCTGTTAAATCGTAGCACAACTTAGGACAGAAACGAAAGGATAAACATCTGTCTTAAATGGCTTGAGGGGCTTAGTTGGCAGTGCTGCATTGCATCGTTATTTTCTCCCATCAGAAAACCTCCTGTTTACTGAGTTGACACTATCTGAAGGCACAGTTTGTAATTATAGTTGTGTAAACTATCAAATGTGTTGGGAGACTGAGAGACATCGAGTTATTTGTGCTGAAGGGCTTTGGCAGGGAAGAAGACGGTACACACACAATTCTCCTTGCCTAAATATTTGGGCTCGATATCATTAATCAGGAGTCTGGATGCTGGTTATTGCTGCAGAATTGGGATTATTTCAGAGTGCAGACAAAGCCCCAGCCCGTTTCCCTTCATTGTTTAAATCTTTCCCCTGTGGTAAGAGAAACATAAAACAGGATAGAGAACAGTGTCTGCGAAAATAAGATTTGCCATGAAATTTGATTGCCTGAACTACTTTTAACTACTTTTAAGACTGTTGCATTTTACATTTTTAAAAGTTCATGCAAGTTAACTTGGCAGCCTTCTTTCTGTTACTAATTTATCTGGCATCTCAACTTACTGTAAAACAATCTAGCTCCAAAAACATATTTTTGCATTTTTAAAAGACACAATGCATTGGAGGGGGAAAGAAAGGGAAAGATTTGCCTCCAACCATTTTATTGGTTTGTTTTTCTAGCTTAGGCACTTAAACAAAGTGCCTTAAACTACTCTGAAACCACTGCAGCTTTTGAATGGGAGCTGCTCCGCGTCGGAGCTGCCAGGGATGTGAGGGAGAATTTCAGGGCTGCCTGTGGTTTCCTACTACTGTGTGCTGGGCAGCCCTGGAGAAGTTGAGTGTGAGGGGAGGTTTTCCGAGGGGTTTGGCCTGAGCAATCTTGGAAGCACAGGAGAGCAGGAATTAAGGGGAAGAGCTGCAATGTGCAGTCTGAGGAATTAACATCCGTGTTTTCCGATCCAGTTTCTTATGTTATGAGAAGTGACTGGAGGATCAAACCTTTCCCTGGCTACTAGCCAAGAAGCCCAGGGAGCATCTGAGAGCCAGGTTAGGCCCTGGAAGCTGCCGTTATTAAACCAGCAGTTATTGGACTACACAAGTCTTCTGGGCTGTGTTCAGGGTTCAAAAATACAACTTAGGAAACAGGCAGCTGAATATGTTTCCCAGGGGCTGATTTTTTTTTTCCAGGTAGTGATTCCTGTTTATCTGTAAGCTTAAAATGTCTTTGTTAATCCCCATATAAGGAAATTCAAAAGCATTTTTAAGCTTAACCTAATTGTAATCATAAAGAGGCCTTGCGGCAAGATATTTCTTACTGCACACTCCCTGAACCACACAGACTAGCTGGATAAATGACAGAAAACTGTTTTCAACCTGTTGCTCTCTTGTGCCAAGTATTAAGGTTTCTTTCTTCATCTTTATAAAGTGAATGGGTATGAACTTTTCTCTGAACATTTTCATTCTGTGAATGTTTTCATTCACTGTGTGACAAACGTGATAATATTCCAAGTTAAAAGTTACATTGCAAGCATAGATTATAATGTCTTCTGGACTTTTATGCGTTTTCTGTAAGAATTACAGCAAATGCTGTGGGGATCTTTACAAAAAGAGGAAAAAGGCTATAGCTGTTTTTCAAAAGAAAAATACTATTCCTGAAAGTTTATTTTGAATTGCTGGCAGGAGAGTGAACGTGCGAGGACGGTGTTTCCTTTGGAGTGTGCCTCTCCCACGCGTGTTTGACCAGGCTGGTGGTTTGTTTTGTGCCCAGGGAGCGGAGGCGGTGGGAGCGAGGAGGAGGTGCTGGGCACAGGGGCTGCTCCGTGGGTGCTGGGGCCCTTCTGTGGCTTCCACCCCTGCCCCGTTGCAAGCCCTGCGTGGAGGCGATGGGCATCTCATGTTGAAAGCCCAGGGTTTCCTTCCATGAACAAGCTGGAATCTGACTGGGCCGCGTAACATTTGCTGTTGGGGCTCCTGTCCTTATTTTCCATCTCCTGGAAACTGTGTGGTCGCCAGCGCTGTGGACCAGCCTGGTTATCAGTGGAGGTGCCTCCAGGCCCGCAGCACCCGTATGGGGGACAGGGTAAATGGGGGTAATGAGTCCTGTGACTGACACGGTGCTCCTGCAGACTGCAGCGAGCCCTGAAATGAACATATTAATTATGTGTCGACACAACAGCACCTGTCATTGAAACCAGGCATCATTCATTTGGCATCAGCGTAGCAAAGCTTTGGCAGGCAGCCAGGGTAAAATATTCCAGCAGAAACTGCTGCAACAGGAGCCACCTCTGAAGTAATTCTCTGAAATTCAGGTGCTCTAACATCATCTTCTAATAAATTCTTAACGCACTAGAGACCTTAGCAAAAAGCCTTTCAGGTTCCACATTCTTGTCTAGCTTTATTTCTCTTGTGTGTTCAGTTGTTTTTCATTCTTTTTCTCTAAAGACATACATACAAGGTTCTGGGCCTGTGGTTTAATATTGTTTTTTTTTTTTACTTTTAATTCATGTTCCAAAATTTTTTTACATAAAAATGCAAAATGAGTGTAATCAGTGATGGCTGCTTTGGGAAGACTTTGCGTAACTTTAAAGAAACTTTCCAAAAGAAGGGGTAAGAAATGATATGCCAGTTCTAAAAACACAAGCAGTTGTTTCTGGAATTTTTTTTTTTTTTCCTGTTTCTGACTGTTGGGTCTGCAGTTTTCTTCACTTTGATTAGACCGAATCCAAGCAAGTTTCATGTTCCCAAAGATGTAAGTGGGTCAAAATGGGTGTTTCAGGAAGGTGGGGAAGCCCAGAAAAGGCCCCATTTGTCACTGACCTGTGATGGTTCTGGCAGGACTTCATGGCACCTGTGGGAAATGAAGAATTTTCCTTTTGAGGTCCTTGGTGTAGTTGCAGGAGATAAGAAGGAACTCTTGTGTTCAACGATACAGCTTAGAACAACAGCCAGCTGGTCAGTTCTGAAGCAAATATTAAAAAAATAGAAATGAAAACAAGAAAATCAGAGTGGGAAAGGAGAAAATGTGTGAGAAAGCAAGTGCAACTCTCTCTGCGTCATCTCTTTTAACTGAGTAGACTTCAGACTTCAAACTCTCTCTGTCCCCTCATCAAATTAGAGGTGTCCACTTGTGTGCTTAAAAAAAAAAAACCCTTCTTTCTAGGAGAATGTTAAGAACAATGCAAAGATAAAGGTAGTTGGGAGAAAATACACATTAAATTTTCAGTGCTGGCAGAAAGGCTTGTAGAATAAAGATGAGATTTTATTTTTTTCCTTGAGGTTTGAAGTCCTGTGAAGTGCAGTTTCCCTCAGAGGGGAGAGAACAATGAAAGGAAGGGAGGTCGGTCGAATTCTCTGCATTTCAAACGTTTTTGTTTCTGTTTGGGTAGAGAAGAAATCCTATATTTGGATTAACCCTTAACTTCATGCCCTTAAGGGAAATCACAATTGTAGTCATAGGTAATGAAACCTCTTTAGGAAAATGAATGTTAAACTTTAGCCGAGCTCGGAATTTGTTCAAGATAGCTTTGCTGTCGTGGTAAAGCTCAAGTTTAATCATTAACCTCGTGGTGACTGTTCCTGTCACTTCTGGCTTTCCTTGTGCTGTGCAAACACGGGCCGAGCTAACAGAAAGCTGCCAGAGATGAGTATATGCCATTTGTGAAAAATACCTGTTGCTACATTATTTTTCCCTGTTAAATGGGAGTTTATCAGGAAGCCCAGCTCTAATACTAGTGGTCTTTGCTGTATGTGTCTCCATAAAGCTCAGGTCTGTAATCCTCCCATTTAAGTAGCTGGTTATGTCCAGTGAGACCTGCTGTAGTAGCAACTGGGGCGAGCTGTCAGACCTTCTTTTCCCTCCTTTCTCATTAGCTCTTCCCACATGGATATCGGGATATCGTCCTGCATCTTTTTAAAGGGTCTTTCAGTGGTAGTTGTTACCTCCTATCAGTGTGTGTTCATCTTCTATCTCCTGTCTGCTTGAAGGAGATGGAGTTTGGTTGCAGGTGCCTCATCAAGAATTTGGCTCATGCTTGCTAGCTTATTACGTGTTTCATGGTAGTTTTTCTGCCCTGTTGTGGCATTTCGGTATGGAGGTTTGTGAACTGGCCTGTCACTAGCATCCATAGCTGCAGCTCTTCCCGTGTGCTCTCTAGGAAGGTGGGAACGTACCGGATACTGAGCAGAGTGTGGGAATAGAGAGGGCAGAGTAGCTTCAGGGTGTCCTTTTCCTCCTTCACCTTCTCAAATGTGTGTCTGTAGTTCTGGCTTTGAGGCTAGGTTAATGCTTGCAGAAAATCCTCTCCTGTTGGGCAGAGGGGTCAGCAGTGGTTGGTGGATCTGTTTCTTGGGAGAAGTAGGTCTAGACACCTCCTGTCTCTGGCTTCACGTATAGAAGTGGTGGTTGCTGAAGGTGGAACACGCTGCCTGCAGCTGCTCCCTGTGCGTGTTACGCTTTTCTTTATTTAGCATCTTCAGTCGCATGGCTAGTGGTTAATAAGAAGCTCTGATAAACCGCTACTTCGTTCTTTGTCTAGAGACTCGTTCTGTGGTTTATTTACCTCTCTCTGTTGAACTTTCATCCCTTCTCTTAGTCTCCCTTCCTCCTCCCAGTTCAGATGAATAGTGATTTGTTGAGAAAATCACATTTTACTTTGCCTTTAACGCTTGCACTAAAAAAATCAAATGACAAAATGCCCCTTTTTCCTCCCTCTGGAGCTGCATATTACTTTTTTAAAGTACTATTACAATAAAAATTGGAGCCTCTGAATTTTCTTCTGGCCCTTGCTGTGGTACTGAGGAACACCCTCTCTGAAGCAGTGTTTGCAAAACAACTTCAGGATGTTGAGCTATCAGGTCAGTCCCATAAGCCAGTCTCCATTCACTTAACTGCAGGAGAACTTTGTGATTACTGTTTATTCGAAAGCTTTAGAGAAATTGTCTCGCCCTCAAAAGAAAGGGTGACTTTCCCCTTGCTGACTCAGTGTGAAAAAGACTGCAGCAGCTTTCAGGATCTCTGCCTGTGAGACAGGCATCAGCAGGAAAACCAGAGTCATCTTTAATTCCGTATTTCATTTTGTAAAATTGCCTACTCTGAGAGAAATAAAACATTTACATGTATATTAACCAGTGTTTGCCAGCTCTTGGAATGAAGCCAGTTCTCTGAGGGCCAAACAAACACTCCGAGTGGATGAGTAATAATCTGCTACTGTCGCTTCTAATTTATGGATGGGTAGACAAAGCAATGTTTGCCATTTTAAGTTACCCTATTTGCTTGAAAACAAAAATTCATTATTAGCTATCAGTTTGGAATTGTGGAACATGGGCAGCAGGTCTGTTTGTAACTCTCTGAATACAGCTATTGGAAGGGTTCAAAACGTCCCTAAGTGACAAGGAGTGAGTATCAAAGACCCTGAGAGCACATGAAGGCTGCTGAAGTTGGGGCAGCGTCATTTGGAAGTGGCAGCAAGAGGCTGAAGAGCTGCATGAGGTGTCTTTTTAAAGAATGACCTGCAAGATCCATATGTCATCTTTATTTTTTAAGATGTGTACATTATAAGGGCCAGGGAAACCCCAGAAATATGTATCCTTATCCCTTCCATGTAGGGAAAAAAATTAAAAAATCTGTGCCTTCTCAAGATAGTGGATGTACTGAGGTTTTTGTTCTTGATATGTAAGAGAGTGTTGATATTAAATCCTCTTTTACAAAGATGTGTCTCATGGTTTCCTGAGCCATTTCGCTTACATATTTTTCAACAAAAGATCTTTGGAAATTACAGGCATTTATACTATAAGCATAATTTTTTCATGAAGGTAGTAGCAAGTCTTTGCAGGATTGGGTTAACTAAAAGCAGCAGTAACATTCTTTTGTTGAGAAAGGTGTTTTCAGACAGTGCATAAAATTGTGCATGTTTAAAGCCCTTCAGAGATGCAAATAGCACAGGAGTCCTCTTGAGCTGGAGTTTAAGCCCTGAAGGATTGCTCTTAAGATCAGGCTTTCCAATTCCTCTCTAAGGTCTCTTGGCAGGTTGGGCTGGAGTGTGGCACAGCAAACCTAAATGCATAGCTAGGAGATGGGTGAGAAATACGAGCCTAGATTATCAACCACTAAGAATAAACAAACATAATCCAGAGATGAGAACGATAATTGACACCTGTCTTCTCTGCTCAATTAGCTCTTCCATCCAGCTTTTATTTCCATCTAGCTTTTCCTTCTGGTTCTCAGCTCTCTTTATTCAAAGTTGGGGGGTCTCCTGCTCTTTCTCACTTGGCTTCATTATCTCGCTCATTGACTTGCTCTGCCCAGTTTCTTTGCCCTGGGTTTGTCTTCCTGCCTCGGAATTTCCGGTCTCAGGAAATGAAATGGAGCAAGAGCGGTTGATGTTAATGTTCTGGGTACCAGCATGTCCCCAGCCCTGAGTTTTGAAGTGCATTCATTGGTTTGGGGTAAGCTTAGAAGATGAGTTCACTAGCGTCTCCTCAGGGGCTGGTTCCTCAGCTCCTTTGCAAAGTCAGACTTAAGGTAACCTTGGAGTTCTGGGTGTCACTTGGTGTTCACAGGCACTTAGTGGTAAGACTGAAAACTAATAAATCTGTGATTGTGAGGTAGGTCAAACTCTGTGTGATCCAAACCCTGTGACTACTGACCCCTGTAGCAGTTAAAGGTCAGGCACCTTTAAACACCTCTTCTCTGCACACAGATGTTCCCAAACATCTAATGCTGATGTGACTTAACATTGTTTTGGGTTCTGGGTGCAACTTGACATGTCTGGGTTGCTGAGTAGTGCCTTAAAGGAAGGGATTAACCAACTCATCCAACAGACAATTCAACTGTAGCTGGTTCCCTTCGGTTTGGTGAAGTGAATGATCAGTCAAGTACAATATGGAGCATTTTTAAGAGCTGGAAAGTAGGATCTTAAACAAAAATGAAGGAAGCAGTTCGGAGTTCAATGTTTCTTGAAGTTGCTGTAAAATAGGAAACCATTAGGATTAATCTGAATTAATCTCTATAAAGTAAGAAAGATGTCTGTTTAGATCTCAGCAGCAGGTGCTTGCAGGATTATAAATAGAAAGCAATATGAATTGAGGTGCTTATTAAATTTGCCTTTATGATGCTTTGAAGGATTGCAGTGGAACAGAAACAAGAAAAATGACTTGGAAGACTAACTTAAATAGCTGTGTTTCCAGAGAAAACCAAACATAAGCTAGAACGAAAATATATGCAGAAAAATTGGTAGACCTGCTCAAAAAAGGTTATCTAACATCAATTTATTACTAGCATGGAGAGACTGGTTGGGAGTTTGAGAGACATGATTGAACAGGGAAGGGCTTCATTTTTAGATGGTTTTAATGTAGTATTGAATTTTAATGTATTTTTCCAGGAAAATGCACTGTAACCCTTTCTAGCACTTATGTTTCTCAAATTTTTCCTTGTCAACTGGGGGAAAAGAGAAAAAGAATCTCCCTGGGATCGCAGGATCCCACACAATTGGGACCAGACACCTAATGCCTTAACCTGTGGTTGGGAATTCAGTGTGCTTGTGAGTTGTGTGAAAAAGATGACTGCAGCTGTGCACACACATGAATGTCCCTGGAAGTTTGGATCTGGACAGCGCGGAATTCAGTGGGGAGAAGGAAGCTGGTATGTTGCATTCGGCCTGTTGTGATTAATGCCTAGTTGGGCATCTCTGGCAGCTTTCTCAGAGCATCGTGAATATAGGAGATTGCTTTAAAACAAAACTGTGGAAAGGCTGTGTGGGAATAATTGAGAAGGCGGAATATGAGTCCCGTTATATTAGGGTTTTTAATGTTTTGACTCGATGGGTGCTTTAAAGTCATTTGGGTTCCTGGTTTTGAACTGTGGTATTTTAATAAGTGTTTGTGTGCTGAACATCCTACAGGAGCTTCAATGAGATCTTCTTCTTTACCTACCCGTGCTTGTTGGTAGCGGATAAGCACATTGCCCACGCAAGACCACAGCACTCGCTTTTGTTTCTAGGTGCTGAGCTGGTGGAAAGTCCTGGCTGTAGCACTGTAAACAGGAGTGCGTAAACACGTGGTGCAAGAGCCATTGGAGGGTAATTTTGTGGGGAAACTACCTTTGCTCACACCATGTGAAACTTTTCTTTTTGTCCCTCTAATTTTATTAGGTCCTAATTAAACTTTCTGCATTCAAATTAGTTTACATTAGTGTCATACTGTCTTATTATGTGTAAATTGACAGGCACTAACAGGGATTTAATCAGGCTAATCCAGCTGTGTGTAATTATGTGTCTTCTCCTTAAATAATTGCAAACAGAATCTATCAATCATGGCAGGGGACTCTGGCACTTTATTATAGATTGGGATTGTTTAGTGAAATATAATCAGATTTCAGGTTTAAGATGGGAAGTAGAAAGAATAATATTTTAATGAGACCAGATCTCCCTACCCATCCTGTGTTGCAAGTCTCAGTTATCTTCCCTTCCTCCAAAAAGGTGTCCTGATCACATTGCTCTATCATCGCTGCTTTAGAGCCTTTCTGTATTTTGAAAGGAATTAGAGGAGGGCTCAGATTTGTGAAGAGTTATAGAGAAGACTTCAGGCCTGAGCATCTCCTAAATCAATAACAGGACTGTGCAGGAGGAGGGAGTGTGTGGAAGGCGGCACAGGGGAGAATGCAGCCTGCCAAGCCATGTGCTCCAAAATGCTTGTCCCCCATGGAAAAACAAGTCCCACTTTCTGAGGCAATGAATGGACACAGAAAGGGTTTCCTCTACCAGAGTTCACCCATGTCAGCAATTCTGTGTTGGTTTTTGTGTGACTTTGTCATAAGTTGTGCTCTGTTCTCCAGGGTTACCCCGGCCTGTCCTGGCATACAGGCATGGTGCCTGCAGTCTCTCCTCAACCTCCTCCTGTAAAACCATCTGTGCCAAGAAAAGCTTGAAAAACCAGAACTTCAAACGAGCCCTTAAGGAACGAGTTTGAAATCAGAGCCTTTTGTCCAACATGCTCTGGCATCCCATCCAATTTGCTTTGAATTTGTAAATAACCTTCAGATTCTTCATAAAATAAAACCTTGAAGTCCAGCCTTACAGCCTTGCTGCCCCTCCTCCCTTCAGGCTGTCCCGGGAGGGTATCGGGAGCCCCCATGAACCTCTGTCTTGCTCTCTGCTGTTGCAGGTAGTTTGGTAGATTGAGCCAGGACACGTTTCCATTTGCTGGGTTTTTTTTTGCCCTCTGAAGAAGCCGTTTCATAGACAACTTGAGTCCAGCACACACAGATTTTTGTGTGGCACGGAAGTTCAGATGTGCTGTTTTCAGATGCTGCCCTGATATCCTGGGAGTTGCTGCTTGAGCTTTCCAGTCGGCCGGTCTCTCTAGCTATCCCTCACCTCACCACCAACCCCAGCCACAAACCTGCTCTCCTCCCTGGCCTTCCTGCCATTTAGATTTAATGAGCTGTTCTTGCCACGGGCATATTTTAGCCTGCCAACTTGTGACCTGGACTGAAGATTCAGTGGCAAAGTTTTAATGACAATAGAATTGCAACAAAAAGCAGTGACAGTCCCAGAACTCTCCTGTTCACGTTGCAAAACGGTTGACATCCGACCTCGGACTTGTTGGGAGCTGCCTGGGCTGTGTCTTGGGCTTCTGCCTCAGATGTGTTTACAGTGACAGCGTGACTCAGCTGGGAACCTGGCTGCTGGAACTGGAAAGGTGATAGTCAGACTGACCCCACGTTGGACGGATAAAACGAGTATTTCCCATCTGGGTCATCATCAGCTCAGATGATGAGCACTGCTCCCTTTTGGTGACAGTTCGGTTTGTGAACGACGAGTAGTTGTGACAGTCCAGGTCTCAGCCTGACCTGGCTATACTGGAAAACAGAAATATTATTTTCACACTTGATTCCTATCACTGCTCATTGTCAGAGAGGCCAAGTAGTTGGGAAAAGAGCGTGTGTATTTCAAATAGTTGCTATCTCAGTGACTGGTTTGTTTCTATTCAAGTGTGTGTCTACTTAAAAGATTTGAATTTCTTTAGCTACAATGGGAACATAAATATTCTATATCTAAATGAATCTTGCCAGGAACAGCTGAAGAAATCTGGGATTTTTGTTTTTTAGAAAAAATAGCTAAGCAAACGTGCTATCTAGTCGCACACTAGGGTGTTGCATTTATGTACGAGATCATCTGTAGCTTTTTGCATGGAGAGTGGCAAGATGTTGTTTTATAGCCTCCCCGAGGAATCGAATCCACTCAGTGACAGAAATTGTTCGTTTTTCTCATGTTTTCAGTAAATACTAGTCCTATTTCTTCATAGGATAGCCTATTGCAAAAGTTGTCTTGATGCTGATTCTTTATCTACAAAGAAAAATATTGATATTTGCTCACCCATTTGTTGGGCAAAAGATTCTGTCCTTTTTCTTTTTTTCCTCTATTGAATTTAGTTCTGTTTCTTTGCTGAATTCTGGTCAGATAGGATCACATTATAGCGCTGTATTTGCCAAAGCCAGTGTCACCTAGTCCCTGCTTAATGATACATTCCCAGATGCAGAAATCCCACTCAGGGCTTTTTGTTTATCACAATTAATCACAATTCTTTGATAGAGTGAAATAGACTGAGGTATATTTTTATGATATTAAGAATCATCCTCATGCTGTAATGTGAAAATCCATTTTCCACAGAGCAGAAAGTTCTCTCTCATGTTTTACTTCGTTTTTAGCACTCTCTGAAATCACATGCCAGATAATATCACAGAAATGTGAAGATCTCAAATTTAGCGCTAACAAGCATTAATTTTCAGCATCAGTTCTGCTGTGGAACTTCTGTTCTGCAGAAATGAGCCAGGTGACCTGGAGCACAAGCTTGATCGTGCAGAAGGGAAAGTTACTTGTGGTGCTGTGAGTTATTTTGTCTAACTTCCCAGAGAGTTGGACTTCCCGAAGATGTGGACTTGTTCCATGAGGAGCAAATTAAAGATTTCTTTGTTAAGTACAAAGTAACTGTTCCCTCGTGTCAGTGGTCACATGAATAAGACTGTGTTTGAGTCCTACAGCTGAGCAGTTCTGTCATTGAGGGTGGGTTGGCCAGGACGTTTGCAGGGAGAGAGAAGTGGTGAGGATTAAGGTGTTTTTAGCTGATCTCCTGGGTGGGCTCGCTTTTTAGGGTTCAGCTGTCTTAGACTGGCAGATCTCTGCTCTGTCATCCACACAAGTGAATACACAGAATGTTTTGCCCCTCTGGAGCCTGTCAAATAGCAAAGATTTTTAAAAGCTGTATCATTTTACATTTAGTGTTTAAAACACGGTTTAATAATAGTGCTAATAAATGATTGGAAATATCACTGGGCAATTGCTACATACTAGATAAAAACTGTTATAATTGGGCTTGTTGAAAAGCCCCTTCCTCAGAGCCAGACTAGCAGAGGTGTCAGGGCCCTCAAGCTCCTTCCAACACAGAGATCCAGAACTGGCTCTGCGTGGGTATCTGATTGCTCAGCAAACCCTTGGGGCCCATCCGCAGGGGTGAAGGCATCTTCAGGACATGCCCAAGGATCATGATTTGCCTCTTGTCCACCTGTGAAAACTACTGAAGCATAAGAGGAACATGTGGCTGAGAGCTGGTCCTTCACCAAGGCTGGAGGAAAGGCTGGGCAGGGAGCTGAGGTGTCTGGAGAGCCCAGCCACAGCTGCACACCAGGTTCAGATATGAAGGGGACTTCATAAATCTGCCCAAAGCTCCTACAAATAGGACCCCAGCTTTTTGATATTCCCGTTCAGCTGTGTCTCTGAGCTGGGGAAATCATGTTGGAAAATGGCGGCCTGGCTGATGCTGCTGCAGCGACAGCCAGGTCGTAGAGCTGGACCACAGAAGACTCCATGTTCAAAATGTGTTATTTTCCCCCTGCACTAAAATTGTGATGGGGTAAAGCTGTACAGTTCAGTTATTTATTATTTTTTTTTAAATTACATGGCTATAAAATGTGTTTTGAAGGTGAGGAATAGTGGTGCGTAGGCAGCAGGTACCTGGCCGGTTACCGGGCTGGCAGCCCGGAGAACAGCTCTGTGTGAGCCGACGTGTTGGCAGCCGGGCTGGGCGCCTCGAGCTCCCCTCAGCTCCTCATGGTGGCTGCAGGCCACGCTGCTCCCTGCTACAGGGATGCTCCGTCTGCTCCACAGGGGCAGTGCCAGGGAATTGCTTCCTTCTGTCCTCATGGATGAAGTCCCAGTCCTTATGCTGAGGTGACTTCAGTCTCTGTTCAAGCATCTCCGTGGTCCTCCTCCCACTGCAGGACTCAGGAGCCTAGGGCAGCCCATGAGTTCAAGCTCCTCTCCTTGACCAACTTGTGATGTTGTCTTGTTCCGGCAATTGGGAACTACTGGTTTCAGGGGCTTTTTATACGCTAATATAGCCTGAGGAATATTGTCTCCCCGCATATCTTGGCGGTTTTCCTCCCTACTACTGTCAGTCAGGGTGAGTACAGCGCATCCTGCTTCCCTGCTCTCTTATTTTTGTACCATCTCAGCAACACACTTGGCCCCGGGGAAAATGAAAATGATAGAAATTAATTCTAGCTGGATTGTTTGTTTGAATTTCAAAATGTTTTGCCGTTTGAGAAATGTTACAGTGACAGTGGTGGGATCAGGAGGCCAGGTTAATCCAAACTGGCTTCCAAACACTTGTAATTTGGATTTGGAGTAAAATTATTTGGCTTAACATGGCTAATACATTCATGGTGTAAAGTTGGCGATAATAAGTTCTTCAGATGTCTAGACATGTGATTACACTAAGTGCGGATAAACTAAATCTTCTGTGCATGTGAGGCATGTGGAAAGAGATCTAGAAACTGCAGGACCTAGCGGGTGTTAATGCAACTGGAGGCAGCACTGCCTCTCCTGTCTCACAGGCGTAGTCAGGTGTAGCATGAAGAACTTTTAATTGCAGTTTAATAATCACCAGGGATAATTTTGCTCTCCCCAGATGCCCACAAAAAGAACAAACTCCATACAAAATGGGGATCTAGGATTAGCCTAAATTATGGTTGGAATATTTCTGGTATGCTTTGAAGGTGGCTAGTAACAATAAATTTAACTATAGTATTCTGGTACAGAATTATCTCTGGTTAACTGTATTTTGCCTTGCTTTAGGATGCTGACAAATATTCAGTGCTGGTGTGAGTAACTAAATAAGTAAACTAACTAACTAAGTCAGTCTACTGATGTGTCCTTTTTATTATTTATTTATTTATTTATTTTTAGGTTTTGGGGTTAGCTCTGCAGAACAGCTCAAATAACTTAAAGCAGTGATACGGAATAAAGAGCAGTTCACGTAAGAGAAGCCATTTGGATAATGGGCAGGGGGAAATGAAGGGCACTAGCCAGGCTTTGAGCCAAGATATTAAATCTATGAGTTCTTACTGTGCTGAAGAATGACATTTTTAGGTTGGTCTTAAGTAGCTTGAACTTTTACATTTTGTTCTGCCTGAGACTGAGCTTTTGATCGTATGTGTCAAGTCAATGTTGTATTGGACAGAAGAGGTAATTGCTGTGGTTTGGAGGTTTTGTCCATCGTTTCTTGAGGGACAGTCAAGACAGTTTCTTTACAGCCAGGAAATTCCTGCATTTGAGGGACAGCTTTTAAAATAGTTTTTTCATCATCTTTTTTTTTGCAATTTTACTATCAAAGTTTAAATTGGGAAATTCATTGGAGGAGAGTCAACGGGCTCTATTGGCTGACACAGGACTTAGCAGACGCTTGTGGCCCATGGAATGTTCTACTTCTGCAAGGCTGTGTTCATCCTTTCTATTGCTGTTTCTGTGACCATCCCAATGGAGCAGGGTGGTTATCATAGAATCATTATGGTTGGAAAAGATCTTCAAGATCGAGTCCAACTGTAAACCCCTCAACACCATGGATGCTAAACCATGTCCCTAAGTGCCTCATCTACATGTTTCTTTAACACTGCCAGGGATGGTGGCTCCACCACTTCCCTGGGCAGCCTGTTCCAATGCTTCACCACTCTTTCTATGTAGAAATTCTTCCTGATACCTAACCTGAACCTCCTCTGGTGCAACTTGAGGTTGTTTCCTCTTGTCTTAGCTATAGTTATTCTGGAGAAGAGATTGACCCCTGACTCACTACAGCCTCCTTTCAGGTAGTTGCAGAGAGCAATAAGGTCTCCCCTGAGCCTCCTCTTCTCCACACTAAATAACCCCAGCTCCCTCAGCTCCTCCTCCTAAGGTCTGTGCTCCAGCACCTTCCCTAGCTTCGTTGCCCTCTTTGGACTCGCTCCAGCACTTGAATGTCTGTCTTGTAGTGAGGGACCCAAAACTGAACAGGGTATTCGAGGTGCGGCCTCACCAGCCCTGAGCACAGGGAACTGATCCCTTCCCTGGTCCTGGCTGCACTGTTCCTGATGCCAACCAGGCAGCTCTTGGCCTTCTCGGCCACCTGGGGCGGTTATTGCCCATGAGTGGAGGTAGCAGAGTGACCCGAGGGGATTCCTTGTCTTGGGCTGTGCTGCTCTTACCCAGCGTGATGCTGGGCGCCCTGGTGGCCGCAGGGCTCCTGCCACACGTGGTCCCAGCTGTTTCCAGGAGCTGCCGCCAACATTAACACCTGGCATGTGCGGCAGCCTCCACCTTCCCGTGCGGAGGGTTGTCCTCTAATCCCGCAGCCGCTTCCGGGCTCCCGGGGCAGCAGGAGCCCACTGGGATTTGCTGCTTGTACTTCATGGCTCAGTTCAGCCGAATCTGAAGGCTCGGCTCGCTCCTGCGTGCATCCAGCTCAGTAACCCAATCCATTGGAAGCGCTTCTGGAGGCTGGTGCCAGGTCCCCAAGTTTGAGAACATGAGCTTGTAATTCTAGTGGCACTGACATTTAGGGGAAGGATTTCTGTTTTAATCTTTCAGATGTTAGCTAGTGTATGTAATTAACTTTGTATAATTCTGTTTCAGGATGAAATATTCATTTAGCAGAGTCTTGAAAACAAGGGGTGTTTTTGGTGTCTGGGTGGCAGGCGATGCTGTACAGAACGAGGTGCACGGTTGGTGTTCGAGAGCCCGGGTTTACAGCAGCAACTCCTGGAGTTACTGTGGTGCACATAGTCCCAAGGGCTTTTCCTGCCCACCGCTTCCAAGGTCTCTGGAGTAATCCAGAGACAAAACTGCTGCTGAACCTGAATGCTGGAGACGGAGAGCGCTGCGCTAACGCGCTGTAGCCTGCGGCGCTCTGGTTTGGTAATTACACCGAAGGGCAAATAGAAAACTTTGTTACACAGAGGAGGTTTTCTGGGGTTCAGTGAGAAAGGCCATGACCAAAGCAGGAGCAGAACTGAAGCTGAAGAAGTAAAACAGAGATTACCTTGTCCCCAGAGATTTGAGAGGGGAAGTTAGGCAAATGATTAAAAAAAAAAAAAACACACAGAGAAATATATATGTATAGCATAGCTTGTAGAGGGTCAAATACCAGTGACCCCCCTGAGCTAACGAAAGGATTGAGGGTTTGCAGAGAATCATCTATGAAAGTTTAGAGATGAAGCAGACCTATGTGAATAAATAAACTGGAACATGGTGTCATATGGAGTTTCTCTAGCCAGTTTGTGTGCCTTCCTATCATGAGGTTCCCTGGACGTGTCTGATCCCTAAATCTGTTTTGCATTTAGTTTCTAATGCTGCAGCTTGCAGAAGGAATTGAGTGTTTCTAAGGTTTGAATTTTGTCGTCTCCTTGAGAATCCTCCCAAGCACCAGAACTCCAGTTTTGTGAAGCATAAACTGTTTGCATCAGGGCCCAGATTAAGTTCACAAAGTTTATGGTAAGAAGTAACAACTGCTTGTCTGAAAGGTGGATGTAGATGATACAGAATCAGAGAAATGAGCTGGACACAGATACCCTCTCATGCTTCTTTTTTTGTGTGTTGTATCCAAAGCCCATTTAAAGGTAGAAATACTGATCTATTGATTTGCTGTTGGTTTTGAGACCCTGCAGAGAAGTCTGACTTCTGTATTCCTGAGTTAGTAGAGCTCTTCCATATTTTGCTATAATTGGTGAAATGAGGTTGGATGAGACTTGCAATTGGCATGTAGTTGTGTTATGAGAAAGGATGGGAGAACTTGGTAGCCGCACGCGACAGTGCGGGGAGATTCTTGTTCTGTAAATGAGCGTTTCTGCTGCATTTTGCTCTTGCTGTCAGGATGACAAATAGGGCCGAGCGGGATAAGCAGCTCCTACAGAAGGTGCCCTGCTTTTGGAGAAAAGCCCTTTTCAAAAGGGTGGCCGCACGGCTGCTCCTCGCAGTGACCCGCGAGGCTTGGTGGGGCCACCCGCTGCGTGTCCAGCCCGCCCAGGGCAGCTCCCTGCGGCTGTGTTCATATCCCGAGGTGTGAGAAGAGAGGCAGAGGTGGTACCCATTTCATAATACATCCTACTCTGGGTATCCCAGAGTGCCAGAGCCTGCCTGTTCTCTTCCATAGCTTCCCTGGGCTGTTTGCTGTGGGTTTGTCCCCACACACGGGTGTTGGCATCAACATCCCGGCTCCTCTCCCTGCTCTTCTGACCAGCTCGTGTCCAGCTTGTGAGGCCAGGTATGTCTATGGGGTTAGTTGGTGTCATTGACACAGTTGTGAGATTAATGCATCCCTGAAAACCTCCCAGCATGGTCAGCAGCGGGTTATTTGGGGTGGTAATCTTTCAGTTCACTGAAATACATAAGAACTGTAATTGTTACCCTCCTGATTTGTGTTTAGATGCATCTGGCCTGTATCCACTTGTTGGGTACTTACAGAAATGGGAGATGTGGAAAAGAGGGATACATTGAACAAATTGCCCTCCTCCCTCCCCCAGCATGATCAGTGAATTACTCAGCTGTGGGCGTCTTAAGCAAACAAACAATATTATAAAAGAAGGAAAAAAAAGAAAAAGGAAACCCTTTTCTGCACACTTAGCTGTGGAAATGCAAGCATGTCCTAGTGCTTCACATCCCCAAGCAGCTTTCATCTTGTGGCTTTTATATATTGCACGTATTTTATATTGTGCAGTGTTTTCTATTAGTCTCACTTTATAGATAGCTTTGCTTTTAAAAATTAGTCTAGTAGATGCTTCAGAACAACTTGCTTATCAGCAGCTGCTTGTCTAGGGGAGGGATTTGTGTGCAGGCTGATGATCACTTGGGATGATCTTTTCCTTGTAAAAATGACAGCTGTAATAAGAGTTGCAGCATTAATTCATGTTATGATTTAGATCTTATGTGTCTTTTTTTTGCTGTTGAATAATATAAGCAGATCTTTCCACCTGTGTTTTTCTCTATTAGAATAATAACACCTTTTATTCTAGTAAATGCCTTGGGTGGATGATGAACGTTTGCTGCTCTCCTTACGCTGGATGTGTCCGTGCCCCTCCTGGTTGTGCGGATCTGTGGGAGCTGCTTTAGCCGGGATCCTGCTGCTCCTCCACAAAGCGGCTGGTGCTCTGTGTGGACACAGGACTAGCTGATATTAGTCCCATTAAGTGTCTAGCCCTGCTACCTTGTTTGGTAGCAGGCACAGAGCACGTGGGGCTGGCTCTGCCACGCTGCGGGGTCGGTGCTCTTGGACAAATACTCGCACCGTGAGGAACTGCTCTGACTGTTCATGGGGAGAGCGGGACTAACGAAGGGAATGAGGCCGTGGTTCAGCTTCACCAAGCTGCGCAGTTCAGCTCCTCTGCTCTTCTGCACAGCTCAGCTTCAAAGCACTCACAGTTATTAGTGCAAGTTAGACAAAAGATTTACCAAGTGAAACTTGTAGTAGGTATTTGGAATATATGTTGGTTTTGCTCAAAACACTTGTTTTGTTTCTCCTCTTGCAGTTTCTTGCACGGCCAGCGCTTGAAGCCAACGGGATTTTTCCACCCTGTCTTTCAAAAGATCCCGACCCGTCTTCTGCAGCTCTGCTCCCCGTGCTGGTGAACACAAGGTCCTAAGAAGAAAATGAGGCAGCTAAAAGGAAAACCTAAAAAAGAGACCTCCAAAGATAAAAAGGAGAGGAAACAGGCAATGCAAGAGGCCCGACAACAAATCACCACCGTGGTGCTTCCCACGCTGGCTGTTGTAGTAGTTCTGATCGTTGTATTTGTCTATGTAGCAACACGTCCAAACACAACCGAATGATGCAGCTTTTCAGACTCTCTAACTTTGGGGTATTCATACTTTATAAGGAGCCAAAAAACCTCTCTGCCACTCTTTTAACACTTTACAATGGAACTTGCTTTTCTCTTCAGTCTTTCCCTTGGTTTGGGGTTCTCCAATTTCTCTTTAGGAATGTAACATAAAACGTATTAGTGAATGTGCCAGTACGTTTTATGGTCGAGTTTTTGTGCCTTTCAGACTTTTTAAATGGTGTTTTTCTTAAATCTGTTTGAAGTTCTATATTGTAAAAGGAAATTCTGTTCTGCCATAAATTTGTAAAAATCAGCTCTCAGCTATTATCATTGTTATGGATAATGTTGCTCCCATGAGCTCTTGTATGTCTATTTGAGAACTTCCAAAGAAGTGTGTTTCTTCTTTGTACTCAATGTCACATGAAATGCTTTGATTCAGAAAGGATATATTTATTTTTTGAATAAAGGAGATGAGTCTTACTTGGAATCTTCATGTTGTTTTGTGAAAAATGTGACCTGGTGTGAAAGCCTACATCATGGAATAATTTTTTCATTAAACTATATAGCTCACTTAGAGAATTTCTTCTTGCTGTGAGAGGGCAACATTCAGAGCGAATACTTTAGGGTCCAACAGAAGGAATCTTGCAGAAGTCAGAAAGGGAGGTTCTACCCGCTTGTAGTAAAGTAGCTAATAACAAGTTACCTAAATACAAATAATTGTTTCTATAAATTAAATTTTTAAATCTGTACAGCAGCAATAAAAAGGTGGTTTTGAGTACAACCACTTGATTTTCCTTTTCATAAAGAAAGCAAATGTGGCATTAGTATTAGTTAGGTCTCTAATCTCTTTATTGAAGGGATCTGCTGTTCTGTAATCCCCCTCCCTGCAGTTGCAGGAAACTGTAATTGCACTTTGGGCCATTCTTTTCCAAAAAATCAAACTATAAATACAAATTTTGATAGAATCCTTCAATAAACTTATATTTTTCACTAGTTCTTTTTCATTCTCCTATTTTAGGGCCCTGAGTAACCATTAAGCTTGAGGAGACTTTAGAGCTTAAGTAGAAGCCAAATGAAAAGGAATATGATGCTACAATGCACGGAAGCAGTAGCAGGAAATATTTTTCAATGAACCTCCAGTCTTCCCTTCATGTATTTGTCTTCTGGCACATAAATAGTCCCTGTGAAGTCAGTGGGACTATTCTAATGCACTTGAGTTGTGCATTAACCTTGGGTATTGTCCCTGTGTGGAACGCTATTTTTAACCAAAATTGTTCTGCAAAAAAAAGCCACAAAAAGATAATTTAGGCAAGCGAATGCAATTTGCTGAATGAGAGTTTGCCCCAAGGCATCTGTTCCCAAAGGGAAGCAGCTGGAGAGAAGCTGCTGCAGAAGGAGACATGGACCCAAGTACACTGAAATGGCCACAGCTAAGGAACTTGCTGGACTGCTGGTGGTTAAACTGACCCCACCAACTGGGCTGTTTTTGAAATGCGCTAAAAATGTGCCAAAAACTAAAGACCTGGGAAAAAATGTTATTTTTTTTTTACTGCCAACTTGCAATGCACTTGAGCCCTATGCACAACAAGCGATCCAGACAAGTTGGTCACTGTGGTATTTTCAGAAGTTTATCCACTGGGTGGTCAAACAGCTCTGACACGGGAGCTCCATTCACCAGCGCATGTACTATTGCTGAGAATTTGATGCCTTTGTAGAGAGCTGCTTTCATGAGAAGGAGAGAGATCTAAACTGCTGCCTCTGTCCTCTGTCAACATAATTGTTCAGTCTCTCCCTGTCATTTATTCTCCCAAGCAACAAAGTTTTGTCCTTTTCTTCCCCTCCTTTTTCTCCTTGATTAAGGATGGCTTCAACTGAGTACGGTAGTTTGCCTTTTGTATTTGTTACAAGAGGTGTTCAGCTTGAACAGGATGCGTGCCTGAAGAAGTGAACAAATTGGAAGTGTCATTTAAATATGCTTGTTGCGCGGTGCGCTTGGTTTCCTGAGCATCTAGGGTAGAAGCAAAGAGTTTGCTCTAAGAAAATGACCTGACGTTGGAATTCTCCTTGTGCTGTTATAGTTCCATAATGGAGGTTTCCCTGCCCGTGCTTATTCTGTGTATTCTTTCTGTATGTTCCAGCAAAGTCCCCATGAGTTTTCCATCTCCAAGTAGTAGAATTATTTCGGTCCTTCCCATCTGTAGGGCTTCTTTTGCGTTCCGGTATTCCAGCTCTGCAAGGTTTTGCCTGAATTCCATCAGTCACTATGCAACTTTTCTCCAAGAGTATGTGACTCATTAAAGCAATTAAGAAGCTGATTACGGCTAAATAGGCAGAAGGGCAGTTGAGCCAGATGATATTTAAGACTACATCACTAATGAGACGTTTCATTTCTTCTTCTTTTGCCTTTGTTTATCTCTTGTCATCTGCGTATTCTTCCATGCTCATCTGTTTGCAGCCCAGGGTTTGTTAATAGGAACCTATAGCTGAAGTTAGTAAGAGACTTTGTGCATTTTGATACCCTGAAATGGGCAATTCTGCTGAGTACTAATTCAAAAAGAAGAGTGTTAAACAGCCTGACATTCATTATGTAGAAGTTAGAATTAATTTCACAGTTTGAATCTCTAAATAAAAGAAGAAAAAAAATAGAGCTTTATCTAGCAAACTCTGAATTTGGATTCTGATATTTTCTACCATGTTCCCTTTTGCCAGTAGCACATCTGAGAACATGGATTCGGGAAAAGAATATGAGGCTGCTATAGACAGAAACTGTCAAAAATCACTGGGAAATAATCAGGAACTAAATTAATGGCAGTTGCCTGAATGTCAACTATTCTGAACTTCTCAGTCAAAGGTGTAACTGTGTCTGTTTTTTAGCTGTATGTATTACTCCAAGTGTCAGTTAACTTCAAAAGTGTTTTAGAAATAGGGTTTCAAACTGTTTCCCAGCATACAGTAGCTTGTGGGCAAAAGTGAATGATTTATTACAAGCGATTTTACCAGAAACCTCATGCTGAGATGCTTCTTCAGCGGTGTCTTATGATCCGGTTTCCAAGCGTGCTCATTATCAGGTGAAGTCAGTAGAAACCTGCCATTGCCTTCTGATAAATCAAGTTACAGGGACCAATTTTTCAAAGCATAAATCAAATCTGAGTCAAACAGTTAAAGATCAAGGTTTGAATGCAGATTCTATAAACATCTTTGAAGTGCTAAGAAAACAAGGGAGTTGTGCCATGTGTCCTTACAGGGGGTGAATGGCCAGCTCGTTACAAAGGGCCCCATTTCCCCCAAATTTTATGAGCCAGCAACACTGACAGATGTCTGAAAGAAAAGCTATGCCTGGTAGAAGATGGTAGAAAATTCGCTGTCAGTCATCTTCAATCGAATGGTGCAAACATGTTTACTGACTGAAGTCCTGAGCTTTGGAAATCCCAATTACATAGAGGAGGTGCTTGAGTGCCCCCTTGTTTTGGAAGATCTGAGCTTTGAGCCTGTTTTGGACCAGCATCATGGGAATAAGGAGCCTATTGGGTATTTGGATGTAGTTTACATGGATACGTATTGTACCAGGAACATGAAGTCCGACCATTCATGTTTGGACTGTTCTCATTCTAACTGCTGATTCAGTTGTTCAGGTGATGCCTGAAGACCTGGTGGTCTTCTCTTCACCACCTTTATTTTACAGGATGCAAAAATGTGAACAAAAAAAATCACTAATCTTGTTATAGTACTTACTATACAGAGGATGCAGGACTTCTGTAGGATTTCTTGTTCCATCTTGGCTTGTACAAGGATTTAAGTGAAGCCAGTAAATTCAAAATCTGCCACAGTAAATTCAGTGACTGGGTAGTTTAGATCTGCTTTTTGCACAAAAAGAATTGTGCCACCTTAGCATAGGTGGCCAACATGCTTTTAAGAAATCTGTCTCGAAGCCTCTGGTGCTCCATCAAAGAGCAGATTAGAGGAACAAAGGGATGAGTTTGTTAGTTTAGAAGGTGCAAATGGAGGGCAAGGTCTTTGTTCTCCAGCTTTGCTCTTTGATCTTTGCTCAATCCAGCAGATGCAGCATTAAATTAGATTAGAGACAACAACGTATTCATAGCCTTGAGGGTGACCAAGTAATAAAATAGTAGACTTAGATACAGTGCACAACGAACTTTGAGACCTGAGTCTTATAGTAGGAAAAAACGACGACACTGTGTCCCTGTTGGGCTTGGTAATTCAAACAAGCTCTGCTGTTTGAGCAATCACACAATCACAGAATAACAGCTAAGGTTGGAAGGGACCTCTAGAGGTCATCTAGTCCAACCCCCTGCTCCAGCAGGGTTCCCTAGAGCACGTGGCACCAGGTGGGTTTGGAAGATCTCCAGAGAAGGAGACTCCACAACCTCTCTGGGCAGCCTGTTCCAGTGCTCTGTCACCCTCACAGTTAAGAAATTTTTCCTTAAGTTCCTGCGGAACTTTTGGTGTTTGAGTTTGTGGCCGTTTCCTCAAGTTCTGTAGATGGCCACCAGTGAAAAGAGGCCAGCAACATCCTCCTCACTGCGTCCCTTGAGGTACTTATAGACATTGACCAGGTCCCCTCTCAGCCCTCTCTTCTCCAGGATGACCAGACCCAGCCTTTCCTCATAAGGCAGATGTTCCAGGCCTCTATCTTCAATCAAGCATTTTTGAAGCAGAGACTGTGTGTGAGGAGCAAACAGCTCACTAGCACAAGACAGTTCATGTGAGATCTAGTCTGAATGAAACCAAAAAAAAAAAAAAAAAAGACTGTGAACGACACAGTTGGCTGTTTAGACTGCAAAGCCAGAGGGGACCTTTGCAATCCCATGATGAGTGTGACACAGACCAAGGAGCCTCCCCCAGCGCGCACTGCCTCCCCCCAGCTGTTTGATTCGTGAGAGATCCACAGGCAGAAGTAGCACGACTGGACTTCTGAGTATTGTATTTTATACAAATAAAACTTCTGTGACTGGTATGACAGACCACGGACGCAAACAAGATCACCTGAGGCTCAACTCTTTAGACTATTTATGGCTTGCCATTCTCACTGGTGTTATTTAGTCCAGTTTTAAGCAATTTAAATGGCAATGGGCTTGATTCAAGTGTTATTACAGTACCCTTAAAGCAATCATTTAACCAGCTGCACTTCTGTAAAACCAGAACAATAAGGCTGGGAATTTAGGCTGTCTCCGCAGTGTATCAGAGCAGAGCAGAGAGGAATCCTTGACTGGATAAACTAAAGCCCTTGCTTAAGCCTACCCACCAGAAAAGCAGTAAAGCCATGGCCGTGTTTTTTTCCCATTTATCCCATTTTGTGTTGATTTGGCACCGTGTTTGGTTGCATCCTGTGCCATGTGCTCTAGGTGACCCTGCGTGTGCAGGGGGTTGGACTAGATGATCTCGAAAGGTCCTTTCCAACCCTAATGATTCTCTGATGCTACAATTCTATGATCCCTCTCTGCACCTTACAGAGGAGGCCATGGGCTCCGTGTTCCCCTTCAGTCGTCGCTTCCCCACATGCCTGTACCAAAAAGATTAACAGGATGACTGAAATTGTAAGGGACCTCTAGAGATCATCTAGTCCAACTGCCCTGCTCCAGAAGAGCTGAAGGAGGCAGCGAGAAGGGTCCTGATTCCCCTTGGCACACAGGCCCGTTGAGAACATTTCTGTTCCCTTGCTGTGGTTCCACTGGCAGCTCCCTCAGGATAACTTCAGGGAAGCGAATGGAATAGCTCTTTTACCACCAACTATTTCCAAATTATATTTTGATGAAATGTGCTGCCAAGTATGTGTACATGACCGCTGCTTTGGCATCAAAAAAAGCTGGTGGCAGCCTGTGAGCCGTTGTTCTTTTTATTTAAAATAAGCCTTTCAGTTCAGGAGCCAAAAATGCTTTTGGGGAAAGCTTTGAAAAATCATAAAAGAAATCCAACAGCTTACAACATTTTTCCATTGCCCAGCGACTCACATAGCAGAATAGATTTTTTTTTTTTTTTTACTAATCCTTAGCTCCAGAACATGGCACCTTGTGCTATCAAATGATGTATGATTAATAATTCACTTTTTAACTTCTATTGTTACTTTAAGGCATTTATAGCCTTGCACCCTTCTGCGTACTCTTTCCTTGACAATAGGAGTGTATCTCCAATCCTTGCATTAGCAATCTGTAGAATTTCTCAATCTTCATTATTTCTTCTGTCCTTCATTTTCTTAAAAGTTTTCCAAGTAGCATGAAATGGGACACAAATCATTCAACCTATGGGTATGATAGCACCAGAGCAATATGTTTTCCTTCACAAACCTCTCATCTAGGTCAGCCAAGGCTGCGTTTCTACTTTTAATATGGTTCAAGGATTTCAGTAATTTAAATTATTACAATATGCACCTGAATAGGGTTTTATTCCTGAGACTGTGAATCCCAATATCGTCTTTTCACTTTCAGAAATAATATCACGTAAGTTATGCACTTGCCATTCACTCAGAACAGGCTGATCTTTACTGAAAGGCATGTGGAGGAAGTAGGCATCTTTAGTCCATCACTTGCAGATGGCACCGTGTTTTGACTGTGCCCAGGCTCCGCCAGCAAGGGCCACCTGTCTAAATGAGGCCATCGCTGCAGGAGAGGGTGTTGCCAGTCCATCTGGCAGCGGAAGGGGGCCTTTCGGGTGACCTTTCAGGGCCAGCACTTTGATTTACCAGTAGCCAGGATGGTTGCTCATGGACTGTGCACGTTTTCATAGAATCCCAGAATGGTTGAGGTTGGAAGGGACCTCTAGAGATCATCTAGTCCAACCCCCCTGCTCCAGCAGGGACACCCAGAGCACGGGGCACAGGGTGGCATCTAGGTGGGTTTGGAAGATCTCCAGAGAAGGAGACTCCACAACCTCTCTGGTTTTCTGCCCTCTGCTTTGTGCTGGTGTTTTGGTGGTTTTCATGTGGAGTTTTTTTTTTTGTATGATTTTACCCAAATAGGCTAAAACTAACTCTGTTACTTCTTTAGAGAAACCTAACGGCTTGGCCAGGTGTTAAAAAGTTTTTTTAAAGCTCTTATTCCATTTTGATTATTTTATTCACTCATGATCAGGCTACCTGATTGCGCTGGTGTGTCTCATGAGAGAGCTCCTCAGCAGGTACCTGGAGGCAGCACATGCCTTTCCATGAAGATCCAGGCCCTACTGACTTGCTACATATTTAAATCTTTTAGCAGCAAAAGAATCTGGCTAACTGGCTAATATTCCATTTCTTTTTTTGCCCTTCTGAAAGAGAACATTTTGCTGTCTTTTTGCTTCTATAGATCTTTCCCAATGTAGTGTTTAGTATAATTGCCACAGGTTCCCAAATTTCTTCATTACATCTCCTAAACTCTTAAATTGGGGGTACATGTATATTCAGTTTGTTCAGATGTCCTTTCACCATCTTTCTATTCAGTCTTCGTTTCTCCAGTTGAGTCTAGCAATTTCTCGGAATTTTCCTGTAAAAGATTCTTTGATGTTCTCCTTTTCATTACTCATTTTATAACCAACTGAGCTAAACTGGTATTTAAAATCTTGGTATTTTGTTTAAGTATGATGCAGTATATTTTGTCATCATGGAAACACAGCTTCCAAAAACAATTTACATTTTTGCTGTGGTCTTGAATGGTAATGATAGTTCTTTCACTGACAGACTGGGCTGTTTGACAGTCTGGTATTATTTTTATCCAGATTTTTTCAGGAAGTTGGCAAGAGGGTATGCTGGAAATCAGCTCTTCAGAATCTCTTTCACTGAAATTGGTGGTTAATCAGCACTGTCTGTAGTTCCTGACTGTTTCCCTTACACAGCAATTGAATTCAGTATGAATTGCAAATGAAAGGAATCTCAACAGCAGGCAGTTGTTCAGCATATAGAGTTGAACTAACTTTGCTCTGTTTTGTAACATTGCAGAAAAATATAAAATATTCTAGGCCCTTGCCTAAGATTGATCACAAGTTGCATGAAGTGCTTTTTTTTCTATTCCACGTAGATAACAAAAGAGGCAACATAATATCAAAAACATCAATACCAAAACAGGTAGTTTTGAAGACAGGATTTAAATAATTTAACCTTAATATGAAGCTTGTAAAGCAACTAAGATTGGGCTGTCCCAGGTGAAGTCTAAAGGTCTGAGTAGCTTCACAATATGTTTGTGCTTCGCCTATTCATGTTCCTCCCCTTGACTTGCATGGCCTAGAGCATAAGAAAGAAAAAGCTCAAATTTACTCATTCCAAGTGTCCCAAGGGCTATTTCTCTGGCCAAGATTAACCAGAGCTAACACAGCAGCTATTTACACTAGGAGCTCTGACATGGCTAGGAGCCCTTATTATCCTGCTCTGTGCAATCTAGAGAATTTCTCTTGGCTGATTATATTTTCCGGGAAATAATTCCACTTATTAGCCCTCTATACATCACAGAATTGAAAGCATCTTAATTTATGGCCTCTGCTGCAAAAACTTAACTATGCAAAAACAACCTGTATATTATATGTCTATAGTACAATATTTTGTAGTATATCAAGTTACAATTTACCAAGACCCACAGGAGAACAACTATATTATTAAAGTCTTGATGTTGAAAAATACACACTACTTGCTACGTGTCAAAATAAATTAAGAAGCTAGTTGCAGATTTTCATTCTAAGAAACTCCTCGGTGTTTACTTGGTTTTATTTTCTTAACTGGGTTAAAAAAAAAGTTAACTAACTGGCTTAAATGTGTCTGTTCTGCTTTAACCTGGAATATTTTCTTAGAGTATTTTCAGAATGTCTTTGCAGTTCTTCAATGTGTGAGTTTAAACGGTCTTCAAATTCTTTGGTGTGCTTCTCTTCCTCTTGAAGGAACTTTGCTGTTGTTGCAAGGAGGGACATCTCAGGAGGAGGCTGAGCAGTGCACAGAGAGACACGGTTAGTAAAGAACAGCAAGTGCAGCAATACTTGCATTATGGATTTATAAATTTTAAAAGCATCTTAACATATATCAGCTATAAACTCCTATGTTTTATATCTCAGCATGCATGAATTTACATGAGTAAACAGGAGTTTAAGCATGCATTTTTAAAGTTGTTCAAGTGCCTGAATGATCTAATGTTCACATTAGCCGCAATATTAAGGGCATGAGCATGTAGATCTGCCTTTAAGCATTTCAATGCCTTGTTAGACTTAAACTGCTTCAGAACCACCAAAATCCTTAGATAAGGTCATGTTAAGATAAGGCTAGAAGAGAGTACAAAAGCCTGGTTTGGGGAATTACAGAATATATGTAACTAATACTGGGTACTGCCAATTGCTTCCTGTAACTCATGTCTCTGCCTCTGTTCCACCTCATGAGATACTTTTTGTGGAAAGGAAGAAAACTTGTGTTCATTGCAGTCCTGTCACTTGAAGCCCTGATATTCATACAAGAACAAAGATACTGAGAAAGATCATTTTCCTTGTTTGAAAAGATTTTTATCTTGACACCTTCTCAAGATACTGCGAAGATTATTAAATTTATTTTCTTAACAAAAGCATCTTAAAAAGAATTTCATTAACTTAATTGGTAGAGCTTGCACTCTTGACTCTCTGCTTTTGTTTTCCCTACAAAGTAAAAGGTGCAGCACATAAAATTGAAAAGACCTCAAATTATTTAAATATTCAGATGGTTTGTGGAAGGGCCAATTTTACAACACCTGTGAATTTTTATTCTAGGATTCATTGTATCAGCTCCAGAATGGGATGTTCCCTATTTCAACAGCAACTAGAGGCAGATTCAATCTCTGCTTTCAGCCTGCCTTTAAACTGCCCTTTAGTAGCTTTTCAGGCCAAATAAATTAACTATAGAAATGCTTTAAAGTGTTATTCAACTCAAACTGTTTGCAACAGACCTTGAGATTGAATTTAGGGATTTCCCTTAGGAAAAATCCCTTATCTTTTTGAAAATAAAAGTGATCAATAGGCAAAAATAAATTCTGTATATAATATTGTCCTGTATATCATATACTGGATATATTACAATTTTTCTCACATATCAAGTTAAAATGAGATAAAGAGAGAAAATAGAATTTTTCATTTCTCAGCCCCTCCACATTAGTGCTTTAATAGGGGACAAAGAAAAAAAATGTCTTTTTTTTTAATGGAGGCACAAGAAGCATAAAGTATTGGATCACCTTGCTGTACTACAGTGTCCTGCCCTATCAATCCCTGCATTAGCCAGGAAACGTTTATCTGCCCATGTTTGGCAAGGCTCTGGGAGAGATCACCTGCCTCATGTTCTACCTGATGAGCAGGTGCATGATTTCCCAGCCATAAATCACTGTTGTTTTCAGAATAGCTGTTCCTGAGGTTTTGCCTGCCACAGGCACATTTGCTCTTTCATGGCTTGTGGTCACATAAATACTTTCTTGTCGCATTTGGATTCAACATTTTGAACAATGAAGAAGGCTTTTGTATTATGAAGAAGACATTGGATATGGAGGCTGGACTCCCTTAAAGAATCACCATACGTTTCACTTATTCAATACAAGCTCTGAACTCACTGAGTCAATACTGAGCAAATAAAATGCAGTGAGATCATAAGGAGCATAAGGACAAATATGCATCTAAAGTATGGATTTCACAGGTGCCACCTCCTATAGAAAAAAGCATGCCAAGCATTTCCTTACTGCCAGCAGGCTGAAATGGATGCTAAGTCCTCAGAAATGTTATATCCAGTTATGAGAGATTCGCAGAGATTCCTTACAACAATGTTTACAATTGCTGACTTGTCTTTAGGAACATACTAGAGTCACCATCAAGCCATCTGCAAGAACACTGGTATCCTTTGCTTCAGTTGTACTGACTGTGATGTGTTTTTCTTGAAATACAGTGTCAGCCCCAAATGAGACACTTCTGAATTTCCTCAGAGATGAGAGAAGGGTATCTATCACATACAGCAAGTAAACCAGGGTTCCTTTTTGTTTCTTACCTGTGTCAGACATCACTGACTACCTTTTTATATAGGTACTTAGTTCACTGTTTTTCATGTACTTTGAGAGAAAGCTGAATCTAAACCCAAAATCTAAAAGGCAAAACTTATTAGGGACTAAGCTCTGCTTTCTAAAACTCTGGCCTATTCTTTCCTGAAGTTCAATATTCAATTCTGTATTACTTCAATACCTGAGGAACAAGAACTGTCTAAACTGATCTCCTCGTGGCCCCATGAATTTGTGGTGGCACCTTCAGGAAGGCAGCTCGACAGCATGAACGCTCAGGCCATACACTTCCCCAGGTGTTTAGAAGGCCTAAGCACATCAGAAGCAGCTGGGGAATACTTAAGAGGAAGAGGCATGAGCTGCCTCATAGTATCAAGATGGTCAGAATCATTCTTGATAATGTCCAACAGTAGAATTGCCACAATTTTCTATTACAATCTACTACTTATGTGATTCTCCATCCTTTATATTAGAAAGTTTCCTAACACCTTATCTAAATCTTCCTTGTTAGTGCTTAAGTATTTTACTTTTTGTCTCACCAAGTCATTTGAAGAGGCATGACAAGGTATCCTGTGACTGTAAGTTAAAAATCTAGACTGAGAAGCACAATGTTTCAGCTCTAGATTTTTTTCTCTGAAAGAATTGTATAGAAATGGACTATTCTGGAACTGCAATATCTTAGTATATTTTGATTTCAGTTTTATATATTTTCTGCAGGAAAGATTAAACTTGATGCCAGGGCAATGGACTTAATGAATAGTGTTCCCGGAGGACTTCAAGCCACTGTTCTCTGAAATTGTTCATTTCTGGAAGAAAACACACTCTGAACTACTGTTCAGAAAACAAATATGCACCTGTATTTTGGAAAATTTGAAACTGAAGCTTGAGAGTTGGGGATTCTCCAGTGAATCTCACCTGAGGTTTCCCGTTCACTCTATTGGTGGCTTTAGTCTTCTTTATACATGTAACCTCTAAGTAGGAATGTAAAGAAATAGAGGTTCCAGTGAAACATTTACTAACGTAGTTTGAAGATCTCTGTTGGAAAAAGAGACTAAAGCCTTTGTTTAATGCCCTAGAGGCCATTTTCTTTCTTCCCCAAATACCTTACCAATAAAGTATTTTGGTAGATGTCAGCAGGTCACCTTCAATTTCAATGTTTTCAAGTGCTGCTACAAATATTCTTCAGAAAGCTCATCCTCTGTAACATCATCAGGAGTTCTGAGCAGTCAGGGGATCTGATTTCATAATTTCATGATTTCCATTCATGCAATGGCTTCCTATCAACTTGGAACGTCAGAGTGAGAGAGTGATCAATGGGCTCTGTACTAATGCTGCGGCATTCAAAGTCAGTCTGAGTAATGGCTGAACTATGGTGACCTTCTGGACTTGCACCTGGTTCAGGGCCGCTTATATGGAACTAGTCTCGGTAAGAAAAATATCAGTTTTTCTTATCATTATGTGCCTTGCCCATCCACCAATTGGAAAAGTGTTTTCTTCATAGTCTAGTCAAATGATTTGGCATGGATCATGTCTTGAGCACCAGCTGGGATGCACTTTCCCTGGAGCTTGCCAAACTATCTCAGCATGGGCAGTTTCCCTGGACTGGCTGGAAATGGAAACTTTGTAGCCTGCTGTCTCTGTCTGACACTTCTGAGAGAAGAGGGGATGAGAAGTGGCATTTAACAAGCTCTCCTGGAAAAGCCCAAACAATTACTTTTGTGGTAAACAAAGAGGAAAATTCCTAAGCCATAAGAAAACATGAGATAGTTTTGCGAAGTTATATTTTTGTGAAGAATATAAAAATTGTATGAGGTGAAAGATCTAGGACTATCTCTCTCTGCTCTCTGATTACTGAGACCCTGCTCCTTGTCCACAATCAGGAAATAGCTGCATTATAATCCCTGCTTTGCAGGGCAGGCCCTCACTATGGTGCTGCTGATGAGGACAATATTCCAGAGCCATGTCTCCCATAGGAAAAGCTGGCAAATTTCTGAAACGGGTGGTAGACCTCGGGAATGACAACTGCAAGTTGCTTGAAGAAGCTGATGACTGTTGGCATAATGATGTCTCTTCTCTCCTACTTAAAGCGACAAATGGGAAGAAAATTGCCAACTGCTTCCCCTTAGGTAAATGCTGAAGTACAGTCTTCCCTTGCCTCTCTTTGCAGACACTGGACACATACCTAGTTCAGGCTCTCCTGGTACAAAGATTTATAAACCACAGCTGGACAGAGAGATGGCTACGGTCCATTCCTCACTATCCTGTTAGCTGCTTTATTTAAAGATGGTGCAGTTGCATGGTTTGATGTTTGGGAAATACGTGCTAAAGTTTCAGGCGGAAAGGGCTGAACTGTAGGGGGGCCTAGGGAAGAATAAAGGATACTAAGGAAGGGGCTAACACTCGAATTTAAAGACAGGTGGAGTCAGAGACTTCTGCAGAAATTTTTCTAAGTGGCCATAGATGAAGAAGGATCTATTCTGCTAGACTTGGAGATTGCTAATCTCCATCCTATGAAGAGTGAAGGAAAAATGATGCACTGTTATTCTTTCATTTCAAGGAAAAAAAAAAAAAGAATTACAGCAGTTATCACTTCTGTTTGGTTTTGGATACCATAGCTAACACATAGGAAATCTTTGCTGGAATTTCTCAATTTTCATCCATTAATCTAATGCTGTAGAAACTTAATTTGTCTGGCAGTGCATTATGTTACTCAAGACAGTAAGTTTGCAGGTATTATGGAAAGACACTTAGAGCAGAGTGCCCAGACTGAAAGCAACCAGCTAAAATGTACGAGTTTCCACCACAACTACATAATGGCAGGTGATTATCACTGCTAGTATTATTATGGAGATATGGCCCAATGGGGAGTGTTTAATCTTCAGAAAAACTGCATTTACATTAGGATATTTCTGCTTTTGCTGGGCTGACATTGTAGTAATAATAAGGACATGGCTAATGTAATTACTGTAACTCCTAATGTAACTGGCTAATGTAATTCCTCCACATTTGTATTTTTCCCCACAAATGGATCTTTGAGAGTATCTGTGTTAAATGAAGAGTTACTTACTGATAAGTTGCTATCTTCTGTGCTGTAAGCATGGCCCAGTAAAATGCCTGTTCTACCTTCTTCAGGAGGCAGCCCATCAGAGCACAAAGGATATCCCGCTGGTGGTGCTGGAGATTTTCCATCTAGTTCCTGGTCATGGCCTCTATCAAGTTTATGAGAAGTGCTGCCACATTTTGACCCAATGATATCACCTTGGCCATATAAAGTAGGGCTACAGTTCCTGTGGTATCTACCAGCTGTGACCATAGCAGTCTGTTGAGATTTCATTTGCCATTCATCTTCATTTTGGAAAATCCTAAAATAGCAACAGAAATATGAAGTCAAAGTTTGAAAACCAGTTAAAACTACAAGCTATGGTAGCAAAGCCACTTCTTTTTTGTTCATTTATATAATTTTGATTAGTCAGATGTTCATTCAAACTGCTTCAAGCATCAAGTTATGGGCATAAGATTGTACTTCAGAAAATTGCAGCAATTTAGCAAGTTGCCTCCTGCCAGCTAGTTAATGTAAATGTCTGGCTGTACATTCTCTGTCTGCTTCAGTTGTGACTGAAATTATGCTCCTTTAAACCCTTTCAGTGGAGCTTAAGCTGACTAACCTTGATGTATAAATGCGGTAGGATAACAGCTGAAACCCAGATACACTTCAGGGATTTGAATAAATCAATGTTCCTCACCTATTCATTGCCAAAGGTTATCACCCCTTTAGCTCTTCAGTGGGAGAAGAGATGTAAACACCCTTCAGATATGCCTTGACAACTTAGTTTATGGTATAATAGGGTATAAGAGTGAACTTAGCCACACAAATACAAGGAGATGAAATAAGAAAATATTTTCTTATTAACTGAGACAGAAAATCATTATTAGTGGTCTAAATAATGAGTAAATTTTGATCTAACTATATCTTAAATATGTTCAAAAGGCTAGAATGTAAAATACATGTTTAAATAAAAATTAAATAAAAAACAGTAGAGGAGACTTTGACCCTGCACTTTTGCTTCCAACAGTAATTTAGTCACAGAATTAATGAGAACACAATGGAGGCTAATGTAAAAAATCAACACATACTTAAAATACATTTTTACCTGTGCAAGAACATGTTCTTGTAACAATAATTGAAACTTTCCAGACTACAAAAGTATTTGAAAGTATTTTATAACATTGTTCCACAACCTTGCATCCTGCTTACAGTGATCACAATGGAGGTCAAAGCATATTTGTGAATTCATTAGTAGTTTGTCAAGCAAAACCTGTTACGTTTAACTGCAGCTTAAGGAAGGTGAGCCATTTGTTTCCCATTCAAGATTTCTTCTTCTGACAGTAAACTCAACAATTCTGAAACCATATTGGTAAAGAGCGGAGAATTTTGAGACCGGCTTGCCCAGATGTTTGTTGAATTAGACTATTTCCTAATTGCATCTTTACTTGCATTATATATCAAAAACATACAAAACAAGAAGATTCAGTTATTTCAGATTCTATTACATTCCTGTTAGAATACTTCTGGCTATAGTAAAATTTCCCATTATACTGAAATCTAGTTGGAGATAAAAGAGAGATTTTTAATCTTGGAAGGTATTTAATACAGCATACTGAATACAACAGCTGTTTTAAGCCTACTCTATATCCTATCAATTGAAAAGATCCTAAAGCACTTTACTAACATGAAATGCAGACATAAAAGCTTTTGAAGACCAAGTTCTCTGCCACTAAAATACAGTTATTATGAATATTCAAGCATTGCTTGCTCTGTTCCAGGGAAACCAATAATAGTAATAAATAAAAGCCAAGCACAGAGAAAAAGGGCATTGCTTTCTTCAGAAAGATCACACCATCTTTTTCTAACCTTAGTTTAAATATTTACTGCTGGGAAAGGTTAGCTGTACAGTTTTAATGGATACTGCTTATACAAGAGCTCCCTGGTCCTAAAACTTGGGGCTGAATGAATACTATATAAATGAACAGTGCAGAATAGCTCAGAGATGTAATGAAGAATATATTTGATTATTTAAAAAGTACTGATTAAAATAGTCTGAATGTGACAAGAAAGGAAATTATAAGCATGACACTATCCTGATAATATAACTATTAGTGTTATTATTCATTGTAAGATAAAAGTCTCTGAGAAACCTTTCAGACTTTAAAGTCATCTGTTTACCTTTTCTTGGGCAGAATTTTCTTCTTTCCTTCTTGCTCTTCATTAAATAAATATTCTTGGCTCTTTTGGGCACAGAAGAAAATCCTTTATTTTCCGTCTATTTTAAAGTCCATTCTGTCTATTGTTTGGGTGAAGAGCAGCACTAAAAAAATGCCACGACTGAAGATAAATGGCATGAATAATAAAATCACAGACTTTTTTTCATCCTGTCTTCTGACCTTTCTGGAAGTAATTTCCTCTGTAAACCCACAGCAAAATGTTACGTGATCTGTGTGTGTGTGTTTTATTATTATTATTCCAAACTTGGTTCTCTATATATCTAATAACAGTTATTGCTGTGGTTTTATAGCTTACTTCACTAAGACCAGCATGTTCAAACGCGCTTGCCTATAGCTATCATGGCTTTTAGATGGCAAAGGTAGAACATACACTTGAACACACACACCCCCCACCACAAAAAAGGTGACCTGATTTTTTAAGGGCTCTACTTTTCCTGCTATAGCCCCTTGGACAGCTGCTGCTGCTGGCTATCTTCGAAGAACATGCCACCTACGTTAGGGTGCTTCGATACGGTGTTTTCTTAAACAGATTTCACAGTTTGGGTTTAAATTTCTGCCAGTTCAGAGCAAACTAATACCTAGAAACAGAGTTCTGGTCTGAATGCAAATGTGAATGTCTGCATTTTTCTTTTTTTCTTAATATGACCATTTGTTAGCATTGGCAATGCAGATTCTTGGCAACTGTGGCTGCATAACTTAAGATTTTCCTGTGTTTACCTTCATAGAGTATTTATCATATGCACACACTTCACAAAGATAATGTCACTGTTGACATGAAGACAACGTGGGACAAGAAGTGAAAGAGCTATAATAGCCTTGCAAAAGGAGTTTACATAGGTAGAACACATTAATCCCAACTCTCAAATGTGGAATCAGCCTGATCCTTCTGAAATCAATGACTTCAGCAGCACTAACCAAACTCCCAGCATAACTTGTGTTGCTTAACATGCCTCTTCTTGGAACTTTAATGAGCACAGCGTGCTCAGAATTAGTGTTTTGCTTTTGCCTGGTAAGTGTAACTTGATTTAAAAACAGAAAAGGGCTATAAAGTATTTTTCTGAAGAGACTTTTTGCTGCTTATAGTTCATCTGTTGCAATAACGGAGACCATGCTCAGTATGCCTGAGGTGTGTGACCTCCAGAGAGGGGAAAACCTCCTTAAAACACGTATGTCACACAGGACCCTTAGGAGATCCCTGCCTACCTTATCGGCCTGTTCCCAGGCCTTACCTCTCACTTTTGCCAGGTGATCAAAGTGCACTTTGCCTTGGCCAGTTACCTGATTTGTATATATGTTTATTATAATGAAGTAACCTTTAATTTGGAAACTCAGTTGCATGTTTGCATTTCCAAAAAAAAAATACATCTGTTCCCTCACGGAAAACCCTTTTCAATCCTGCCAAAATTCAAAACTACTCTCTGTGGCTATGCTGTAATTGAGGGATGAAAACTGCGGGGGTAGTGTATTAATATGACAATTAAAAATAAATCAATTATCCTACGTGCAAACAGTAATTAAACTGGCTACAGTTAGGATGTGGGCACAACCACTTTCAGCAAAAAGGTGCTACTCCTCCATATGCTACTCTGCAATATTTAGAAACTCTCTGTATATTGAAAGAAAGCAGAAATGCCCCTGAATCACCAATATAACCGTTGTCTGTCATCTCCTAAACTTTCTCTAGAGGTCTCCCCCCTAATTTATGACTGTGCCCATGCCTCAGACTCCAGTGCTGGTGGCGATGACGAGCCTAAGAACAGGACAGCACACAGTTAGTTGAGGACTAACCACTTCATTGCACTACTCCATTGTTCAAGCACTTCTAGGTTTCTGAATACAAATGGCTAAAACAAAAAGCATCTGGAAATTGCCATTTAAAACACAACTCTGAATCCCCCTACATGAACGCCACGACTTTTTTTACTACATAAAATAAGTGTTTTTTGCCCTTTCTCCAGTACCATAATTACCATGGAAACCGAACTGCAAATTAAAACACAAAAAACAAGGTTTATACTCACTAAAAAACCAGAACATACCCCAAAGTTAAATTCAACCAAAACAATCGCCTGCATTACCTGCATACATTTGATGCTAGGAAATTTAGTTGTCTGAGACAACCCTGCTTGGAAATGGTTAGATAACAGCACATAGAGGGCTCAGGCTCGAAAAGACTGGCAGGCTGGTGTGTATCTAAAATGCATGCAGAATTTGCACAGTTTTTAAAAGCTGTATATATGGTTATGGTAACTAAATAGCCTTTAATTTAGGAACTCAAATGCATGTCTAGATCCTGAAAAAACAGGCTCAGCACATCTGTTCCATCAGTGTATGGGCCATCATGCCCCTTAGATTCATGGATGATAATGACAAAAAGTCCTCTGCATCTTCAACAGCCCAATCATTCCTGTTTTCAACAGCCACAAATACTTTTTCCCCTCAAACCTAAGCAGGCAAATAAAGAGGCATTAATGCAGAATCTTCTTTCACTGCATATTTCTGGCTAACTTAAGTCTTCCTGATTTAAAAGGCTCTCAGTTGTGTCTATTGACCTCTAGCTTTGCATTTTTAAAATCTACTGAAATGCAGCACAAGTAAGTAGTTGAAACAATACTTCAAAAATGCTCAAACTCACTTTTCTTTGAAGTAGTTAATATTATTAACTAGAATCATGATTTAAAGTGTGTTCAGTAGCGCAGCTGAGTTTCTGCTCTGAGGAACAATGTTTGGCTCTCCAAGTTTTGGTTTAGTGGTCTTCGATGATCAAAATTCTACACATTGCCCCCATACTTGTATTCTCTGTTACACTTAAATTCTCATGAGTAATTTTGTAGGTCCTTTTGTACAGTAATTCCTTAGAAAATTGGGAAAATTTTACTTTTTCTTACTTAAGAATAGTGAAAGCATAAGCACAAACTTGCCATTCCCATACATACATACACACTTACAAACATGCACACACAAATAGTACCTAAAATTACTAAAAAGTAATTTCAGGCAAGACTGAGCCAATAGTGGATGACCTTTTATTACTCAGAAAGAGAATCATTTTACTTTTTGTCAAACTCTAAATGAGATTTACATTTTACATCTAAATGTTCAAAATCTTATCCTCTACAATTTTTGGCTCCGAATCATTTAAACTTTGCTCGACAGAGCTTTTTTACATTAGTGCTATATATTATGTAATGACAAAAATATTTCATTTTCTATTAATTTTACTCTCCTGGTCTGAGTAAAACACATTTAGTGGAGATTTTAATTTTCTTATTATTACTGCAGCACCATGATTATAATGTGTTTGAAGGTAATTCAATGATTCACTGAATACAAGGAATTAAGAAGGAAGAGCATAGCCACAATATGCTTTCTGTGATCACGAATATTGTTAAGTCTCATTATTTTTCCCTAAAAAAAGAGAAGTTTAATGTGATAATGATTTTTCAGGACAGCTGAAATTATGTTCATTTTAAAAATCAGGTCAGCCAAGAACACCAGACTTAGAGAACGCATTAAAACACATTTAAGGAAACTCCCAACAAATGCAACTAGCAGGCCACAAAGCTTTTCAGCAGGAGCTGTAGTTCAAACTGCTTATTAAGATAACCTCCTGCAGAGCAGTTTACCTCTCATGTTGGTTTGTATATCCTTCATTGTCTTGTTTTTATTTGGCAGTAGAAATATATTCTGGTTTGCAAAACTTGGAGCAAAGATTAACTTAAACAAGCAGCGTATGTCTATTTTTAAATGCTTAATATTAGAAGTATTAAAATAATAATCAAATATTTCTTGGGCTTTACTTATTGCCAAATTCAGTTAGCTAAAAATAAGTAAAAATTCTTACAAATATACTAAGTAGGTGATCTTTATTATAGAATTCAGACACAAAAAAGGAAGTGGAAACCTGTACTCTTTGTTGACTTATTTACTGAGAAATGATTATAAGATTTTGAAATCAGATAAATCTTTTCACATTGAACTA